>NW_006160174.1:20238-23228 GCF_000334495.1 Tupaia belangeri chinensis
GAGCACACACGCCCTATAGCAAAAATCTCTCCCAAAAAAGAAAAAAATAATAAAACCTTTAGATTCTTCATAGTGGTAGTGGTAGTATAAAGTTATACAGTTCTACAAGTTGCGCCAAAAATGTTTATTAAATATGTACAATTTTGGGATACAATTTTTATTTATTTATTTTGGACTTCTTTTAGTAAAAGTGTTACTGTCATGTGACATAAAAAGAAACAATTTGTAACATATATATATACATTTAAAACATTTAAATTCTTTTTTATTTAGAGAGATTTTTGCTATAGGGTATGTGTGCTTGCCAGAGAGACAGAAACAGAGAGATGGAAAGTAAAAAATCACCCCCAGGTAGGATGATCATGCTGCAATCCCTTCTCCATTCTCCTCTTGGGATTTTGGGCATGAACACACACATACACCCCTGCATGAGTTTAAAGCCTCTAGGTCTGAGACTTGAACCACGGTCAACTACATGGGAGTCCAGTGACATAACCAATATGCTTTCTGCTGTCCCCAACTTTTAAATTGTAAATATATTTTCTATTCCTACTGGGCATGTATTCTTAGAAGAGAGAGATAGACTGTGAGAGATGAGAAAAAAGAACCCCCCTATGGGGAATGAAATGCAATCCCTTCTTCATTTCTTCTTTCTTTTTGAATTTTGAGAATGTATGCATACACATATGCCTGGCATATTTCTCAAGCCTCCAGGTCTGGGACTTGGGCCATGTGGAATTCAACTCTTATTCAACAGGCCATAGATCCATTACACTAAAGAGTATGTTTTGAAAACTTATTCATTTAATTTTGCCTACTATTTTTTTTCAATATGCTATAGATCATGAGAGCTTATGAAAGAGAGACATTGAGAGAGAGAACTAAAAAAGCAACCTCTCAGGTCTGGGACTTAAAGTGCAGTCAGGCATGTTAAGTCCATAGACATAACCACCATACCACTCATAGGCCTCATTAAGGAGATTTTTAATAAAGCATGTTAATCTTTTATTTTAGAATTTATTATATGATTTTACAAAAAATTATTAACTTGTATTGTATATACAACTGTTCTTTAAGTATTTACATTTTTAGAATAAAAGCACTCTCATCTTTAACATATCTAGGTAAACATTTAGACAAAACTACTTGCTTTTCCAAGAGTCGACTTCAAACTTGCTTGAAGTGCAAATCAAATGTTGTTATTGCTAGTACAAGTAGAAATAAAATGGAAATTAACTTTCTGATCTTTATATATACATATATATATATATGTTATTTTTACTTGTTTTTCTCAAAGTATTTATCTAATGTATTGTCTCTTTTTGATAAAAGTGTTTTACATATAGTTTATGAATTTACTTTTATTTTTTAAATTATTTATTTTATTTTATTTTATTTATTATCATTATTTTTAGGTTTGCTCTGAGGCATGTGTACTCACCGAAGGGAGACAGAGAGTAAGAGAGCAAGTCACCAGGCCCAGGATTCAAAACATGGTCAACCATGTGAGATTCCAGTGCCTTAACCATGGTGCCACCTGCTGGTTCCATGATTTAATGTTTAAAATATAAACTTTATAAACCAAGTATGATATCCTGAGATTATATGTGTCAAAAATGGTTCCATGTTTTAAAATTGGATCATGCTTCCTTCTTCCATGATTTTTGAAGACAGTATAAGAAATATTAAAAATAATTCTGTTATGATTAAAACAGGCAAAATAACTGTAGCCACCTATAGGTCTTTTATGCCAGTAAAAGAACACAACTGCTCAACTGCTCGCCAAATGGTCATTTTGACTTTAGAATATTCTAGGATTCCTTCCTATATTTCATCCAACATAATTGTGTTTATTCTAAGTTATGTTAAGGCCATATTGTGACTAATTTTCATACTTTTTCTTCTACTTATTTTATAAAAACAAGGACAGGGAAACATGGTGAAGTCAAGGGGACAGGGAGGAGAAAGAGCAGCTCAAGGAGGGTGATGGGAAGGAGTCAGCCTTCAAGGACAACTCACAGAGAGCACACAGAGTGGATCAATCATGTACAACTGATGGCGAGCTCACTTTAGAGAAAATAATCACCATGGAACCTGTTGGTCCAACTTTTGTGGATTTTAACAGCATTAAAAAAGATACAAATAATAACAGTTTTGTGATACAAGCACTTTGGACCTCTCTTGGTCACAAATTACAAAGCTTGTTGTCTCAGGATGGGGTGGTCCCCAAAGCTTTACTTGGTCATCATAAAGTCATAAAGGCTGGGGGAGAAAAACAGGCAAAATATGTTTTTCCCAAATTGTTTTTCACCAAAATGGAGGTTGACAGGTGCAGAGCCCCAGGGTAGAGAGATCCCTAGAGTTCCTGGATGGGACTTAAGTGAAACAGTAAAAAGCCAGGAAAGTCAGAGCTGCTCACATTAAGCGTGAGTCTCAGCACCATGATTCCTGTAAAATTGCTGTTCTTAAATGCTTCTAGCTATGTTTCTGTCTGTCATGCCAGTCTGGCATACGCTTTGGACAGGCTGAAGTGAAACTGTGGAAGTGAGACTCCTCTGTGCCTTCCACAGAGTTCTTTCCTAAAAGATAGCTGAGCCTGCAGACAATGTCCAGTTGCATCTCCTCAGCTCACACACACAGTGCTTTTTATCTGTGTTGGGCCAGCGCAGACATGTCATTACTTTTGATTAATGTCTTGCTACTTCTTCAGCCTTTACAAACAGTGTGTGAGATGACACATTTTAGCTGTCGTAAATATCTGAAGCCAAGTGTCTACAAGGATGGGGACCTGGTACTGGCTGGATTTTTTCCTCTTTATGGCATGGAGGAACAAGCTGTACTTGCACAGAGTCATCTGATAAGGCCAACTCAAGAAGTGAAAGATGATTGGTAAGTTGTTGGTTATATGTATGTGAAAATGTGATTATAATGTGTGATAATGTAGTTTGCATATATGCATGTGTGTGTGATTAATCCCACTTGAGAATAAT
>NW_006160174.1:24470-25464 GCF_000334495.1 Tupaia belangeri chinensis
TATATATATATATATACACACACACATATATATACACACACATATATATTTATATATATACATATTATTACTTGTCTACATATAAATTTTTAAACTGTATAAGAAAGAGAATAGCCATGCCCAAAAAAAAAAAAAAAGTTGCTTTCTTCTCTATACATTAATGATCCTTCTTTAAAACCACTTCTGTTTAGGTGACATCATCATCATCCAGCTAAATGAAACCTCATCTCACTCAGTCTTCATAACCTCTCTTCATTGTTTTGACTCTATTTGCTTTAGTAGAGATAAAAACACATTTAAAGGTTTTCTAGAGCCCTGCAAACATTATTCACATCAGCTCCATGTGCAGTGCAGGAGAATCTCTGAATGGCAGCCTAGGCCTCAACCTTTATGCCTTGTGACTTGGCTGAAGAGTTTATCCTGAATCACATGACTTGACTGTATATTCTAATGCTGTCTCCTCTGTTTAGGTACCACTGGAAGAACTACCAGTATGTATTGACCTTTCTCTTTGCCATTGATGAGATCAATAAGAGCCCCTATTTGCTCCTGAACCTTTCCCTGGGTTACAGTCTCTACAATGCATTTACCAGTGACAAAAGAACTTTACAAAATGCTCTGATTTTGCTCTCAGGAGGGAATCAGTCCCTGCCAAACTACAACTGCCAGACACAGAAACAATCTGTTGCTATCATTGCAGGAAACATGCCAACATTTTCAGCCCAAGTTGGAACCCTTTTGGAACTTTACAAAAGCCCACAGGTAAGTGGGTTGTCAGGTTGGGGAATGAGAGTTGGACAGCTTCTAAAGAAATTTTCTCACATCTGAGCAAAAAAAAAAATGTGGAACCTGGGTTTATATACCCCTTACAATCCTCAAAACTTCTGTTGGTTGTTTGGGCACAATTTGTGGAAACACAAGGAAAAAAAAATAGGTAATTTCATGAGTTATAAGATTATTAAAAGTACAAAGCTGAGAGAGAAAGAAAAAGATC
>NW_006160174.1:36601-40175 GCF_000334495.1 Tupaia belangeri chinensis
ATAGTGCATATTTTTACTTAAATAATTCCTCTTATTTTATGTTTTTGTTATAAGGTCTATGTGGGTGGGAAAGAGACATTGAGAGGAAAAATGAGGGGATATGACCTGCTGTAATCCCTTCTCCTCCATTCTCCTATGGGGATTTGGGGTACCCACACACACATGACCTGCCTGATTTTAAAGGTTGCAGGTCTGGGACTTTGGGACTCCAACCCCAGCAGAGAAGGGGAGTGGGCCATGTACCTTAGCCACTATGCCACATGCTCATTTACTAACAAAAATACCCAAGACAGAACTAGAAACAGATCAAACCAAAATTTTGGAATATTACAGAAATTTTGCTTAAATCTTTAATGCTTCTTTTTTCTTTTTAAAATATTTTTAATTTCATTTTCTTTTATACATTTAATCATGTTATTTAGCTTACAAAGTGAATATTTTAACATGTGAACATTTCTCCCTAGTCCAGTTGATAAAATTATAAAATTATCTTCAACAGATAATGCCACATTTCTTTGTCCCATTAATGTTACTTAATAAAACATGACTGCTGGAGTCAGCAGATGGTGTAATGGTTACATCACTGGACTCTCACGTAGTTATCTGTGATTCGAGTCCCAGATCAGTGACTTAAAACTTATGCTGAGCACATGTGTGTGAATGCTTAAAGTCCTGAGAGAATGGAGGAAGGACTACAGAGTGGCTATCCCCACTGGGGAATGATTTCTCACTTTCTGTCTCTGTCTCTCTTGTGAGCACAAGTGCCCTATATAAAAAATCTCTCTCAAAAAAGAAAAAAAGAAAGAAACATGACTCATTCATGAGCCCCCATAGGATCCAGAGAATGGTGGTGGTAGCATGGGTCTCTGGAGGTAATGCAGAGGCCAGGTGTGCAGAGCTTGGCAGTTGTGGCCACCAGAATTGAAACAACAATGGCCGCATAGTCACCTGAGTTGTCCCCTAAAGCTGGAGCCCACCAGAGCATCAGCTTTGGGCCCTCTTCCTCTTTCTTCTGTTCTCTGGTGTCTGATCAGGACACCCCGGCCTTGCCCACAGCCACAAGAAGAGCACTCAGAAGCCCTACCACTGTCCACCCTCATGGATCTGGTATCATCCTGGACATGCAGGGGCCTCTGAGAGCAGCTGCAGCACCTTGGCACTGCTGGCTTAGGGTTGCTTAACCTCTGAGCACTATGCATGGGTCCTGTCCAGGGCAGTTAAATGTGGACGCCAAGCAGAGTGGCCCAGGAGATCCTGGTGGCTACACTTGAAGACTCAGACTAGGGTCTACCTTCCAGGAGCAGTGGAGGGGCCAAAAAGTGTGGGGCGGGGGAGATAAGGAGGTAAGTTTTTGGTGCCCAAAGTGCATTAGCTCAGTTTCTCAGTGAGTCCCTGCACAGCTGCTTTCTGGGTGGGGTCATGGCATAAAGTCATCCCTCAGCACTCACAACAGCAGCAGCAGACTGAAAGACTCTAAAGACTCGATGAACAGCAGTTGTAAGGACAGTGGTGGCATCAGTAGGGACCAGCAGGCCAGAGGAGACCCCTCAGGATATGCTTGGTAATCAGCTTCTTACTAGAGCAACTCTCACTGCATGTATTTAGAGAACTTAAGTGTCCTGTGTGTGCCACATTTGTACCCACAGATGACATTGATGCATATGTAATATGTTGTAATATGTTGAGCAAAGCCAAGAGTAACCTATCATGTGGATGTGCTGAGTAAAGATGCTGGAAATGTGCAATGTGCCTTGAAGAGTTGCAGCAGGGAGATACTATAGCATGAATGCCTTGTCTCTGCATGTACTGTAAAGGCTGCTTAGGTGAATGAGAGATATTTTCCTGAGCATTCTTCAAATTAATCATTACATTTTTGTTTTATAAGTTTGCTTGACATTATTTTAAAGAGGTATTTTTGCTATAGGGTAGATATTCTCACTGGAGAAGCAGAGAAACAAAGGAGACAAAAAGTGAAAAATTATTCCTGGGGGATTTCCAATGCAGAATTTCCTACTGCTTTATTTTCCTCTTGGGATATTTGACTTTGATAAACATATGACCAGTGTGCATTTCAAGTGACCAGGTCTGTGACTCAAACTGTGGTCAACTTGATGGGAGTCTAGCTCCTTGACCATTATGTCATGCGAGCGCATGCACCCTACAGTGAAAATCTCTCAAAAAAAAAAAAAATGTAGCCATACTCAAGCCACAATCTGAGTTATGTGAGACTTCATAGTGGGATGGACAGCCAGGCAGAAAAGAAAAAAAAAATTCCTGCTAAACAGAGGAGAGTGACCATAGAAATCAGTGTGCCCAACATGAATATAAAGACACACCGGGATTCTGAAAATGCTGCACAATCTTGTTTTTTGTTTTTTTTTTTTTTTTGGAGGGGGGAGGAAGAGGTTTTATTTTGCTTTTTTAAAATTTTGCTATAGGATGCGTGTGCTCACCAGACAGACAGAGAGAGACTAAGAGAGAGAGAGCGAGAAATCACCCCCCAGGGGGAATGGCCATGCAGCAATCCCTTCTCTTCCATTCTCTGCTTGGGATCTTGGGCACGCACGCACACGTTCCCAGCATGAGTGTTAAGCCACTGGGTCTGAGACTCGAACTGCTGTTGGCTACATGGGATTTCAGCAACATAGCTGTTACACTAACTGCTGGACCCCACCATCTTTTTAAAAAAATTTTTAGAGAGCTTTTTGCCATAGGGCATGTGTGCTCGCCAGACAGAGAGAGAGAGACAGAGAGACAGAAAGCGAGAAATCACTCTCCAGGGGGGCTGGGGGGATGACCACGCTGCAATCCCTTCTCCTCCATTCTCTTCTCGGGATCTTGGGCATGCACACACACATGCCTGGTGTGAGTTTAAGCCACCAGGTCTGGGACTCGAACCACGGTCGACTACATGGGAGTCCAGCGACATAGCCATTACACTAACTGCTGGTCCTGGTATCTTTTATTTGTTCTCTTCATATAATATTATGGTTTACATCACTAGGTGACTTGTTCACATTTTGATAAAATGTTTAGCACATTTGTAAACTTCATAACTAATAAAAATTTAACTATAAAATTTTTTGGAGTGAAAAAAGATGAAAGATATCAAATCAACACTATTTAACACATAAAGAAACTCCAAAAAGGACAAAGCTAAAAGTTAGAAGAAACAAGAGATATTGAGATTAGAATAGATGTAAATAAGAGAGATAAAAACCATGCAGAGAATCAATGTAACCATTAGCTAGTTTTATAACAAGATCAAGAAACTGACTAAATTTTAGGTAGACCTTTGTAGAAAAGAGAGAGAAGATACAAATCAATAAATCATATATGGAAATAAAGGCATATTTCTGATTGCACAGAAGTAAAAAGCTTTATAGGAGAACACAATAAATAATTAATAATTAATAAAATTTAGCATTTAATCAATACCTACAATGTAAGAAATACCCATTAATCTAAGTTACTATTCATAGGTGAAGATTTAATAACTGAGATTAGATGTATGCAATAATTATTTTTAAAAGTTAATATAATAAGATGGTCATTTTCAATTATTTTATAATAC
>NW_006160174.1:41059-42359 GCF_000334495.1 Tupaia belangeri chinensis
TCCTCAAAAGCCAGGAATGTCACAGGCTTGGAGAGGCAGTGAGTTCTCTCATTGTTTGGATACTCTTGTGCTGGGCACTGGACACACTGCTTTGCATCTGTTGACAAAACAAAGATCCAGCAATTCAGTTTCACAAATTAATTGTCATTTTGAAGGTAATGGTCACTTGTGTAATTTTGTGCAGATAAAGTCCGTGAGGTGATACTGAGATACACTAAATTAAAAGCCTATATTGAGGAAATTAGGGAGAAAAATAGAGAGGCTAGACATTTGTGGGATACAGAAATAGTTTATTACCTGTTGATGACAACATGTATTGTATCCTCAACTGGACTGTTGTGATGTGTATTTTATGTCAGTTAAATTCACTTTACAAACTTGTAAAGTGATGTATAGTGATTGAATGTGTAAAATAAAACTAATAATAAAATAATAATAAAAGAGCTTATGTTAATGGAATTAGGTGAATTCTTTCAGCTGCAGAGAACACCAGAGTCATTTAAAACTGAGTCTTGGGACTAGCAGATGTCATAATGGTTGTCATTGGACTCACATGTCTTCAACTATGGTTCTAGTCCCAGACAGTGGCTTAAAATTCACACCAGGCACATATGTGTGCATGCCCAAAATCCCAAGAAGAGAATGCAGTAGAAGGGATTTTGGTCTGGCCATCTCCCCTGGGGGTGTGATTTCTTGCTTTCTTTCTCTGTGTCTCTACAGATAGTATATGCACCTTTTTTTTTTTTGATAGGTTTTTGCTATAGGGCACGTGTGCTCACCAGACAGAGAGAGACAGAGAGACAGAAACCGAGAAATCACCCCCCAGGGGGGATGGCCACGCCGCAATCCCTTCTTCTCCAGTCTCCTCTCGGGATCTTGGGCACACACGCACACGTTCCCAGTGTGAGTTTAAGCCACTGGGTCCAGGACTCAAACCTCAGTTGACTACATGGGAATCCAGCGACATAGCCGTTACGCCAACTGATGGTCCCCATACATGCACCCTATAGCAAAAATCTCTCTAGAAAAAAAAAATACAAAGAACAACAACATCAACAACAACAAAACCCTGGGTCTTAGCATATGAGGACCTTGGTTAGCATCTTGTAGCTCTCAATGATGTTAGCAAGGATGAGGATTTATTCCAGATCCTTGTCTACTCTCTCCCTGAGTTTTCCCTATGATAACCTTATATTTCCATGGCTTATATTTAACACCAAAAAAGAATAGTTTTCTTATTTATATTCAGGAGAAAAATGATGACTTTAGTCTCCTGAAATATACTAACACATCTCTATCC
>NW_006160175.1:0-24482 GCF_000334495.1 Tupaia belangeri chinensis
TAATAAATCCCTTATTTTACATATATATTCATCCTGTTGGTTCCGTTTCTCTGGAGAACTCTGACCAATACACTATCTATTCGTCACATAGCCAAAAAAGTGATCTTTTGAAAACATAAATCAGAGCATATCGTTTGCACCTGAATATCTTCAATGAATTTCCTCTGAACTGCGAATAAAATCTCATTACCCTCCAGAGCCTGCAAGCACTTCAGTGATGTGGTTCATGACTATTACTGCCTTATCTCACACCACTCACCAGCAAGCCCACCAAACTGACAGTTCTAGAACATTCCACACTCTTATTTTGAGGCCTTTGTGTTTACCATTCCCTTTGTGTGGAAAGCTTTTTCAGCTCCTGACATAGCTGACCCCACTCTTCCTTTAGTTCTCAGACAATCCTTTTCCAAACTTCCAATGTAAACAATTCCTTTTTACTTTCAATCACTATCATAAAGCCGTGATTGTTTATTGATTTATTTCTTTAGCTTTTATTTTTCTACTTTTCTTTCTTTCTTTTTCTTTTTGTTTTTTGGAGAGTTTTGTTTGTTTTTGTTTGTTTGTTTTTTGCTATAGGAAGCGTGCACTCCCCAGAAAGACAGAAAGCGATAAATCACCCCCTAAGCAGGGATGGCCACGCCGCAATCCCTTCTCCTCCATTCTCCTCCCGGGACCTTGGGCACGCACACACACGTGCCTGGCATGAGTTTAAGCCACAAGGTCTGGGACTCGAACCACGGTTGACTACATGGGAGTTCAGTAACATAGCCATTATGCTAAATGCTGGTCCTGCTTTAGCATTTATTTATCTCTCTTTCTCACTAAAATTTAGGTTATATCAAGAGAGCGAATATTGAGCTTATTTGCTAGTATATCCTTTTTATTCAGTACTTACTGAGCACTTAATAGATGCTCAATAACTATATGCACAGTGAGTGAATTTTTGGCCTAGATTCTTTTCCTTTTTGCTAATATATATGTGTGGACATATGCATTTAATATATGCATATACACTGATAGTCAGTGTAAATGCATATATATTCACATATTTCTCAGGGGGAAAAATAAGACCCCCCCAAGAGTGCAATCAAAAGTTTTTCTTCCTTTATATTTTCCCATCATATTAAAAATATTTGCATTTTGTTGTTTCTGTGGTTATTCAAGCCAAACATGAAGATTACTTTCTCCCACAGTAATTAGCTCCTTCTGGGACAACTTTTTAGAAAAATTCTTTGTGGTCTTGCCCAATTTGAGCTCTGGTCTTATGTTAATTTTTTATTTTACCCCTTATGTTTCATCTCAACTGGCAAAAATACTGATTGACAATTTAAAATCCATGTCCCTCTCTCAGAGTGGGAATTGAAACCAGGATTAGAAAACCCCAGCACAGGATAAGAAATCCAACTGGCTGCTACAAATTTGAAGTCCTAAAGAACACCAGGGCCAGATGGTTTAAACGTGCCTCTTTACTAATAGCTTAGTACAAAGAAGAAAATAACTCCCTTGCTAGGTTCCATGTTTCAAATGGCTTTAGAAATGGGAATTAAGGTAATGAAAACCAGGTGAATAAATACCAATTTTTCATGTTGAAAATGCAGGTGGTATTTTCAAGTGCAGCTGCTATATTTCAGAGGAAAATAATGGAAATATATTTTCCTAATTTTATTATTTGAAACTTGATTTTCTTTGGAAAAGTTTGAAGTGCTACATGAATACAAGATGTTCTGATCGCTATTAAATGTTATTAATATTGACATCACCATTTGTGTTAATTATTTATTGCTGTGCAAAACATTACTCTCAAAACCTGCTAGTTCAACACATTAGTTTCTGGGACCAGCAGATGGCGAAATGGTTACATTACTGGACTTCAGTGGAGTTGACCACAGTTTGAGTTCCAGATCCAGTGACTTGAACTCACACTGGGCATGCGTGTGTGTATGCCCAGAATCTGGGAGGAGAATGGAGGAGAAGGGATTAGGGCGTGGCCATAACCCCTGAGAGGGGTGTGATTTCTTATTTTCTGTCTCTGTCTCTCTCTGTCTAGCAAGTATATGAGTCCTATAGAAAAAAACTCTCTCTAAAAAAAAAAAAAAATTGGTTTCTGGGGCCAGCAGATAGTGGTTAAGGTGCTGCACTTCCACGTGGCTGACAGTGGTTTGAGTCCCCGACATGGCCACTTGCTTTCTGACCTTCTTTCTTTCTCTCTCTCTGGCCACTTGCTTTCTGACTTCTCTCTGTCTCTCTCTGTCTCCCTCTTTCTAGTGAGTGCATGTGCCTATTAGCAAGTTAAATAATAAAAAGTACAATTAAATAATAAAAAAAACACTAGTTTCTATAGGTAGGAATCTGGGCATGGTTAACCTTGGTCCTCTGGTCAGTCTCAAGGCTGCCATTTAGGTGTCAAGTGGTCTGCTGAAATGGCTGGCTCAAGTGAGAAAGTATCCAATTCCATGCTCACTCAGGTGGTTACTGGCAGGATTCACATGGGTGGTTGGCTGGGGACCAGCCTCAGCTCCTTGCACTGTGACCTTTTCTTAGAGATGAGTGAGTCTCAGATATGTTATCTATTAGCCGTTTGACCGGACAAGTCACTTAAGCTCTCATGTCTTAATTTCTAAAAATGATACATATTCCATACAGTTAGAGGGAGGGTTAAATTATACATCAAATTTAAGCATTTAGCATAGAACTTGGCTCATAGTAAATGCTCAATTAATATAATCAGTTGTTACAAGTAAAATATGAGACTATATAAGCCAAAAATACATAGAAAATTTTTTTATATCAAAAACCTAAGAGCTGGGTTAATGTTGATGATCTCAGTATGAATCATAAGGGCAATAGGATCCACCATCCATCATTACGTTCTCTGTATTCTACCTCTACTATACACCTTCAATCTATAGTTTCCTCTCTCCTCTCCTCAGACACATTCTCTTGCCTGTAGGACAATACACTTATAACTGAGCTCTCTAATTCCTCTCTGCAAGGTACTCCCCCAAAGCTTCCACACAGCAATCAGAGTCATCTTTGACATATTTTAAAAGACCAAATCACTTCCCAGATTTAATACTTTCAATGGATCATAATGTTACATAAAATTCAAGTATTTTAATATGGATGGCTCAGAAGGTCTTGCCTGTATTTCTGATCTCACCTTCTTCCACTCAACTCTGCCCTTTATGCTCAGCCACATCAGTTTTTAGATCCTTGAACTTGTTACTGCATGCCTCAGGGCCTTTGCACAGTCTGTGTTCTCTACATGAAACTCTCTTACTCAAACACTTCGTCTCATTAATTTCAGTCACCCTACAGGTGACTGAAGGTACATGTCACTCATATGAGCTCCTGTCAACCTTCCTCTTCAAATCCAAATGGGGCTTTCTTTTATTATTTCTTATAGTATCTTTCTTGTTTCCTTCACAGTTTCTAACTTTATATTTTAGGGGAATTACATGTTTAATGTCTGTCTCTTCTGAAAGTGCTGAGACTGTGTCTGTTTATTCACATTTTATACTCAAATCTAATACATATACAATGCATAGAAGGTAGGAAATTAAGGGGAAAGGGGGAAAGAACCTCAAAACTTCAACTGCACACATACCCTAATACTAAAGTTCTCTCTTTACTTGTAACACCTCACTCTCCTTTCAACACTGTATTTCTTGCTAAAAGAGACACTTAGACTTTCTCCATTTGGGGCATTAGCTATATATATATATTAAAGTGCAGCTTTCTTTTCATGTCATTCCACCTTAAGGAACAATGTTTGATTTTTTTTTTTTAAGTTAAACATTTAAAGATTCAGGATAGGTCCAGCCAGTGGCATGGCAGTTAAGAGAGCTGAATCTCATACAGACATTGGTGCAGTTCAGATTCTGGACTGGAGGCTTGAAGAGTATACCAGGTCAGTATGCATGTGTGCCCAAAATCTCAGGAGAACTAGAGAAGGGGTTGTAGGGGTGACTGTTCTCCACAGATGGGTACTTTCTCACTTTCTCTCTCTCTCTCTCTCTCCAGAGAGCACACAGCCTTCTAATAACTTTTTTAAAGATTCAGGATAATATATTTTATTTATTTATTTTATTTCTTAGGCAAAACAATATTTTTGAAATTTTTTTATAGAATTAGTATTTTCAGAGATATATACAAAGATATATATAATGATAAAATGATACATTCTCTTGGGATTGCTTTAAATAATTTGGAGTATTGATGGGGGCTGCAGATTTGGATCAAAAAAGTTTGATCATTTTTAAAAATGTTTCCAAAGTTTATTAAGACCAAAAACTTTCAGACTAGATAAGCTTAGTGAACCCCACCAGGATAAACATAAAGTTCTGAGCCATACAAACCCAATCACGGACTCAAAGTTTTCAAATATATTAGTACATTATTTTTCTCAAGTGAGAAAAAGAGCAAGTATTTATTATTATTTCATTATATATATATAATATTATGCCATATATAATAGCTATCACAATAAATAAAAAATAAATACTGAAGTTCATCCATTTCTCTACTGTGTTACCTATTCTAACAGTCAGAAACCTGGGAGTTATCCTTGAGCACTTCTTACCAACAAACTGCAATGACCATTTTCTATATCTTTCTACCTCCATTGTCACATCCTGGTCTAAGTTACCTTTGATGCTCACCTGGAACACTGGAACCCCTTCCTCTCCTTTAAACCCCCTACTACCACCTACTCTACCATAGTCTCCACACAACAGCCAATGAAAACATTTTAAAATAGGATTCCATCTGACTCTCTTTACTTTGAATCTCTCACCCCACTTGCCCTCATAAACAATTTGGAACTTCAGAGGCCAGACAGTGGCACGCAATAATGCTACTAAATCCACATGGGCAGGTCCCTCATTCGCATCCAGGGCCTCCCTATACACAAGGGACCACATACGAGTGCCTTGATCCAGGCTGGCTAAGTCTGAGACTGGGGATGGAAGCATGAAGACCTTGGGTAGGAGGGATGCCTGTTTCTCTCCCTCTCATGGAAGAAATAAAGTTTGTTTGTTTCAATTGTGACTTCGGTTTGAATAGCACTCTCCCTGCTGGCACTTTCTCTTCCTTTCTTGCTCATTTGGTCTTAGGGAGTCATCTGCTACTTTGTGAACTGGGCAATTTACTCTGCATGCAGGTACCGTGGTTAGATGGGGGAGAAGTTACAGAGAGGTTCATCCTTCCCTGCCCAGTCTGATGTCCTCCTCTCCCTCCACTCCCAGGCAAGCTAGAAAACAGAGCCTAAAACAAGAGCTATTTACTGATGTTTTAATTGGCAGGTACAGGGCCAGCATGGTGGTTAAGGTACTGGAGCTCACATGACCAACTGACTGAGTAGATCAAGTCCCAGACCGGGCGGCTTGAAATCATTCCCAGTGCATGAGCAATGCATGCTCAGAATCCTGAGAGAAGAATGGAGTAGAAGGGATTCAAATGTGACCATCCCTCCGGGGGGTGGGGGGGCGTGCTTTCTCACATTCCCTCTCTGTCTCTGTCTCTCTCTCTCTGGTGAGCTTACACACCCTATAGCAAAAACAACAGCAACCACAAAAAAAAAAAAAAAGAAAAGAAAAATTAATTGGCAAGTGCAAACCTAGAAAACTGGCAGCGAGAAAAATGGAAGTGAGGCAGGGAAGATCACGAGATAAAGCATTACCAGTCTGAGCACTGCTTTATGACAAGCCTTGAAGGGCGCAGCAGGTGTAGCCATAAGCTCCTTGAGAGGGCTTCTTTCAGCTGTCTTAGAGAAATGATGCCTTAAAGGGAGGAAGAAGGGGAAATTCATTTGCTTCTCTCTCTATCCCCCATTTTCCAGTAGACAAATTGTATCTCATGAGCATTATTTCCTCTACACTTCCTAATTGTCAGTAGCTACTTGGAATGCCAGATCCATGTCCTGTGGTGGGTCACTTCATCCTAAATCCGGAAGTGGTGGGGAGAGACAGAAGCTCTGGCCATGTGGCTAGTGTGTGCCAGAGAGAATCTGATGTGGCACATATGACAATGCCCAATACAGTCCAAAATGGTTTTTCTTATTTTTCAGAAGAGGAAACAAGGCATGGTAATGAAAAAGACTTTCCCCAAAGCCATACAGCTAGCTAGTGTTTGGATGTGAACATAGTCTGATTCTGGAAACTGTGAAAGACCAAAAAATGAACTTGGATTTAATATAACAGAAAGAAGAGAGTCACTAAAGATGGGAGCTGACATGAGATAAAGGTTTTGTGTGTGTGTTTGTATGTGTGTGTTTAGAGAGATTTTTGCTGTAAGGTGTGTGCACTTGCTGGAGAGACAGAGACAGAGAGACAGAAGGTGAGAAGTCACCGCCCAGGGAGTGTGGCCATGCTGCAATCCTGTCTACTCCATCCTCCTCTCAGGATTTTGGGCACGCATACACACGTGCCTGGCATGAGTTTTAAGCTCCAGGTCTGGGAGTCGAACCACAGAAATCTAGTGGTATAACAATTATGCCATCTGCTGGTTTGTTTGTTTGTTTGTTTTCCGATAGGGTGCAGGTGCTTGTCAGAGAGAGACAGAGAGGGAAAGTAGGAAATCATCTCCCAGCAGGAAATGGTCATTCTGCAATCCCTTCTCCATTCTCCTCTGGGGATTTTGGGCATGCATGCACACGTGCCCAGTGTGTTCTCACACCACTGGGTCCAGGACTTAAACCATGCAGTCAGCCATATTAAATCCAGTATTGTAACCTCCATACCTACTGGCCTCAAGGGCTTTTTAAGAAAGCTCCCAATCACTACTGTGTTCCATCTTCCCATCTGCTTAACCCAACAGAAGTAGGTGGTCTCAGAGAGATGACGGAATCTAAGACAGTTTTTTAGGGTTTTGAGCAATCTCCTACTTAGGTCCAGAACTTAATTTGGACTTTAATACTGCCTCATAATCAGTCTTTGTCTTCATCTAAGCCTGCACCTATCTAAGAGAAGAGCTGGTCAGAGACAAGCAAGATCTAGGTAGAAAAGCCAAAAGAAGGTAACAGAAGGGTGACCTAAAGACCATGAGTAGGAGTGTAATCTGCCCGTTGTTGCCCTGTGGGTCTGGGAATCCTGGCAGCCACTGATGAGTCCTTTGGTGTTGCCCACATGGCGGGCAGGTGTTCACCATCACCACCAAGGTTGATCATCTTTGAAGGGGGTCATGATACACTAATGTTTTTATACTTTTTATTTTTAAACTTTAAATTTGTATAACTTTTTTTCAGACATTTTTGCCACAGGGTACACATGTTTGCCAGAGAGAAAGAGAGAAGGAGAGGAAAAGAAATCACTCCCCATAGAGAATAATCATTTATAATCCCTTCTCATTCATCTCTGCCTCCTTTCAGGATTTTGGGCACACATGTACACATACCCAGTATGCTTTTCAAGCTGCTGAATCCAGGACTTGAATTGTGTAGTTGATCATGTGAGATCTAGCCACCTTAACCACCAGGCCAAAAGCTGACCCAGTAATAAAAATACCTAAAAGGACCATTACAACATATTTTTAAAAGCTCTTTTATTCTATAAAGCTGCTTTTCTTCCTTCAATCCTATCTTAGGTTATGATTCTTACCACATGGAATTTAAAACCCTAATGATTAGGAATGTGGCCTGGTCCAGATAGCCTGTGTTTGAATCCTAGACCTACCACTTCCTAGAATGCATAATTAGTACATGCTGGAAGTGACAGCATAACCTTTCTGTGACTCAGTTTCCTTTTCTATAAAGTTGGGATAAAATACTGATCTCAAGCCACTGTGAAAACAAAATAGAAAAATGAATGTAGGGGCCAGCAGATGGCATAGCAATTACGTCACTGGACTCCAAAACTGTCGACCATGGTTCAAGTCCTGGACCCGGTGGTTTCAATATCATGCCAGATGCATGTGTGTGCATGCTCAGGATCCCAGGAGGAAAACGTTGGAGAAGGGATGGCAGTGTGGCCATCCCTCATGGGGCAATGATTTCTCACTTTCCCTCTCACTGTCTCTGTCTCTGTCCAGTGAGCACACATACCCTAAGGCAAAAACCTCTTTAAAAAAAAAAGAGAGAAAGAAAGAAAAATTAATGTAAAATGCAGAGCCTTGGACATAACAAGTGCCTATTCATGCTAGTAATGACAAATTTTATAAATCATTTCAATCATTTATTAAGTACCTACCCTATATGGGACATTGTCCAAACAGTAGCTATGATTATTTCCAAACTTGCCATCTGCAGTAAACACACAGCAACACTGAATAAGAAGGGAAATTTGCAGAGACTAGAGTTGGAACTCGAAGAGGAAAGGCACTGAAGAATCCGAATAAGGAAAAAAGGAAATAACAAGGGAAATGAAGTTATGGGCGCTGGATTGTCTATAATTTCCTCCTTGGTTACTGTCCTCTTTGTGCAGTAAGGGAGAGATAAGAGAACAACTTTAGTTTCTGAAGAACATAAAACCCTTTGGGCAGAAGATGTACTTTGAGAATCCTCATTTTAATGAGTAAGAACATTACCTGATTTTTTTTTTTAATTTAATGCACTAGGAGCCCTTAAATTACAAACCTCAAGGAAAAAGATTCATGAGGATTTGATATACGTTTCTTTATGCAGGCTGCATCTAAGGAAACAGCCCCTCCCCTCAGGCATGTGTCTTGCATTGGTCCTGTAGCCCATAGCCATCGCAGCCTTGGAAAGACCCAGAAGCAGTGCTGGCAGGGAGTTTTATCCAAAGATAAAGCTTCATTGCTTCATTGACATTATGAGTACCCTCTTCTCCATCTGCAGCCACCCCATCCCGGCCTCGCCTACTTACTCTCTTCAGCTTCTCTCTCAGGTCATGGGGTACAGACCGCCTGATGTCTGAACCCTGGTGTGAGCGTCTCTTCATTTCCTCCTCCTGCTCCTGCCTGTCCTCTGGCCCGCCCATGCAGGCCATGCCGCCCCACTAGGCAGGTGCTTTCACCTCTCTGCTCTCCGGGTCAGCACTTCCCTGAACCTGCTGCTCCCCTTTGCCTTGGTGCTGTCAAGAGAAAAAAAGAACAGGAATTATGACCTTGGAGCTTAAGACTTTAACAGTAGTAGAGTTACTGAGAGTTGTATTACAGATAAGAAAGGGGGAAAATAAATAGAAAAAAAAACTTTTCCTTTTACATATTAGTTTCATAAAAGGTGGAAGTTTTATTTCAGAAAAGAATTCTAAGGAATTATTTTAGAATTATTACTTGCTCAGTAACCATTTATCCTTCCCACGTTGATTTCCCATTGATATCGCCATGGCAGCCATTGTAGACATCCTCCACTCTCCCAAAGGGTACCGAGTGCTCCCTCTCACTCTCTGCTGCTATTATAAACTCCTCCCTTTTTTGGAGACAATCAGGACCATGGAATGTGAATTTTCTCAGCTCTCCTCTCCACTGTGATTCATCAACATCCATATAATTCCAATGAAGATTAAAATAGTGTGTATTTGAGGAAATAAGCAATATCTTTGCAAAAATGCCAGCAGTGGTATTCTCTACTCAAAAATTTTAAGCAATCTCCATTTGCTTTCTAAAATTTCCTTTTGGGGGCTGGCAAATGGCATGGTGGTTAAGGGCAGTGGACTCTCACATGGCCAAATGCAGTTCAAGTCCCAGACCTGGTGGCTTGCCTTCTCTCTCTCTCTCTGTCCTTCTCTAGTCAAATTAAAAATAAATAAAGTTAAATGAAATAATTCTTTAAAAATAATTTCCTTTCTTGGGAACCAGCAGTTAGCATAATGGCTATGTCGCTGGACTCCCACATAGTTGACCGCGGTTCACATCCCAGACCTGGTGGCTTAAAACTCACGCCGGGCACATGTGCATGCGTGCCCAAGATCCCAAGAGGAGAATGGAGGAGAAGGGATTGTGGCGTGGCCATCCCCCCTGGGGGGTGATTTCTCGCTTTCTGTCTCTATGTCTCTTTCTGTCTGTCTGGCGAGCGCATGCACCCTATAGCGAAAACCTCTCAAAAAAAAAAATGTTCCCTTCTTTATAATTTGTCAGGATGGACAATTAATTTTTTTTTAATGTTTTTAGAGAGGTTTTTGCTGCAGGGTGTGTATGCTTGCCAGAAAGACAGAGAGAGACAGAGAGATAGAAAGTGAGAAATCACCCATGCCGCAATCCCTTCTCCTCCATTCTCCTCTCGGGATCTTGGGCAAGCACGCACATGCACCTGGCCGGAGTTTTAAGCCACAGGGTCCTGGACTCGAACCGCGGTCAACTACATGGGAGTTCAGCGACATAGCCATTATGGTAACTGCTGGTCCCAACAATTAATATTTTTATCAAGGAAAAAACTCTATTTTGCAAATGACCTAAAGAAATATTTTCTTCTATCCCCTTCAATTTCCCTTTTCTTTTACCTGTCACAGCATGCATTTCATTCCTTAAAAGAAAGACTATATCAATTTCAGAACAAGGAGGGGGGAAACAATGAATTTATCTTGAAGACCTCAAAAGAGGTTTCAAAAGAAACGGTCTTTCCTCTAGCTCAGTTCTAAGGGGCTCAATTTCTGTCTGTCTAGTTACAAAACTACCTCTCCTCCATTTTTATCCCTTCCTGAATACCTTTTCTAAGTCTCTTCCACACAAAGTGCCTGATCTTACCCAGTCCCTCATCCCTTCTTGTCCTCTCTTCTTGTGCCTTGTAGAATTCTAGATCCTTGGTCACAAACTCCCGTATAATTTCAACTTCCTGAATGTACCTTGCATCTTTGGTCATAACTGAAGCAAGCTGTTCCCTGACCCTGCTTCTTTACAGTCTTCACCGTCTGCATTCATCTTGGGGCTAGAAATAAAACATAAAATGCCCATTTCCATACATACAATATTTCTTTTCCTTCCAGGCCCCAGAGACTCTGTATCTCCTCAATTATTGTCTTGTTTTCTTCCTTTATTCAGCTATCTGCTTCTGTCCCCTTCCCAGATGCTCATCTTTGAAGATGTTTGCTCACCATTTTTCTCTTCACCTTTGCAATTGCCATCATTCTAGTAATTTTATTTTTGGGGGGATGGGGGGGTTGCTATAGGATGCATACACTCATTGGAGAGACAGAAAGTGAGAAATCATCCCCTGGGGGGATGGTCAAGCTGCAATCTTTCTCCTATAGGCTCCTCTTCAGGATTTGGGGCGTGCACGCACACACGCCCAGCATGAGTTTTAAGCCACCAGGTCTAAAACTTGAACCACAGTTGACTACATGAGAGTCTAGCAACATAACCATTACACCATCTGCTGGTCCCCATTCTAGTGACTTCTTTTAAAAATTTTTCCAGAGGGGACCAGCAGTTAGTGTAATGGCTATGTCGCTGGACTCCCATGTAGTCGATCGTGGTTTGCATCCCGGACCCGGTGGCTTAAAACTCACGCCGGGCATGTGTGCGTGCGTGCCCAAGATCCTGAGAGGAGAATGGAGGAGAAGGGATTGTAGCGTGGCCATCCCCCCTGGGGGGGTGATTTCTCGCTTTCTGTCTCTATGTCTCTCTCTGTCTGTCTGGCGAGTGCATGTGCCCTATAGCAAAAACCCCTCCAAAAAAAATTTTTTTTTCCAGAGAACATGTGTTCTCACTAGAAAGAGAGAGAGAGAGAGAGAGGAAGCACCCCATGGGAGATGGTCATGACACAATTTCTTCTTCATTTCCACCTCTTTTGGGGATTCTGGGCACACACACTTGTGCCCAGCATGTTTCTCAAACCACCAAGTCCAGGACTCAAACTGCATAGTCAGCCATGTGGGGTCCAGCCGCCTTAACCAGCAGGCCACCAGCTGGCTCCATTCTAATGATTTTAACATCACAAAGATGAGACATCCTAGTCTCTCTTGCCTTGCTGCCATTCAACTCCAACTTTTTCTTCCATTTACCTCAGCCACTCATCTCTCTCCAGTGAGCTCCAGAATCAGATCTCCAGCTGCCGATATCTCCTCTTCAAAGTCTAGTATGCATATGCCCAAAGCATTCCTACCCCCTTGAAATTATTTTCCACGGTTCAGATAATGGACCATCATCCACTCAGATGCTAAGCCAAAAATCAAAAGGCTGTTGTACTTCCTCTGTTTCTTCCTCTCTGCAACCTGCTAGCAAATCCTGCCATTTATTTCTCAAAATACATCTAGAATCTGTCAAATTCTCTTCCTATCTATGGTTGCCACTCTCTTTCAGGGCACTGCAATATTCTCTTGAACAGGTTAATGCTTCCACTTCTTTTCCTCTTCAACCCATTTTACAGAAAGCAGCCAGGGAGAGTAATCTATTTAAATGCAAATTGGGTTTAATGGCATCCTGTATATAGACAATACACTCCAAATCACTTTACCTCCCATTCCTCCCTTAGGGTACAACCTAGAAGTCACTTTCTCTGGGTATCCTGTTCTTTCATTCCACCTACAAAACTGAATCAGGGGAACCAGCAGTTAGCGTAATGGCTATGTCGCTGGACTCCCACGTAGTCGACCGCGGTTCGTGTCCCAGACCCGGTGGCTTAAAACTCACACCGGGCGCGTGTGCGTGCGTGCCCAAGATCCCGAGAGGAGAATGGAGGAGAGGGGATTGCGGCGTGACCATCCCCCCTGGGGGGTGATTTCTCGCTTTCTGTCTCTAATGTCTCTCTCTGTCTGTCTGGCGAGCGCACGCGCCCTATAGTGAAAATCTCTCCAAAAAAAAAAACTGAATCAGTTGCCTTTTCAAGGGCCAAGGAATAATCTCTTCTTCCCCCATAACTCTGCCTCTGCAGCATGTCCCTACAATTCTATCTTACAGTTTTTCCTTGGCAGGGAATGTGCCTGTAGGTTTTATAATTATATCACAGAAATGTAGCACAATGTCTTAATTCTCTCTACTCTACATGTCTCTCCTCTCTAAAGACCAGAGATCAGACTTCACATCACCCTGGTAGAGTCTTCTCCCCACATTAAATTGGTAAAGAATCTTGTGACTGACTTAAGCAAATTTTTTAGTCAGTATAAGTTTATTGACCCATATTTGATGAACACAAGTCAAATAAGAAAAGCAAGCAATTTTGTATTCTGTAGATGATTTAGAGACACAAAAGGGCTCTGTGAATGTACTTTCTCCTTTACTGTCAGCTCCCATAATTACATGTAAATAGAATAGTGACAGCCAGAATGGTCAGCCTTCTATTGTTAATCATGCAAAGATCTATCCCAAGGGCCTAACCTAACTCCAGTTAAGATAGTCAGTCAAATAAAAAACAAACAAACAAACAAACAAAACTATAGCGGGACCAGCAGGAGGTGTAGTGGTTAAGGTAGTGGACTCCACATGGCTGACTGTGGGTTTGAGTCCCAGACTCAGTTGCTTGAACTCATGCCAGGAGCATTTGCGTGCATGCTCAAGATCCTGGGAGGAGAATGGATTGCAGCATGATTATCCCTCCTTGGAGGGGTGATTTATCACTTTCTCTCTCTGTCTCTCTCTATGTCTCAAACAAGTACATGCATCCTATAGCAAATATCTCTCTTTAAAAACAAAGCAAAACAATCAAACAAAAAAAACTACTATAGCTACAACTAGGGGTAGAAACTTTCAACTTAGCAATTTTCTTATAGGTAAATGACTCTGAAGGTAAGTGTATGCATAGTATATGTCTCTTTTAAAAAACACCTACATTAAATATTAAGAAAGACAAAATTCATTCTGTTTTTATTAATTGTCAATAAATGTTTATTGAGACCTTTTATGAATAAGACATTGGGTCAGTACGTAAAAAGATTCACAGTGTATCTGCCCTCAGGGAACTTACATTCTATAGGAAGAAAGATGCAACAATTATGCAATCCATTTCGTTAGTTCTAATTTTAACCAATGTAACATAAGAAACACAAGAAACTAAGAACACATGGGGTAGATAATCTGTTCTCCCTGCAAAAGTGCTTTGTGCCCTGGGAAGCTGGCCTTGGGCTGCATCTCCAAGTTTCCTGCTACTTGTTTGTTGTGTGTGGTGTGTGGAGCAAGAGATAGGAGGGCTGAAGGAGGTCAAGGTCAGGGCAATTACTGCCCAACTCCCTCCCTGTCCCAAAGAGTGTGATAGTAGTCACATTCTTCTCTTCCTGATCTGGGAGCCACTTACTGCCTTTGTCACTCAGACCTGGGGGTGATCTATCACAGCGTCCACCTGAGAACCTAGCACTCCTGGACATCCCTATCAATTTCTCTTAACTCCACACAGACAGTTGCATGCCATCTCCTGGCTGAACTCAAATATTTCCCTTCTTGAATTCACCACCTATTTCCTACTGAGATCCTGACCAAGTCAGGACAGGTGAAAGAAGACTGGCTTAAATTAAACAAAGATTCCCCTTGGCAAAAGCCATTTGAGCTGTGCACTGTTGGCGCTCTTTGTGCCGCCTATTCCCCTCGGCTTCAGCCTAGGAACATCTTCATCAAGAGTATATTGGCATAGTTTACCATTGTTCTTTCCTTTGTCCCTTTCTTCCACCACTCTCTGCCAATCCTGTCAGTAATAGTGTCTCTCTCTGGTCTCATGACCTCTCCTCATAGGTCTTCACGTTCTCTGACACTTTTCCTTCTTCCTTACTCTTCCTGCCCGATGTATCTGTCCTGTCAGTTATCTCTTAAATATGTGCAATCCCTCCCCAGTTCAACCCACAGTGTTACCAGTCTATGCCTCATCCCTCTCTGCCTCCATACATTCAGACACACAAGATCACCTGCTGTTTCCATGCCTTTGTTCACACTGTTTTCTTGTCCTGGATCCTCCTAACCTCACCTGTCCTCCTGTTGAAATCCTATCCAGTTTAAATGCCACCATTCTGTAAAGCCTTCCTACAGACCTCAGCAGGAGCAGGAAGTCCTCACTTCCATTATTTTTTTGTTCCCATAAATACTTTTTTTTAACCTTTGTTGCACTTCCCACATGCTTTATAGTTCAGATACTTGTAAAAATGTCTCAGTTCTCTCCTATTATTTTCAGCACCAATAGGGACTAGTTTATCTGTGGAATATCCACAACACCTAATTCAATGTGCAGCACATAGTAGGGCCACAGCAGCTTTTAGTATTGATCTGTGCCTATTTTATCTTCTATGTTGTAGAAAATCATTCTAAAGTTATTCCTTTACACTACAAAATAAATTAAAAACATTGGTATATTCTCTCTGCATGTGGTCTTTGGCATGGTTACTTTCATAATATGCTTTTTTGTTGCAATGTAATTAAATCACACAGTTAAATCCAACATAAGTAGGAGAAATAGAGCTAAGAATATTTCCTCTAGTTAAATCTCGAAAGGCCTGAATTTATTTCTCTATTTCTAGTTCTAGAATCAGTCATGCCAAATATTTATCATCTCAAGAAAAATAAAATAGAAATTTTTAAGGGCCTCCAGATACCACCATAGATGCATTGAGCTAGAGAAGTAGGAATGAGACATAGATTAATTGAGAGGAAAACGAAAAAATGTTTCCCCCAGATTCATTCTCTACACTTCAGATTGGGATGTCTAAAAGTTCTCCAGGAGGCTTTTGTTAGAGCTATTGTTTGGTTTGATAATACTGGAATGACGAATTTGGGAATTTTAACTCCCAAAGATTTTCTGATTCAATGTATCTTGTAAAATTAAATTTTGTTTTAAATGGTGGTTTCTTTAAAATAAAATATTAGTTATAGCTACTATTTATTAATCACCCAATAAATATTTTCATCTTATAAATAGGTCCAATGCAGATAATAGCGTCACCATTTCAGAAGTAAGGAACAGAGGCTCAGGATGTTAATCACCCTGTTCTAGGGCACAGTTTTTGGTGACTGCCGTTCCTTGCTTCAATGTTTATGTTCTTAGCTAGTGAGCGTCCCTCCTCCTGACAGTGTCACTGTTTTGAGTACACATTTGTGTCATTGTCCTCTGTATGCTGCAGATGTTCCACAGTCCTTTGAAAACTGCACTGCCTTAGAATGCCCCTTCCTCAGAAAGCAAAACTGCACAAGAACTAAAGAGAAGATAGCTTGGCTAGAAACACGGCTGGGAGATGGACCAGACAGGAAGCACACAGCACAGATCAGCCCTACTCAGCGTTCTGCTAGGGTTTCCTGTCCCTTCTAAACCAAAAACAGCTGGGAAATGAGTTAGTTAATCTGCTGGGAAGGAGAGTCTGCGGAAGGGCATAAGAAGGACTTTCTGCACTGCATACATAAGTGAGCATGTTCTGAGAGCATATATCATCTTCTATTTTAAAAATCGCTCCTCTAAAAGTGGGCTCTGAAGTGATTGGGTGGTAGATATTTTACATTGTTTTCTATGCATATTTAATTTTTTCCCAGTCATTACATACATCGTTTAAATATCAAAACTCTCAAAGACACAGAGAACTGGAAAAAAAATCTTGCTTTGTTGCATCAAAGCTTTATTTTTTAATCGAGGAAGAAGTCATCTAAGTGGTTTTTCCTATTTTCTATCTTACATATAACAAAACATCTCAACAGCAGCATGAGAGACAGTATTCAGAAAGCAATTCCAAATACATTAAAAGAGCTGCTTTGGAAAAATGAGTCAAGTGAGCTTTTTCCTTCAAAGGTCACAAAAAAGAAACACCCTTCTTACAGGGCAATAGGTTGGAAAGGGAATAAGAAGGGGAACACAATATCTCATCTAAAATCTTGCAGGCAAAACCGTTTATTACTGCAGGAAGCAGAAGGTGAGCCTAGCTTATAAATGAGATCCTGCAGATGAAGGAGATGTATCTTGCTGAAGTATTACTGTACAAAACAAACCTTTAAGCTTGGACTCCAAAGGCATAAACCATTGTCACATAAATCTAAATTGATGTATTCATTTTTAATAAAAGAAAACGAGACATAGTATAATCATGGGAATATATAATTTTATACTTGCATTTTAGTTCTCAAGGGTTATTTAATTTTCCTTAAAATGTTACCAAAAAAATGCAAGGGTTAAGTGAAAACAGATATCCTCACCTAGAGCGGTATTAATTGCATCAACATTTTCCCTAACACTGAAAAACAATGGTAGAACATGCAAATATGAAGGCTGACTTAAGGTTTATCTATTCAATAATTTTAAATACCTGGATTGACTAAACTTCCTACAAAGAAGGCAACTCACACAGGAAAGACATAAACACTGTGAAAAATAAAGAGAATTGAATGATGATAGGAGTATTTTATTGAAAATAATCTTCACTATGAATTACCAGTGACTGCCAAAGCTGGATTTGCTTTGTTTTGTGGACATATGCATGCATGATAGCAAGAATGAAAAGAGGTAACATCCACCCAATGGGACATGGTTACATCACAACCCCTTCATTTCTCCGTCCCATCAGGATTCGGGACATGAATTGTACTTGTATGGGGTGGGCTTTCTGAGCCTCTAGGCCAGAGTTCAAGCTGCTCTTGGCCACGTGGGTGCAGTTCCCTTAGCTGTTATAATCTAGGGTTGGCCCCAAAGCTGTTTTTAAAAAATGTTTTACTTGGACCAGCAGATTATATAATGGTTATGTTGCTGGACTCCCACATGGCTGACTGTGGTTTAAGTCCCACACTTGGAGGCTTGAAACTTATGCTGGGCACGTATGTGTGTGTGCCCACAATCCCAAGAGGAAAATGGAGGAGAAGGGTTTGTAGCATGGCCATCTTCCCTGGAGGGGAGTGATTTCTCACTTTCTGTCTCTTTGGTGAGTGCATGTGACCTAATAGCAAAAAAATCTCTCTCTCTAAAGAAAAAAAAAAAAAAAAACTTAATATTACAGTAGGGTTTTGACCTCAACTTTTTTTCTCTCTCCCTCCTTTTTCCTTTCCCCTGTTTTCTTTCTTTCTTTCTTTCTTTCTTTCTTTCTTTCTTTCTTTCTTTCTTTCTTTCTTTCTTTCTTTTTCTTTTTTTTGTTTTTCTTTTTTTTTTTTTTTTTTTTTGAGAGGTTTTTGCTATAGGGCGCATGTACTCTCCAGAAAGACAGAGAGACAGAAAGCAAGAAATCACCCCCCAGGGGGGATGGCCACGCCACAATCCCTCTTCCTCCATTCTCCTCTTGGGATCTTGGGCACGCACACACACACACACACGCTCCCGGTGTGAGTTTAAGCCACCAGGTCCAGAACTCAAACCGCGGTCAACTACATGGGAGTCCAGCAACATAGCCATTACGCTAACTGCTGGTCCCCAAAGTAGGATTTAAGTTAGTCACATGAAAAAACACAAACAAGGACAGTTAAATTTAAAATGAGTTACTTGAAAGTAGTGATTTTACTAAAGTCCTCTATGAGGATTATAAAATCTTTCTGTGTCCCTAACAGTATAGTCCAATGAGTTTGATGGTGACCCAAGCAGATGCTGGGCCTTCTTTGTCAAGGACCAAAGTCATAAGTTATTCCCCTTCATCGATACCTAATATACCAGAGAAGCTTCTAGTTTCTACGTAGTGATTTATGGTAAAGATACTTTTCTTGAAGTTCATATCATTCAAAGGAATAGATATAATTAACCAAGTAATTAATAATTTTGATTTTAAAAATCTGAGTGCAATTCAAGGAATACTAACTTGCAAGGATATATCATGTAAAACTTTCATTTTTTTGTAAAATGTAAAAAGTTATAGAGAAAAAAACCTCCAAACCTTAAACAGAATTGCCATATCACACAGCAATTTCAGCCCTGGAGGTATAACCAAGAGAACTGAAAGCAGGTACACAAATGAATACATGCACATATATGTTAGTAGCAGCACTGTTTGTAATAACCAAGGGGTGGATGGTCTAAATGTCCATCAGTAGTTAAACAAATTGTGGTATATAAATACAATGGAGTATTATTCTGCCATAAAAATAAACGAAGCACCGATATCTGTTCTAACATAGATGAACTTTGAAAATATTATGCAAAGTTAAAGAAGTCAGGCACAAAAGGTCACATATTGTATAATCTCATTCATGTGGGGAATTGCCAGAATAGTTCAATCCTTAGGAACTGTACAAACTGGTGGTTGCCAAGGGCTGGGAATGGGAAGCAACTATTTAATCAGTATGGGATGATAAAAATGCTTTGGAACTAAATAAAAATGGTGGTTTCAGACTATGAATATGCTAAATGCCACTGAATTGTTCATTTTTAAACCATTAATGTGATGGTTTATAAATTTCACCTTAAAAAAAAAAAACTTTCCAAAACAAAAAGTTAAGAAATGAAGAATCATGGGAACCAGCAGTTAACGTAATGGCTATGTCGCTGGACTCCCACATAGTCGACCGTGGTTCGAGACCTGGACCCGGTGGCTTAAAACTCATGCCGGGTGCATGTGCGTGCGTGCCCAATATCCCGAGAGGAGAATGGAGGAGAAGGGATTGTGGCGTGACCATCCCCCCTGAAGGGTGATTTCTCGCTTTCTGTCTCTCTGTCTGGTGAGCGCACATGCCCTATAGCGAAAACCTCTTTAAAAAAAAAAAAAAAAAGAAGAATGGCCACTGATCCTGAAAATAGAGCTCAGAAAATGATGTAAATGAATGTGTGATAAGATTAGGATTCACAGAAGCAGAGCAATCCAACAGCAAGTGTAAGAACGAGAAATGGCCATAGAAAGGCAAGGCCCCTTCAAGAGCAGACCTTGTAAACCAAACATAGAAGAAGCCCTTTTTAAATGAATGAAATATAAACAGTGGAAAAGTTTTCAAAATATATTACTAAACCAACTACCTACTAGAGGTCCTAGCTTGATTTTTTTTGTACTTGTTGATAATACTCATTTATAATTTGTTTATAAAATTACATGGTTATTATCAAGTGTATGCTGTAATTCAAAGAGTTTAATTACCTTTCCTCAATATTGCTTACAGTAGAGTTTTGCTTCTTAGGCCCTATTTTAAGAAAGTAATGCAAAGGAAATTTTCAGTCTATCTTTGGTCTGTTGTCAAACCAACATTCTAAGTAAGTTAGGTTTAAATACCTTTAGCACACAAAACAAAGAACTGCATCAGAATAAGAGATGTGGAACAACTCAAGTAAGAAAGGAAGATTGTGAAATCTTCCTTTGGTGGGTCTGAGTTATAGAGATGGTATGATACAATGATTTTGAATAATTTTAATGATTAGGTTAAGTTCATCTTTAAAAAAAGAGAGAGAAAAGTAATTTGAAAAAAAAAAAAAAGAGAGAGACCATGTGGAATACAATACAGAGGGATAAGAGAGCAAATAGGAAAAGAAATGGAAAGTGTTCAGGAAGCAATTACGCGCTCTCCCAGGGTTCTGTGGATGATCTAACAGTAGGTGCCCTGAGAGTGGAAAGGGGCCACTGTGAATGAATAGGACCTGAGGGAAGTAATCAGAGATAAGAATAAGGAGGATCAGAGGCCCAAGACACAGTACAGAGAATGAGGATGACAAAGTTTACCGCCTGAACTTCAAAGACGTTACACAATGAGAAAGCAAGCTAAAGCTGAGAATGAGATGAAGAGTCTGCTCGCAAATATTATGAAAATGTAAGATGGAATACAAGCTCACTGAAGGAGGCAGGGAGGGCGTGTAAGAGAAAACCCAGGAGCGATGCGCAGACAGCAGTACTATTACCAAAAGCATAAATGAATGTTTAGCCTTCATGTTCAAGTGTGCAGAGAGGAGAGCTGAATAAGATGCAGCAGTGAGGAATATAATTTTCAGAAGAAACAGTTTTAGAAAACTACAGTCTCGTCTAAACTGAAAAATAGAAAATTAGTCACTGGCAATCACAGAGGCACTGGGACCAAAGTTTGCCTTCTGGAAGTTTCAAGGAGATGCAGTTAACAGAAACTAAAACAGATTATTTTCAAGTCTTTCCAAATGCTGGCTGCGTAGTTGGAAAAATGCTAAACAAATAGCGTAATGCTAAATGTTGGGAAGAAAATAATAAAAGCAGTACAAGAAAACCTTTATTATCCTATATTTACATTTATAAACCAATGTGAAAATTGAGAAGCATATTTAACTACTTGAATTATAACAGAAACAGTTTTAACATTTCATGTCCCCCTTGAAAATATTTGCTTGTTTATGTGTAAATATGGTGTCAAGCCACGTGTTTTGTCTTTAATTACTGTTTTGAGTGTCAGATGATATAGTTTTATGTGCAACTTTGTCTCTTTCCATCTGGTCACTTAATATTCCTGTGTCTCAGTTATCTTACCTGTGAAAAGGATCTAATAACACTGGAAGTATATGCCACGTCTTGTCATCCTCAAAGGGCTGTACCAGATAATGCTGTGATATACTCTGCACTTTCTAAAACATTATATTAACAATTTTATGTGACTATTGGTATCGCTATTATTAATATTTCTGACTATCAGTTATATTGCCAGTACGTCTTAGTCAAGTAACATGGAAAAAGAAAAATATGCATTTTGGTCTAAAATGGTAGAAAGCTTATTTGGTATATACTTAACATGATGCAAGAGAAAATGACAAGCTCACTGTTTTCCTATAGATTTTTAAAAATTGAATGCTCTGTTTTATTGATAACCATATTTTGTCTGAAAAGAAGGAATGTGTATATTAAAATATGCTTCCAACAGAAATTAGTCCAGTGTAATTAATGTGAATACTCAAAATACCAGCATATAAAAGTATATCTGTCCTATTATAAAAACCAGGTGTTTAAATAAGATAAACCTGCTTCCTGCATTAACGAGGAATTTCAGTTGGGTTGTGCTTTTCGAATACAGAGAAGATTGTTTCTAATTGCTTTTCCATAGGTACCAAGTTTGCACATTTTATAAAAAGGCTGCAAAAAGAAGTTATCGATGTGATGTAGACATCTGCAAGCATTTTATTCCCTCTCAGAGTATCTTTGACCCTACCCAAACTAGGGAATTTAAATATCAGTCTGGTATAAAGTGAGGAAAATGCTCACCAAAACAGAAGCGGAAAAAATCTCTTCAACAATCTTGTGTTTAGCATACAAACTTCAGCATAGATTCTGATTCTTAGAAAAGGCATACAAGATGGGATAAGGCTCTGGAAGAGGCAGAAGGTGACTGGCCCAAAAAAAGAGGGTTGGGCTTAAACTTGGGAAAGAAATACAGAGCCTCTGAGACAGGGTAAGAGGAACTGAGTACAACAATGAATGCAAATAGCGTATTGGCTAGGGTCAGGGTAAGATAGGTCATGTTCAATGGCCTCAATTTTCTTGATTAATTGGGAGGCAAGATTATCTGCTGAGAGTGGGGCAGGCAGGAGTAGGACACAAAAGTTAAAATTAAAAACAAAACTAAATGGAGCATTAGTTATTGTCACAGACTCCAGAACTGGGATTTTTCCCTAAGAAATATTAATATTTTTTCTTTTTACATCTTTTCTCAAAATTATAAAAGACTATTATCCAGAATTCTAAACTTGTTATGTGGCTATCAGATTATCATTTAATATTCTATGTAGCGTCCATGGTTTCTCTTCTAAATATTCTTTACTACACTGCTAGAGACACACATACGTTTTGCTCTGGCTGAACACCCAATGCATCATTCTCCAATTCTCCCAGGTTATCCATGCTTGCAAAAATTGGTTCTACTCAGATTGATAAGAGAGCTTATTTCCAGGACCCCATATATCCACAAGACTGTCTCTTAGCAATAACATTATTATGAAACCTTGGTTTCTGCTGAATATCTTAGTCTACAAATATAATATCCAGGAGAAAATGCCTGTAATTTCTTCTCTAATTACTACAGTGTTCCAAAGAAAGCTCTGTTTGAGGGTGAAGTCAATTTGTTCTGCTTCTTCAGTTTGTCAGGAACAACTTGTCCCTTCCATTTTTACCAAAATAAATTTGTCAGGCAAAGTTTTGAGTATCTTGCCAACACTTACCTGTTTTGCAATAATAAGCATATTTTTACTTCTCAAATGTCTTTGGTTAGGTATAGACTAAGAAAGGTGACCCAATCCTCAATCCATATAACATAAATTTGTCAAACCTGAGTGAAATGAAACCAGTAATACCACAGCACCTGGTAAAATAACTGTCGTACCTTTGGAGAAATTATTTAAGTGTATCCAAGATGATTGCATCACTTTGAGTTTAAGGTCCAAGTAAATAAGATGTCAGAATCGTCACAAGACCCGTCTGGTAAATACAGCATGCCCTTATGATCAAGATTTTCCATAAAATTGGCATAGAAGGACCATTTCTCAGCATAATAAAAGCAATTTATGAAAAACCTACAGCTAACATTATACTTAGTGGGGAAAAGCTAAAAGTTTTTCCACTAAAAAACAGGTACAAGAAAAGGCTGCCCACTTTCTCCGTTCCTATTCAATATAGTACTGGAAGTTCTAGTCAATGTGATTAGACAAGAAAAGGAAATAAAAGGCATTCCAATAGGGAAAAAAGAGCTGAAATTATCTGTTTGTAGATGACATGATGGTATACATAGAATACCCAATAGTATTCATGAAAAAACTTCTTGAAGTAATAAATGCAAACAGTAAAGTGGCAGGATACAAAATTAACTTACAAAAATCTATAGCATTTCTATACACAAACAACAAGCAGACAGAGACAGAACTGATGAATGTAATTCTATTTACTTTAGCCACAAGAAGTATAAGATAATTAGGAATAAAATTAACCAAGGAAGTGAAAGACCTCTGCAAGGAAAACAATGAAAACGTTTTTGTTTTTTTTTTAAAAAAAAAGGAAATTGAAAAGGACACTAAAAAGTGGAAGGACATCCCATGTTCCTGGATTGGCAGAATCAATATAATAAAAATGGCAATCCTATCCAAGTTAATCTACATGTTTAATGTAATCCTTATAAAATTACAAGAGACATTCTTCAGAGATCTAGAAAAGACAATCATAGAATTTGTCTAGAACCATAAAAGACCACGTTTTGCTAAAGCCATCCTGTGCAAGAAGACTGGAGTAGGTGGCATCTCACTTCCTGACCCCAAAATATATTACAAAGCTGTGATAATAAAAACAGCATGGTATTGGCACAAAAATAGACATGAGGACCAATGGAACAGAGTAGAGACTCCAGAAATAAACCCAAAAACATACAGCAAACTCATCTTTGACAAAGGGTACCAGTCAATACAGTGGGAAAAGGGAAATCTCTTAAGCAAATGGTGTTGGAAACACTGGGTGTACAACTGCAGAAAGATGAATCTGAACCCCTATCTGTAACCATTAACAAAAATTAACTCAAAGAGGATCAAAGAGCTGAACCTACCACAAACAATAAAACTACTGGTGGAAAACACTGGGGAAACTCTGAGAGACATTAGGGTAGGCAAAGACTTCTTAAGCAAGACATCCAAAGCACAGGCAATAATCTCTAAAATAGACAAGTGGGATTACATCAGATTAAGGAGTTTCTGCATAGCAAAGGACTCTGTAATTAGTGTGAATCGACAACCCTCAGAATGGGAGAGAATTTTTGTTAACTGTGCCTCAGATAAGGGACTGATAACCAGAATACACAGGGAACTCAAG
>NW_006160175.1:25048-25575 GCF_000334495.1 Tupaia belangeri chinensis
AGGAAGTGGACAAATATGGAAGATTTGTTGCTGAGTGAAACAAGTCAGGCTATGAAAGAGAGACATTGTATGTCTCCACTTAACATATACTGCAATCTATGGTACAGACTGAAAGACTGGAGAACATGAAAGTATTTAAAAATGTAATAAACATTAGAGACAAAGTGGAAAGAGAGTGTGGGAGGGGAAGCACATAGGACATTTGGGGGTGAAATGGAGAGGTAAGAGACTTGTGGGACACAGATAAGGTTTATTAACTGTTGATGAGTATATGTATGGTAATCTCAGCTGGGGTGGAATGAGGTGTATATCATGCTGGGTAAATTCTCTTCACAATTTAAATGATCTCTAGTGATTTAATGTATGAATTTTTAAAAAAGAACAGTCTGGTGCCATTTTTGTGTTTGCGATTAATATTCGTAAAGTTCTGGAAGAGTCTTCAACAGTTGGCTCATAGACAGAGTGCACAGGTATTAAGTGCTATGCATCGGGAGCTGGAACCCACATGGTCAGCCATAGTTCAATGC
>NW_006160175.1:26320-52455 GCF_000334495.1 Tupaia belangeri chinensis
ATAAAACTACTGGTGGAAAACACTGGGGAAACTCTGGGAGATATTGGATAGACAAAAACTTCTTAAGCAAGATCCCCAAAGCACAGGCTATAATCCCCCAAATAGACAGGTGGGATTACATCAGATTAAGGAGTTTCTGCACAGCAAAGAACACTGTCATTAGGGTGAATCGACAACCCTCAGAATGGGAGAGAATTTTTGTTAACTGTGCCTCAGATAAGGGACTGATAACCAGAATACACAGGGAACTCAAGCAGCTTACCCGGAAGAAAATGATTAACCCAATTAAAAAATGGAAAAATTAGTTGAATTAACAACTCTCTAAGGAAGACATATAAACAGCCAAAAAGCATATGAAAAATGCTCAACATCCCTCATTGTAAGGGAGATGCAGATCAAAACCACAATGAGATACCACCTAACCCCAGTCAGAATGGTAAAGATTCAAAAAACAAATAATGATAAGTGCTGGAGGGGATGTGGTGAAAGGGGAACCCTCCTACACTGTTGGTGGGAATGTAAATTGCTTCAGCCACTGTAGAGAACGATATGGAGCTTTCTCAAAGACCTTCAAATAGAACTTCCATATGATCCAGCAATTCCACTCCTGTGTATCTACCCAAAGGATAGGAGAGCACTCAGTTGGAAGAGCATTTGCACAACTATTTTCATTGCAGCATTATTCACGATTGCTAAGAAATGGAACCAACCCAAATGTCCAAAAACAGATGAATGGATTGAAAAATTGTGGTACATATACTCCATGAAATACTATTCAGCCCTAAAAAGCAACAAGGCCCTGGAATTTGATAGGAAGTGGACAAATATGGAAGATTTGTTGCTGAGTGAAACAAGTCAGGCTATGAAAGAGAGACATTGTATGTCTCCACTTAACATATACTGCAATCTATGGTACAGACTGAAAGACTGGAGAACATGAAAGTATTTAAAAATGTAATAAACATTAGAGACAAAGTGGAAAGAGAGTGTGGGAGGGGAAGCACATAGGACATTTGGGGGTGAAATGGAGAGGTAAGAGACTTGTGGGACACAGATAAGGTTTATTAACTGTTGATGAGTATATGTATGGTAATCTCAGCTGGGGTGGAATGAGGTGTATATCATGCTGGGTAAATTCTCTTCACAATTTAAATGATCTCTAGTGATTTAATGTATGAATTTTTAAAAAAGAACAGTCTGGTGCCATTTTTGTGTTTGCGATTAATATTCGTAAAGTTCTGGAAGAGTCTTCAACAGTTGGCTCATAGACAGAGTGCACAGGTATTAAGTGCTATGCATCGGGAGCTGGAACCCACATGGTCAGCCATAGTTCAATGCCTAGCCCCAGTAACTTGAGAAATATGCCAGGTGCATGTGATTGTATGCTACAGATCATGAAAGAATGAAGAAATAGAGAAAAAAAAAATGACTGTGGTATGGCTATGCCTTTGGGGGAGAGGGGTGCTTTCTCTCACTCTCTGATGAGCACTTGTGCTCTATAACAAAAAACAGGCAAACAAAAATCAATTAGTATAGGAAGGATTTGGGACTCTTGGGGCTGAAATATATGCAAAATTATTAAACGTAAACACTATTCATAGTTGAAGAAAGAGGAAAATACAAAAAGCCCTCCTTATAGAAGCTCCTCATTTGTGGACCCAACTAACTTTGGATTGAAAATATTTGAAAAAAAAAAACCACAAATGACACAAAACCGATATGATATAATAACTATTCACAAAGAATTTACATTGTATTGGGTAATATAAGTAATCTAGATATGATTTAAAATGTGTGAGAGAATGTGTGCAGATAATATGCAAATGCATATAGGAGGGACTTAAGCATCTCCAGAATGTGGAATCCATAGGGGTCCTTGAACTGGACCCCCGTGGATCCTGGAGGATGGGTGTACATACCACCAATACCTGACCTGCACTAAAAACACAGTTGATCACTCACTTCAACTGTAGCCAATATACATAGAAAATCAAATTTCTGGATTGTTAGACAGCAAAAAAGCTGAAGGTGGATGGGTAGGAGAAAGGATGATGATACTGTCTGATGTCCTAGAAATAGCTGGAACAGATTCAAAGTTATAGAAGCTCAATTAGCTAGAATATAGCCTGTCCTCTCATTAACAATCAGCAGATGAAAGACTGTTGCTGTGACTGGTCCTCCATGTGTCTGAGCACTGGGGATCTGTGGTTTGATAGTGAGTATTGACTTAAAAGTCACACATTTCAGAGGTGAGCAAAGACCCAGGACCCAACCAAATGCAAACACACAAGGAGAAGCGAAACTGAATGACATGACTGGATTTAAGCACACTTGCAAACTTACCATTCAACCATGCAATTTTTTAATTTTTAATTTTTTTTATTGTTAGTTTTTGCCATAGGGAATGTGCACTTGCCAGAAAGAAAGAGAGACAGTGGAATGGAAAGTGAGAAATCACGTCCTGAGGGGAAGGCCATGTCCAACCGTGAGAAATCACCTCCTGAGGGGAAGGCCATGTCCAACACATTCTCCTCCTCTATTCCCCTCTCAGGACTTTAGGCACTCATGCACACACACACAGCATGATTTCAAGCCTCCTGGACTGGGACTCAAATCGCAGTCTGCCATGTGGGAGTCCAGCACCTTAACTACCATGCCACCTGCTGGCCCCCAACCATCTAATTCTTGACATAGTTCATCAATCAGACAGAGGAAAATGTATAAAAGACACTGTTGCCCTATATCACTTTGTGTTACTCAAGGCAAAAGCCAATGTAATCACAAATGGAAGTTCTTTTATCTTTAGAAAATAAGATCCATCTTCTGTTAATAGTCATGTATCAGTGCCTATTTCCCTATATTAATCATATATTATGATTATATAAGAGGCTATTGTTGGAGAAAGTTTGGTGGAGGATGCATAAGAACTCCTGTGCCATTCGTGATCTTGTATAAAAGGTTTTTAAAATCATTCAGAACAAAACATAAAAATCCTCTGCATACAAATTCGTCTCAATGACCTATTAGTCTCCAATGACCAATTAGTCAGAAAAAGATTATCTGCATTATCAGCAGAGGAAGTAGTTCCCTTTCTATACTTGTTCAGAAAATTTTTACCTTAACTATTGCTTCAAGGAGGTCTGGGAGAATGGGCTCAGTCCATGTTGGTGCAGTATTGGAGCAGAAATGCTACATAGAATTTTTGAGTATTAGCCTTTGGTGGAGAAACAACATCTAGAAAGCCCTTGGTTTATGAGGGGTTGCTGCAGCTGAGCCCAGGCTGAAAGCCCTGAGCACCTTCTTTACGTCACATACCTGAAGTGGGCTTCTGACCAGGCAAAGACTAGTTTCCCTCTCCAGGGTTAAGAAAGGGAACTTGGCAGCTCTTCTACTTCCTCCATTTATGTCTTTTCCACCCCATTCCCATCTTCACTATCTAGACAAAATCAGTATGGGCCTCATTGTCTCTCTCATCTCCCCCAGAGACTGACTAGAAAGTGGCTTTCTCTGAACTGAGCAATGTAGAACAATTACACTCCCAGACAGCCCCCATTGCCCAATTCTTCAGTCCCATTTCTACCTCATGGCCAAATCTTTCTCCAAAGTTCATTCTCTTAATTTCTCACCACACCAAAGCAAGGCCTTGTAATTAGAAAGGGTTTAACTGCCTTTTCACCTTTTTCTATACTGTTGGTGTATATTCCACATGACGACACACAGCTGCTTGGGTCATCTCTAATATATAATCAGCACATCAAAGGTATGAAGAAGAAAGCATTAGGACAGTGCTTAGTAGCAGGCTACACACTTTGTCCAATTTAGACACTGGTACTGAGTCTTCAGAAATATGCAAGATGGATTAATAGGAGAGTAAATGCCCTCATTTCCATATGCATCTGACTTCCTGCATATTTCCACTGCTTAGTACCACCTATGGCTGATGTGGGAGAGATCTCAGATGAGCTATGAGAAAGGAAGCATTGGAAGGGAAGATCTTGCTAATTCTTCACGTTGGCAGTGGTATTGAGAAATATTGAGTGAATATGAGAAATACAAACCAGAGATGATACAAGGTATGAGAAGATAAAAGAGGAAAACAGTAAGAAACACAAGGAAAATATGGAAATAATGTTGTGTTGAATCATATGAAATAATTCTTTGTATAGATCAAAAATGGAATATCAGCAGTGTATAGCCTGAAAATTGATAGGGCTTCATTTTATGATCTTCAAAAAAATACATAAATTTTGCGATGTTATTGATTTGTGTATTCATTCATTTAGTTATTCATTTAACAATGATTTATTGAGCTTATACCATGTGCTGGGTACTGTTCTAGGTTCTGGTGCTCAGCAATAAGTAGGACATCTAAAAATTTCTGCCCTCACAAAATTAACATTCTGGTAGAGAAAGACAGACAATAAACAAATTGTGTGTGTGTGTGTGTATGTGTGTGTGTGTGTGTACATATATATGTATACATATATATGTATACATGAGGGGACTTTGAAAGATTATGGAGGGCTAGCCCCATGGCCTAGTGATTAAGGGAGCAAGATCTTACATGGCTGACCAAAGTCTGAATCCTAGCTTAGCTGGCCTAAAAAACACGATAGGTGTGCATGTGTGTGCTCAAAATTCTGACGGGATGTAGAAAAGGAACAATGAGATTTAAGTATGACTATGCTTTGGTAGGGGGTGCTTTCTCTCCATCTCTCTTTCTTTTTCTTTTTCTCTTTTTCTTTTTTCTTTTTCATTCTCTTTTTCTGGTGAGTGCACATGCCATCTGTCAGTTAAAACAAAAACAGAAGAAAGTCTTCATTGATAAGTTGACCTTTGCCAAAGACCTAAAGGAGATCATAGAATTAACTATGAAACTATCCGGAAGAACGCCTAAAAAGGAGGAAAAGTGAATACAATAAATGACAGAGATGGAATGCATAAAGGGGAGAATTAATAGAAGGTGAAGCAAAGAATTAATGGGGGTCATATTGGACAGGGCATTGAGAAGCTTCTGGCTTCTAATCTGAGAGACAAAGAAGCCACTGAGGGTTTTGAATGGAGGATTACGCTCTGACTTACATTTTTTTAAGCACTGCTCTGACTGTTGAGAATAGATTCTGTAAGAGCAATGGTGGAAGCAGGGAATGAGTTGTAGTCAGAGATGGTGGGAAGTGGGCAGAGTTGGGCACATTCTGAGGGTAGCATGAATAGGGTTTGCTGAAAGATTGAAAAATGGCATTTGAATGAAACAGAAGGGTCAAGGAAGATTATGAAGTTTTTGGACTGAGTAACTGGAAGAATAAAACCGAAAGAAGAAATAAGGAAATTTTCATTTAAAAAAAAAAAAATAGGTTTTCGCTGTAGGGCACGTGCGCTTGCCAGACAGACAGAGAGAGACATAAAGATAGAAAGCAAGAAATCACCCCCCCCAGGGGGATGGTCATGCCGCAATCCCTTCTCCTCCATTCTCCTGTCGGGATCTTGGGCACGCACGCACACGCGCCCGGCTTGAGTTCTAAGCCACTGGGTCTGGGATGCGAACCACGGTCAACTACGTGGGAGTCCAGCGACATAGCCATTACGCTAACTGCTGGTTCCCAATAAGGAAAATTTTTATAAAAGCAGCTAGGGTAGTACATGGGGAGAAAAAAATATAAGTTTAGATTGGGTTAAATTAGTGATGTCTATTAGAAATCTTAGGATCATAATGTGATATTCCTTCCAGAGCCAAGGCTATAAATAATGTCCTACATTTATAACCTTAAGCCCCCTCAAATGACTATGTAGTTAGTTATATAAATGTCTGACTGTTAAAAATTAGCCTTATTTTTACATTGGCCTACATATTAACATATTCTTTTCTGAAATGAACAGGAGTTATAACAACTGACTGCAAACAATGTAGCACAAACATAAGAAAAAGTAGAATTTGATTCAATTTATTTTACATGTAAATCACACAATTTGGAAATCTTTGCATTAAAAAAAAGTAAACGTTCTTTTTCCACATGTTCAAGAGAAGTAACATTCAACTACTTCTAATTTTTTAAAATTCATGGGCTTGTATCTGGTGTTCATTCATGCAGGACTGTAATTTGCTACTTTCTGTTCTCTTTATTTATTTATTTTTTAAATTTCGCTTCTTTGACTCTCTGGTGTCAGAACAAATGTATCTAGAGTCTTCCAAAAGCATGCACGTCATTTCTTTTTGTTTCACAGAGTCCCAGAGAAGTCAGGATCTAAGCCCGGGGCACTGAGAACACAGGTTGTATGTAAGTGGGTCACAATCGTCACCATTACTGTGGATCAGAAGCAAATAGACGTGTGAGGTTGAAATACAGTTACGTGCGTGTCGTTATTTTGTGATTGAACTGCTTAACTTAGGCATTTTTAGCACATGTATCATGTGCTTCAAGAGCCTTTGGAGAAACAATAAAAAAGACTTTGGATTTTAATTAGCGGGAGAAATTTTCTTTTTCCTTTACTCATGACAGAGCATGTGTGTGTGCATGTGAGAGTCAGAGAGAGAGAGAAAGATGAGGACCCTCCGTATGGTCTAGTCATGTCACAAATCCCTCCTGGGCACTGTCACACATCCTTGGCTTACTACAGGCTGACTAGACTGGGGATCTGACCCATGGTTTGGCATCCTGCTTCTCTTGAGCAGAACATGACTGATATACCATGGAGCTGGCCCTCAAGAAATTCTTGGCTCATGGAAAGGATAAAAAGAGAAAGGAGGGGGAACCAGCAGTTAGTGTAATGGCTATGTCGCTGGACTCCCACGTAGTCAACTGTGGTTCACGTCCCGGACCTGGTGACTTAAAACTCACGCCAGGCGTGTGTGCGTGCGTGCCCAAGATCCCGAGAGGAGAATGGAGGAGAAGGGATTGCGGCATGACCATCTCCCCTGGTGGGTGATTTCTCACTTTCTGTCTCTCTGTCTCTCTCTGTCTGTCTGGCGAGCGCACGCGCCCTATAGCAAAAACCTCTCAAAAAAAAAAAGAGAAAGGAGGAAAAGATGCAGCTCAAGATAGGGATAGAATATTTAAAATAAGAAGCAGCAGCAAGCAAGAAAAAAACAAAAAAGGCACTCTCTCAAATTCAACTTTGTGTTTACTATTTTTGCCCTATTTTCCCTGTTTCACATTTCATGGCTACTTTTGTGCTAGATAGCTTTCAAATTCTGATGAGGTTAACGTTATGATTTCTATATCTTCGTTCCCTTCCTTCCCCCTTTCTGCCGTTACTCCTTAGAGAGCTTCGGGATAGGTTGGCATACCTAGTATTTTGACCTAAGTAACAAACTAGAGTGAGTAATTACTGACACCATTTTTAAGGTACTCTATTTGACCTAAGATGACCAGGGCTTCCTTCCCAACACCTCCTTGGAAAAAGCACAGCCTTGATGGTCCACTAGAACAACCACAAATTCAGCCTCATATTCGTTCTGCTATGTGATTAAATGAAGTGTTTGAGTAGGGAAGGCTGCAAGCTAGTATTCTTAATGAAATCATTTAGCTATTTGTGCAGTTCTTCATATCATTACACAATAAATACATATAATGAGCTACAGGGTTGTCCGCAATGCTAACTTTTTACTCTGCTTGGGTAAATGGGTGCAGCCGTTGAGCTTTCCTGTATTCTTTTTTAGTTGCTAGTTTCAAAAGAAAAGTAAGCAAGAAAAAAAAAAAAAAGCTAGAAAGAAGAAGGAAAGATGAGTGATTTGATCATCACAAACCCCAGAGCCCTGTTAAAAAGTATTTGTACTTTAAAAAATCTTTTTTGCTGAAAGCTTTTTCAGGAGAAATAAATTATACTGACTCTATATAAATAAAAGCAGAAAGAGCAAAGACGAACATGAACATATATTACCAATGCCATTCATCAAATATAGTTGACACTTCAATCTAATCCGGCAAATGAAAACACAGAAGTTTATAGAGTTATAGGAAGTAAGCAATTTAAACATACCAGGGCACAAGGTCACCTACCAACACAACTAGGAAGATGTTCCTTTTTCTCTTCCCTTTTGCTCTCTTTCATCCTTTCGAATCTCTCAACTACTGATGGGCAATCCATCTTCCTCACAGGGTGAGACGATCTTTAAATCAGATAATTAATAATAGCAGTCCAAATGTTCCTTAACAAGTCCACCTTCCTCTAATGCCATAAAATAAAAGGACATTTCATGCACTTCATAATATCATTATGGTGCAAGGTTTCTCTTTCCATAATAAAGTAATACATTCCTTAACTAATTAGTTCATTAATTTTAAATGTGAGTCCCAGTAAAAACTCTTTGAGATAGTTAATCTTTCTTAAAAGCGTGTGAGGTTGTCAAAAACGGTTCTCGGAGCACTGTCGCTACCAATCATTAACGATCTGAATGGATGAGGAAATACAGAGCGGCAAAAACACATCTCATTTGTTTTTGAAAGCAAACCTCCAAGGCCACTTTATAACCAGAAATCATATCCATGTCATGCAGATGCCGTGGTAAACTTTACGGTTCCAATTAGGAACGGACAGTTTTCAATGCGCTGCTCAAACACTTTGCTAGTCTATATGTAAATACTTCACTAAAACCACTGAACGGTGATGGAGTTCAATATTAATATCGCAAATTAAAGATGACATCTGAATGCCTACTATCCAGAAGAGCGATCAGAGCTCATGGCAAGGCAATAATCAGAGGCTTAAGCAACTTTCAAGCACCGTGGGGGAAAAAACAAATGTGATGGAGCTTGGAAATTGCACTGGTGCATGAAGAACATACCATATTAAAGAGCAACTGCTGATTGACCTGGTGATGAAGTGGAGGATATGACCATATGCTTCCATAAAGGACATTTGGAAATGGCTCCATGATGATCCCCCGAGAGCTCCTGACTATTACCTGGTGTATTCCCATTAATTGACAATGTAAACTTTATCCGTAACAGTGAAATAAGCTGTCAAAATAACTGCCTGCCCTCCTAGGAGGAAAAAATTACGTGAATAATTATCACACCCAGCATATTTTCCAGGCTGAAATATCAAAGGCTTATGCTGGCTGGATTTCCCTTACGTGTTGTAGTCATTGCCTTGGAAAGAGAAATGGTTTCAACGTCTTCACTGGATCCTTCGAATGTTAAAGTGGTAATAAGACTCTAAAGTTAGAGGAGAGATAAGAGATGAATCAACGAAGAGTTTAGAATCCCAGGCACAAGGGTCCTTTGCCATACGCTAAGAATACTATTCTGGGCTGGTTCCCTTTGGTAAATCATGTTTTTTTTCTTAGAGAAATCAATAACAAAGAGCTTGTAAGGAAGTTAGCCCCAGGCAAGAGGCCCAAATCCAAGAATCTCTACAAAGGAAGCTCCGCAGTTCCCAAGACACCGCGCCACCATGTCTTCCTTTACGTTGGGAAAATGACAAGAAGTTCAGAAGAGCATAGATGTAAATAGATGTTATTTCCCTGCAACAGTAGTGCAATGGTCACAAAAACAGGCTGTGGAGTCTGGCTACTCGAGTTTAAATCCCTGCCAGCTGTGTGGCCTTGGGAAGGTTACTCAATCTGTCAGTGCTTCAACTTGCTTCTGTCAAATGTGGCTTCCTTATAGGTCAAAGCCTAGTACATGCTCTACAGCTCCCGTCTCTTATTATTGTCTTTCTGGCTCTGAAACAGTCGGGGACAAGTTGAAGGAGCAAATTAAAAGTCCAACTGTTGTTCTGGCCTCAGGTCATCTAGTTTCCTCCCTCTAGTTCTATGAAGTGAGAAGAGGGATTATGAGCGTCTCTCATAGCTCTCCTCGACCGTGTCTATCCCAGCACAGCTGAAGAATCCACAGTCTGGGCTGCTGTCCCTGTGGGACAGGCCCCTATAGGTACCTTCTCCACCTGGGAATAGACCTGGGCAGCAGAAAGGGCCACAGCCTCTCTGCCCTTTCTTGGTACTGTAGCGTCCCACAAGCTGTTCTGCTTCTAAGCACAAGGTGACAGGCCCAGTATCTTGCAGAAAAGGGAGCCATCCCCTGGGGATACCTACCCCTACATCCTCTGTAATTACAAAAAGTAACAGACATCGGATATCACATGTTACCATCCCCCCGTTTCCTGGGATCAAGTTTTGTTCTTTTAATTGCCAAAGGGCCCGTGCACTTACCAGAAAGAGAGGGGGATGGGGAGAGTATCCCCTAATTTAATTGCCAAAGGGCCCGTGCACTTACCAGAGAGAGAGGGGGGTGAAGAGAGCATCCCCTAAGAGGACATGATCATGCCACAATCCCTTCTCCTCCATTTGTCCCACCTGCCGGGATTTGGGCCAGGCATGAACATGCATCTTGCATGTTTTTCAGGTGGTCAAGACTGGAACGCAAATCACGGTCTGCCCTGGGATTCAGCTCCCTTAACCACTAGGCAATGAGGCCAGACCCTGTGATCAATTCTTGAATAAGCAGTTTTCAATGGAATCCTTGTCTTAGGGATTTGCTTCTGGAGAAACTCAAATTAAGATATTTGTTAGTCTTTTTTTTTTTTTACTGGTGGTAGCGCCATGGGCCACAGACACTGCAACAGCAGCAGCAGAAATCCAGACACCCGCCAGCAGGTGAAGAAAGTGAGAAATCTCCATAAATGTTCACGAGTTATGCTAGTCTTCATGGCTCTCCTTTATGGTCTCTCTTTCTGAAAATTCTTTGTTTCAAGAGGTTCAAACTAGGAATATTAGAAGGAAAGAAACAGGATATGGAAACAGGACCAAAAAGAATGGTGCTTACTACAAGAGGATTCAAAACGTTGGGGGGGAAAAAATGAAATGAAAGTTACAAGTTTATTTTGGTACAAACAGCTTTTGGAATCCATGCATAATTTTTTCACGATGTGAGTTTTCCATGGACTCCCTTGTAGACAGACAGCAAAGGGCAGGGGCCACCTGGGGTTGAGATTTTTCTCACCTGCCCCTCTTCCAGGAGGCCGACACAAATGGAAGAATGTGACATGAGAGCAATCTCCCCGTAACAATCATCGGCCACAACGGCACCATCCATAATAGCTGTAATAGAGAAAGCAAACAGTAATAAAGGGACATTACCTTGCCTCTGTGAGATCAAACAATGCTGGGGTTGATGGCAGCTACGCTTTCATGTCTCCTCAGAAGTCTGTATTTCTAGATATCACTGAACTACCAAGACTTTTCCTAAGGTAAGGTTAAAAAAATAATTGTGGTTTGGGCTCCTATTTCAAAAGGAGAACAGACTGTTATTTAAGTTCTGTGAGAGAACAACAGAGACACTGAATACAGACGGCGTCTCTGACCCATTGTATAACAGAAGAAAAATAAAGCCGGGGCTGTCCATTAATACCCTGCCCTGAATTCAGGAGTTGTTGGAGTGGGTAGGACAGGCAGGAGGTGTTATTATTTTTTTAATGGCTACTTCACCAGAGATGTTCGTGCTAACATTGTTCTTGGGGAGAAAGCTTCCATTCTGTAAGATACTTGTCACACCCCAATTAAAAACAGAAGTTATTGTTAAGAGGTAGTCGAATACCGGTTTCCTTCCACCTGTATTTTGTCTATTGTTGAAAATCTTACATAAAGAAAAAGTTAGAGGCTGAGAAGAGCTTTTTATAAGTCCAGAGTGGAACATATTGCCACTTTAAAAAATACCATTTCTGAAAGAAAGCAGAGGTGGCAGAGACAAAGAGAAAACGAGGGAGATGTGTCAGTCAGTCAATAGTGTTTATTGAACACTCACTGTGTGGGGAGGAAGCAAAGGGCATAATCCACTCGGTGCTTGTTCCCCAGGAGCTTGTAAACCAACCACGGGACCAGCATTAACACTAGCGGACGCAGTTAAAGCAGATGCATTATAAGAGCCACATGAGTAATTGTAACTTTGAAGAATCTTGTGTGAGTGAGCCTATGTGAGTGCATGTGTGCACTTAAAGGGGGCTTGAAAGCAAGAAACAACCGTGGCAATGAAATCAGAGAATAAATGCCACTGAACACAAGAGAAATGATACAAGAATACAAATTATCCTATAGCGTTTTTGTCTTTCAGTTGACTCTTCTCTGAGTGTAAATCAGCAGTGGAACCGTTAACACAGGATACCTTCCTTGTCACTGGAGCATTGGGAAACTGGCATCTTCCCATGTCTGATAGCGAGCACTCCAAAGATATGATCATATGTATTACTGTTCTACTTCATGGAAGTGATTTGACTTGAAAATGCAACCATATTGGGGAACAGAAATTGTTTACATAATTGCTTGGTCTGTTGGTGAATCTAGGCCTTCATTTAGAATTCATTATTTTATAAACTGCACAAAGGGATTTCCAAGTTGTCAAGCTTGGTTTGTAAAAAATAAAATAAAAAGATATGATAAAATGTCTGGCACAAGCTTTTCCGACTTTAATTTTTTTTTCCTCCGTCCTATTCATCTTCCCAGTCATAGCGGGTACTCCATCAGCTGTGATAGCTGCTATTTTCTCTGGATTTAGATCAAACAACCTCAGAACATCCATCAGGGCCATTTTTACATCCTTTCTCCTTTGATGCCAAACCCCAAAGATTCCCCATCATGTACAGTCTGCAAGTTGTTGGACTGACAAGCATTAGTAACCTTGGAATGTCACCCAGACACCAGCTTTCATCCTGGAGGAGGCTAATGAATTTTGCTGCAACCAACTTGGTCTGGAAATGATTTTTCTTTAGGTCACCTTTCATAGTTAAAATAGTTTGCTTTCTTATAGTTTACTTTTTGTCTGCTGAGTTAAAGCGACAGGATTGAGCCTAAAGAGAAGAGAGTTTGTAGCATAACATTCTAATACCTGCCTTTTAATACTGTATATTTTTTAGTTGTCTGAGCAAAACTTTAATTTCAAGAGTCTCCTCATCTGTTGAATGTGAGCATAAAAGTATAATTCACGGTTGAGGGTTTTCAACTTTTTAAACATATAAGCCTCTTTAGAAATATACATACAGGCCAGCCACTGTGGTGCAGCAGTCATGTAATACTCCTTGATGCTGAGGCCACATGGGAAGGTCCTGGGTTCACGTCCTGAGGTCTCTGTGCACACACTGGGCACATGTGCACGAGCCTGTGATCCTGGCTGGCTGAGGCTGAGGTAACATCATGGTAGGAAGACCACACAAGTGCCTACGGGGAGTGCCTTTCTCTCTCTCTGTATCTCTTGTCTCTGTCTCTCTGTTTCCTTCCATCATAGAACAAATAAACTTTTAAAAATGTCCATACAGTATACATTTAATCTGCTTTTCATATATGTGTGTCTACACCCATGCAGAAAGATTCCTAATTTTTATTTAGAATTAATTATACATTTGGTATACCTTTAAAAATAATATACAGAATAATATAGAGTTAACTAATACAATTTTAAGTGAATTTGTATTTTATTAAGCACAACAGCAATTCTACATACTCTTTGACAGGATAGTACAAACATGTGTGAGACACAGCAATTGTTAATGCAATTTTAGGATGCATGAAAATATTTCTGTTCTTTAAAATAATTGAGTTCTGTGGGGTACACGGGTTTTAGAATCACAGGTCAAGGGCCATAATATGCTATCATTGTTTCTGAGTCTATAATTAATCCATGTAGAAAAGAGTGTTCATGTGGCCAGGTCGAGTGTTCAAACCCAAGATTTATGCATTTATGCAATTAGTTACTGAAGACCATCTACAGGCACGCCATCCCTGTTTACCTGGCCATTGCTTGGAGCCGAGCTGACTCTCAAATTTCAAATCGGTAAACAAATGAATCTATAAAACCGAAGGTTTTTTTCCCCTCTCCTTCCAGTTTATAGGTACTTGTGGAGAAATTTGGTTTATAGATACGTTAACTGGATTCTGCGCTCGCCAGACTATTGCAGACTTTTGAAACCCCCCGCTGCGCCCTCCTCCCTGCGTCTCCACGTTTGGTCTCACCGCCTGGAGTCCTTTCCTAGTCCTCTCTGGAGTCGCCGCCCACAGATCCACTGGAGGGCGCCAGTGTCCTCCACGAGAAGGCTTCCAAGCCGCAAGCCAGATTGCCGCATTCCCTGATGACTTCTCATGCACACTTCACCGTGTTTGTCACAGGATAGTTGGGAATGCCCCTCTTTTCCCCTTAGTGTCACACTTTATCAGCTAGACATCCCAAGAGCAGATGTCTCAGCTAACCCCACATGAAAACTTTTCCTCAGCGGTTTCCGCGGTGCTATTGAGCAGGGCTCACAAGAAAGAGGCCAGCAACAGGAACCGGAAATGGGCCCCAAGCTGTCCTCCACAGTCCTTGCTTCCCCTGCACCGCCATGCCAACCCCAGTACCATTTTTTGGGTCAGCCATAGCAGTACCCCCCAACCTTTTTATCCATCTTAATCACTTTATTATGCACCAATCCTATAAAATGCAAATTCTGAATTAGTAAGGCTGCCCTGGGCCTGAAATTCTGACTTTAAGAGGGCCAGGAATAAGCACAAAATTTAAGCAAAAATTCAGTAATCAAGATAAATATTTCACTGCACTATTTCAAAACATGTAAAGAACTCACACACACACACACACACACACACACACACACACAAATCCATGATGAACAGCATACTTAAATTTTAAATGCAGGATTAAAGATTCCAGTTGATACTGACCAAGCCACATCATGAGCAGCAATTTTCTACAGTCAAAAAAATTACTGGAGCTGGATAGGAAGGCTCCAGGTTAAGATCCCTGGTCAATCTGAACATGCTGTGTGTGCCCACAGATACATCTGTGATCCTGATTGATTGGAAGGCTGGGGTGGGGGAGTTGGTGGCATGGTAAGACCTGTTGGGGGTGCCTGTCTTTCTCTCTCTGTCTGTCTCTCTCTAGAAACAAATAAAAACAAAAGTTTATAAGAAATAGAAAATAGATTTTAATTTACTCCAGAGGTCATTCATCTCATTTTACTGATTATATACTAATTGACTAAGTTTGTCACATGGCAGAATCATTCATGCGTAAGCAACATCTCATCCTATCTTAACAATAATCATGTGAAGGAATGATAATTAGCTGAGGAAGCTTACATAAATTATATGAGCATTGGTTCTAGAGCAATGATTCTAGAGCATTCTAGAGCAATGGTTCTCAAATGAAGGTGAGGTGATTTTTTGTGGCCCTTAGGAAGAGTTAGCAATTCCTGAAGACATTTTTTATAGTCACAAGATCTAAGGGTTGCACTAACCTCTGATGTGTAGATACCAGAAAGCTACTAAACATCACACACTGTACAGGACAACTCCTCACAACGGAGAATTATCTGGCCTAAATGTTAGTAATGTCAGGACTGAGAAACCGTGCTATAAAAGTGGTATACTAAACATAATTTTATCAGAGAACATAAATGTCATTGTAACTGAGTATGAACTCCAAGTTTTTCTGATTCTGTATTTTATTTCCTACATACCACCTTCTCCTACCAGGAAAGAAAGCATTTCTGCCTCTCACTTTGGACATTACTTAGGCACGGTCAATAATTTCTACTTCTTTATGTATAAATGTACAATATAAGAAAGTTTATATTCTGAGAATCTAAAGGGAAAGGCCATTGGGTGAAAAGGTTAAGAATTGGTACATGTTACTAATCTAGAGGTGATTAAGGAAGCAAGCCCTCTGTGATTTTGTAGAAATTTGGCCTTAGCAACATTTAATGAAAGTATTGGCTTGTTGGGAAAGTCATGATGCCTTTTTGAATAGAGAAATAAGTCATGACTTTTCCAATGACCTAATAGATCTCACACCACATTCTGTGGGATTTGGAAAGTTCAATTTATCAAGAAGTTTCATGGTACCTTAGATTTGAAGCCAGTAAAAACTTACCTAGTTTTTCAAAAATTTTTATGTCTGTCAGTTGAATTATAATTTCAAAAATCAAAAACAAGGCCAGCCCTATAACCTAGTGGTTAAGGGAGCTAGAGCCCACAGGATCAAATGTGATTTGAATCCTGGCTCCAGTGACGTGAAAATATGACAGGTGCATGTGTGTACACCTCACATACCAACAGGATGGAACAAAAGAGAAGGGATTGTGACCACGCCTCACTGCAGGTGCTTTCTCCCTCCCCTTGCCTTATTGCTCTCTCTGGCAAATGCATGTGTCCTCTGGCAAGTAAGTAACAAACGAACACAAAAATGCTTAGGGATATAATTTATGTACTTATTTATTTTTTAATTGCTGGAAGCTACATGTGGTCATCAAAGAGAAAGATGAAGAGAGAGAGAGAGAGAAAAAAAACACCCTCAATTGTGGTTATGCCACAATTCTTTACCTCCATTTCTTCATCCCATTAGGATTTTGAGCATAATGTGCCCAGTATGTTTTTCAAGCTGTTGGAGCCAGGGTTCAAACTGAGGTTTGGTCATGTGGGATATAGCACCCCATATACAACACTTAACACGTGTACTATGGAGCCAGAGCAGAATATTATTTAAATAAATGTGTACATATATATGTTTATAAAGCAGCGATGTAGTATTTTTATCTCACAATTTTTTTAGGTGTATGACAAATAATAGGGTCCAACCTTACCCACATCCCCTGTGATTACAAAGCTCCACAGTATAAAACTATAGTTGGTTTTTATTTTTAAAGAATTATTTTTATTTTAACGTTGTTATTATATTCCAATTTGATAAGAGAGAGACAGAGAGAGAAAGTGAGAAAGCAAGCCACCAGGTCCAGGACTTGAACCATGGTTGGCCATGTGGGAGTCCAGCATTTTTAACACCACGCCACCTGCTGGCCCCAACTATAGATGGTTTTATGGAGTCTTTTGAAAAGTAAAATTCATCTGCTATGTGTAAAAATTTAAATATAAGGGTAGCATATTAGTTAATAATGGTAACAGAGTTATGGTAACAGACAGATGATTTGCATATTGTCTTTCAACTCTAAAGCCAGCTTTTTATTATCTGCTGTGTGCTGCTGGGTCTCTATAAACTGTATCTCTGTGGCTCACTTGACATATGCCTTCTCTTAGGTTCTCTACTAGAAGACACAGGAGCTTAGAAGGCAGAAGGAAGGGGTAAGGTATTTGTCTTGTACTCCAGTTTTGAGACAGCTATGGTTATTTTGGTAGCCTCTAGGTTATTTTGGCACTCCCAGCCTCAGACATGTTCCCCCAGCCTCCACCATACCAACATGATCTGTGAGGTAACAGGGGAGAGGGGTTTCTCTGAGCTTTAATAACTATTCTCTTCTTTTCTGTTGCTCCAGACCCAGGGGTGAGAGCTGCTACCAGCCGTTACTAATATTAGTGCTTGTTATGGTTTATGTGTTAAAGTGATTGGAATTAGTGACTTCCAGATAGTTGGTAAAATATTATTTCTGAATTGTTTGTCAGGGTGTTTCAAGAAGGGATCAGCCTTTGAATCAAGGGACTGAGACTAAAGAACAGTCACCCTCACCAATGCAGGTGGACGTAATTCAATCCATTGAGGACCCAAATAGAACAAACAAGGCTGAGAAATGGCAAATTCTCCCTCTCTTCTTGAACTCCATTTTCTCTTGCCCTCAGATATTGGCACTCCTGGTTCTCAGCTCTTAGTCTTTTGACAAGAACTATATTACTGGCTTTCCTTAGCTTCTTCTTTCCAGATGACAGGTCATGAGACTTTTTGACCTCCATAATTGTGCAGCCAATCCCTCATAATAAGTCTCCATCTTTCCAAATAGATAGAAAGATACCCTATTGGTTCTGTGTCTCTTGATTGATTCAAAGTTACCTTAGCATTTCCCTTTTTCTCTTTCAGCTTCAAACTCCTGTGTAAATAATCTCCTGTATGGTATCTCCTCTGCTTAAAAAAACCTATTCTGACTTCTATTTTTCTAATGAGACCTTAATTGATGTAGGCTAGTATAACAATGAAAATGCAAAATTTATAAAAAATAGCAATAGAATGCATACAAATGTGTTGATTATAACTTCTCATATACACCTTCTGAGTTGTACTTTTCTTTTCTTTTCTTTTTTCTTTTCTTTTTTAAGAGACTGTTGCTGTAAGGTGTAAAGTGCGTGTACTCGCCAGACAGAGAAAGACAGAGATAGAAAGTGAAACATCACTCCCCAAAGGGGAAATGGCCCTGTTGTAATCCCTTCTCTTCCATTTTTCTCTTAGGACTTTAGGTACGCACACACACGCTCGGTATGAGTTTTAAGCCTCCAGGTCCAGGACTTGAGCTGCAGTCAACTACATGGGAGTCCAACGACACAACCATTATGACATCCCCCGGTCCCATGAATTGTGCATTTCTCTGTATTTCTACTAGAAGTAGCATATGTGTAGCATTACATTGTATGTCTGGAACAGAATAGGAACTAAAAAGAGGGCGTATTTATTTTCCATTCATACTTCCTTTTTTTCCATACCAGAGGAAGTTGAAGATTAGGCCCATCAAAATTCTTTTTAAAAAAAGGCTTCCAGCTGTTTGACCAAAAGAAGCAATGTCTGGAATGTATTTCAATAATGTATCACAACCAGATGTTAACTAGAGTCTTCTCCTTTTTAAAGAGCAATGAAGCCTGTCCAAGAGAAACACTTTAATCATCCCACTCTCCCTGCGGGACTATGGAAAATTGCCACTTGCAAATGCTGCAGGCTTAATTGATCATGTGTGAGTACGGATGTGCAACTGAATAACTTCTGACTTCCCTGTTCATTTTAAACAAATATTTCTCTAGTTTCCTCTATGTTCTGGATGTTCTTAAGTCATAAAGAAACTTGAATATTTTGGCAGCTTGGCTTCAGCATCTTAATTATACTATGCTATAACTGTGAATGTTTTTTTCCTAAAACACAAAATTCTAGGGATAATAAAATGTTCTGAATATTCTGACACTCATTTTATTCTTAAACAAACACAGCAGTTAGTGATTTTACACCAATTTTTATGATATTAGTAGGTAGGTAGAAGATAATTAAACATCTATATCTTTATCAAGCCAGTTAGACCTCTTATAAAATGTAATATCTGTTGTTCATAGTATTCATGATAGAGAAAAAAAATTCTCTTACCTTCATTCATATAAATGCCTTGAGTAAGGTCTACAGTTAATAGGACCGTTCATATGGCCACTTTGGCCAGGTGACCAATGGTCTAACACCTCGGACTATACAGTGAATTTTAAACATCTTGGATGCTAGTAGGGATCAAAAGATGTGCTTTATTAATCAATAGTCTCCTGCAGAAAGTGTTGGGATAATCCTGTGTGTCTTTATATCAATCCAGTAATCGTTATAAATACATGCACATATGAAGAGTTCCTTGTGATGCACTGAGATATGCTTACATAATAGCTAATTCAGGAAGAAGGTCATGAGGAAGTTAGGGGAGTAATTACGGTGACCTGAATATGACTCTGTTGTCTTACCCTGACTTCCTCCTGGAGAAACGAAGTCTGAAACTCGGGTTTTTGTCCAGGGACTTTATTGTGGAAAGCAATCCCAGGGAATAGTAGTCAAGGAGAGAGAAACCAGAAAGGAAGAGAAGTCAAATCAAGGATGCTTTTGAGATGGGCATCATTCTGGGCTATTGAAGCTCTACTTCGTGGTGCCTTGAGTGGGTGTCCATTTTTCCATTGGCTCTAGCACCTCTCCTGGTCTCCTTTGAAATTTGAGAGAGAGAAAGGGATTTTTGCTGTAGGGTGCATGTGCTCACCAGAGAGACAGAGACAGAAAGCAAGGAATTACCAACCCCTCCCCAGGGGGATGACCACACTGCAATCCCTTCTCCCTTCTCCTCTCAAGATTTTGGGCATATACACACACACACACACGTACCTGGTATGAGTTTTAAGCCACTTGGTCTGGGACTTGAACTGTGGTTGACTATGTAAAAGTCCAGCGATGTAACTATTTGTAACTATTATGCCATCTGCTGGTCCCTCTCCTATGAAAGTTTTAGGGTTGCCCATTGGCTATAAGTCCTTCTCTCTTTCTGGGTCATACATGTCCCATTCCACAGCATGAGGAGTCCAGACTGGTTGTGAGAGAAGCAGTGTTTTCAGCATAAAAAGTTCCTGACTTGTGCAAACCTGTTCACAGTAGTCATGACTAAAATAGGATGCAAGATAGAGAGGACTCGAGGCAGTGCCCAAGAGAAGTGTGATAGGTCAGAAACAGGGCAAAAACAAGAAAGTCTTCTGCAGGAAAGATTTGCCCCTCTTTGCTACGATAAGTGTTTTCATAAGGAAGTACCTGTCAACATGCCCTGGAATATGTATATGAACTAATTTAATGAACTAGTCTCATTTTCATAGACATTCCACTAATAAAAAATAATTTATTTCTTGGCTCTCAAGTGATTTGTCATCAAATTTGAAGACAGAGAAACTTTCTTGCTCATTTTGATCTGACTAGCTTTTAATCCTTATTGTTCAGTACAACTATCCACAAGGCCTCCTCTATCTTGGGATGGGAGAAGGAATATATATATTTGTAATTTTTTTCTTAGTTTGCTATGGGGTGTGTACATTTGCCAGAGAAAGACAGGAGTAGGGGTTAGTGAGAAATAACCTCCGTGTATGGGATGGCCACACCACAATTCCTTCTCCATTCTCTTAGGACCTTGGGCATGCTCACGCACATGCCTGGTATGATTTTTGCCAGGTTGTGGACTTCAATGACTCAACTGCCCCAATTTCTATGCCACCTACTGGCCCTGCAAATGCATTTTTATTTTTATTTTTATTTTTTGGGGGGAGAGGTTTTTTGCTATAGGGCATGTGCGCTCACCAGACAGAAAGAGACAGAGGAACAGAAAGTGAGAAATCACCCCCCAGTCGGGGGGATGGCCATGCCACAATCCCTTCTCCTCCATTCTCCTCTAGGGATCCTGGGCACGCATGCACACGCACCCGGCGTGAGTTTTAAGCCGCCAGTCTGGGACGTGAACTGCGGTCGACTACATGGGAGTCCAGTGACATAGCCATTACGATAATGCATTTTTAAAGAGCTATTGTCTGTATGAAGAATTTGAGATACCCCAAACCAGCTTGTTATAATAATTTTGATGGTCCAGCTTATACAATCCAGCAAAAGAAATACTGAGCCTCCATAAAGAATGATTTACTCACCAGACTTGCCCTCTAGGAACAGGCAACAAGCCACAGGGCCTTAGAACTCCACAGATATGAATCCTAGAACTCCTCAAAGCATTTGTCTGATCTCATATTTCAAAGTCAGGGAGAGAGGATTGGAAAACACCATAAAGGGTAACAATAGGGACCAGGGCCTGCACAGGTCCTAGCTGGGCTCAGGGCACCCTGCTGGGATGCACTGCTGCCCTGGACAATCCCAGCCATCAGAGAAAGGCTTAGAAAACGGTGAGGACATTGCTCCAGAACACAAGTGAAGAGAGGAAGGTAGGAAGGACTGTGTCCCTCTACTACCATCGCCCCAGCCCAGGTCCCAAAGCTGAGTCCTTTTTGCCTAAGTCTAAGAGTAGAGCTAGTTTCCCTAGTTGGCCTTTTTTTTTTTTTTTTCCCCAAAAGCATCTTTTCTAGAGGCCAAGTTAAATTTTGACTGAACACTTGGGATTTTCCTTTGTGTGTGAATGCCAAACATTTATAAATTGGGCTTCACATGGGGTAGAAATCTGTGTGTGTGTGTGTGTGTGTGTGTGTGTGTGTGTATGCCTGGATTTATCTGTAACACATCCAAGGCGTAAGTCATTAGTAGTATTAAAAAACCATCTTCATGCTTTATCTATTACTCTCCAGACATTCATATTCCATTTAGAATGTACTCCTGGTTTGAACAGAATGAAACTTACCTCATTTTCATTTGATCTATAATAGAATCTATAGGTAACACTGTATATTTTTTTCTTTGCTTTACCTTCAAAGGTGCTCTATATTATCATAGCACTTGGCAAATATTTCTGACAACTTATATTTATATCACAGATTCTACAGAAAACAACATTATCAAGGTCATATTGTGAAGACGTGGTCACATAGATCCTTTCTTAAGAAGACAGCATTAATGCTGCTGTTACCGTTGAACTATTCCTGTTTCCACGAGGTTAACATATAAAAATGTATTATTCATGAACAAAAATGCATTTCATATATTTCACCAATTGTTATTATTGTTCTAGAGGGGGAAATAAATGAAAACGGTGGTAGTTGTAGAAATGCATCCTTATTCAGGACTTAATATACACTACCAATTTAGACTACTTACCTTCTTCAACTTTAAACCTTCCATTAAACTGCAAAGCTTGATGTCAGCTAAACTCTATAAATGTTAATTTAAGGTCAAGGTGCTCCTGGGAAGCATTTGAATGCTTAGAGCAGAGCCCAAGAAAACTTCTTTTCAAAGATTTATGGGATGATATGGCTCCTTTCTGAAAAATAGGAACTCAATTTCTACTTTTTCCAATCACTTTCTATTTCAAGCTCTAGGACACACTTTCCTTTATGGATCTTTCTGAGATATTTAATGGCATTCTGGAGATGTTAAAATGCAAATTTTTTCCATACGTAATGTATAGTGTCTCTCCAATTTAAACTTCATTTAGTAATGCCAAATGTTTTGTATGGTGAGGAATGAACCATAACTCAGGAGCACCTTCGTACATAAAGATGGCCAAAACACAGATGCATCATCTTCAATATCCAGATTATCATGAGGTAGGGTATTTAGCCAATAATTGCTGTTTCAGAAACTAAACCACATACCAAAATGCATTTAAATTTTGGTTCAAAGAGGCTCAGTGTCTGGTTTTCTCTGTTGTCTGAGTTACTGTAAGGCATTAAGTTGAGCATGCAGGAATCTGAAGGTATTCCCCATTTTTAGGCTCCTAAAGTTTCTTTCAACAAGGAACTGGAATCTCTTGGAGGGTTAAGAAAGTGCAGTATAATTTATTATTTGCCCAAAATTATGAGATCACTTCACCCTATGCATGAATGTAAGGTGCTGAGAGTGAAGTCTTACTAGGAACAGGGAGATAGCCTCACTCTTGGATATGGAGTTGACAGGCCAAAGTTTACAGGCCCTTCCCCTCTACAACCACTGCTCAAGATGATCCAATGAACATATTATATAACTTTTTTTAAAAAATCATATGCTTTAGAGGTTTTTTTTTTTATTTTTTTTTCCAGAAAAATTCACTTAGTTATTTCTGCCATGAGATAGAAAGAGATCCCTGACAGGGTCTGGCCATGCCACAGTCCCTATCCCCACCCCAACCTCCTAATCAGCAGGGATCATGGGGCATCTGGCATGTTTAGGTAGACTTGGAATCCAAACCCTGGACCTTCACATATGGCTCCAGTATCACACATGTGCCACTATGATCAGACCAAATATAACATTTCATATAATGTGCTATATCCTAGACTGACTGGTGAAAGGCCAGCCATATATAGGTTATCCGGAGGTTTATTAGTTTAACACAACAACTTGTTTCACAAAGAGTTAATGTTGATGAGGAAGGGCATTGAGATTTTTCTTCCAGGAATTTGAAACGGAACTTAAAAATGAAACTGAGCAATTAGTACAAGGGTTGAAGGTGGAAGGACATACAGAGAAGGCCATTTGCAGAGGCCGTGAGGCAGTAAAGGCTATAAATGAGTAGAGGTTCTAATAATGCAAGAACCATGAAGTATATAATACGTGTATAGAGAGAAATTCCTCAGAAACAATAAGAGAGAGAAATTGAGTAATGTTAATCACAAAATACCAAAATAAAAAACCTCTACAAGACCTAGTTGTAAGCTTTTTCCCAGTTCTCTAAGACACTAGCTAACCTTATTCCCATGTTTTTTTTTTCACAATAAATAACTTGTTCATTGAAATAACTTGAGGTTTTTGCATAGTACCAACATAAAAGGGTCATGATTCAATAGAACTGCCAGATAAGGCTTGAAAAGTAACCTTAGAACATGTACCTTGTGATGGAAGACTCCTGAGATCACAAGACTGGAAAATGCTAAATTATGCAGATATAACAATAATCATTGCATTCCTAAGGAAAGTACTATCTATGTAGTACCTACTTCTTGGTAGGAAAAGGGCAACTAGAGGCTGTTGTAGATGAAGATTTCAACAAGAAAAATGAGTAATACAAATGGGTTTAAAGCCACTGCTGCCCTAAGTGTTGAAGGGAAGAAAGTCAGTCTTAGACTTATTATTAATACTTCTCTTGGTTGACCTTGTGAAGGGCTGGTTTTCAAGACAAAAGCACTTCTTAAGGCCCTCTCTTGGTTATCTGTGCAAGAAAGAAGGACTCCAAAACGGAACAGTCTTTTGGAGTCCTTGACACACCAGATTTGCTGTGACCGGTGTTGACCATCCATTAGGACCTCATTTTCTCAGGGAATATCTGGACTAAAATAATGAGAAATGAGAGGAAGAGTAAAATTCCAATGAACACATCTAATTTCATTTGTGAGATGTTGAAATGTGATAAAAAAAAAGAGCACTGGGGTTAGAATTTAGAACCCACCTGTAACTTAGAGCATCTTATTTTACCTCTCCAGACTTCAGTTTCTTCAGGGGCAAAATTAGGTGATGGGATTGGGATTGTAGAAATAGTTTTTGTTTGTATGTTAGAGAGTGTGTGTGCTTGCCAAAGAGAGAGACAGAGAGAAAGAGAAGACAAAGCACTTCACGTGCAGAACAATCATGCCACAATCTGTTTTTCTCCATCTCTCCTTTCTTTCAGGAGTTGGCATGCATACACATATGTCCAGTGAGTTCCACAAGTCATCAAGTCCAGAATTTGAACCATGTAGTCAGTCATGTAGAATTAGTTTCCCTTAACCATGAGGTGGGGATTAGATAAGTATTAAGGCTCTAGTTTTAAATGCTGAGTGTCTTTGAATTGACTTTGACATCTCTATAGGTTAGCACTCTGCTCAACCTGGGACAAACTCAGAGATAAAAAGGAACATTTTGCAATTGTTGGTTTTAATTACCATATGAAAACTTCCAACGTTGTGGATAGGTTTGTAAATACTGAGTCACAATCTGCTCAGAATGCTAATATTTTGACCTAATCAAATCTGAAGATGCATGAGTAAGAGAAAGAATATAATTCTCTTTCATAAGCAATGCAAACAATGGCTTGTTAAACCACTTTTATAAACCTACCATTCCCCCCATCTAGCCCCCGCAATATCCACCCTCAATCTCCTGCCTGCTTTGTCTAATCTCTCTTGAAGAGGCAAGCCCCTCATAGTAATTTCCATCTATTTTTAGATTCTCTGACATATTCATGTTCCAAGATGGTGGTGGTTGGGGGTAGATATTAGCTTACTGACAATTGTCTTCATGTGGGGTTTCTCCAGAAGCAAACCCTGAGACAAGGATTTGAGTTTAATTGGGTGGGGAGCCTAGGAAGCTGTAACGAGAAGATGACAGAGAGAAAGGAAAGGAAAAGAGGCCAGAAAAGGTGTGTTGTAAAGCCAGTTCTTACTGCCTGACTGCAACATGCATCCTTGAGCAGCATATGAATGTCAGGCCCTTCCAGTGAATCAATGAGGAATTTGAACTCTTTCAATCAGACAAGTTTGCTTTGGTAAGACAAACAGTGCCATGATTCAGTGAGAATCCTCATGGGTAGGCTAGGCTGACCAGAATTCCTGGCAGCTGGAGCCAGCTCCCATGAGGGAAATTATGGGAGCCAGGGCAGGAAGTGTATTTTTTTTTTTTTTTTGGAGAGATTTTTGCTATACCACGTGTGCGCTCTCCTGAAAGACAGAGAGAGACAGAGAAATCACCCCCCGGAGAGGTGACCACACTGCAATCTCTTCTCCTCCATTCTCCTCTCAGGCTCTTGGGCATGCACACACACGGACCCGGCGTGAGTTTAAGTCACTGGGTCCAGGGTCTGGGAATTGAACCGCAGTCAACTACATGGGAGTTCAGCAACATAGCCATTATGCTAACTGCTGGTCCCAGGAAGTGTACTTTAAAGTTATCCCATGTGAAGGACTGTTATGTACCATCTCCCTGTAGTCTTTTCTAGAAGGTTAAAAAGGAATTCAATTTCTATCCTGCTTCATAGGCTGTAAGGAGGACTCTGGTAGCAAGAGAAATTTCAAAGCAAAGAAATGCTTGTTCTACCAATTAGAAGTCACTGAAATAGTAAAGGAA
>NW_006160175.1:52477-75031 GCF_000334495.1 Tupaia belangeri chinensis
TCTCTTAGGACACTGACAGATCTGAAAGGGAGAAACAAAATCGTGATTCTCCTAAACTCAGCTGAGTGTCTCTGTATACTACCAGTCTGCCCAGCCACCTTTATGGAGCTTGCAGGACTCCTCTGTCCTTGAGGAGGAATATTCTGTAGTGCAGCTGCTTTCTTAGTGTTACATTCTGAAAGTAGAATTTTGTCCAATTCAGAGAAAGAATCCAGTAATCCAATCATTTTTACTGGTTAGTTCTCTAGAGAAACAGAATCAATAGGTTAGAGATGGAAATAAAGGCAGAGATAGAAAGATGGACTGAGATTAATTATAAAAAATTGGCTCATGGGGAACCAGCAGTTAGCGTAATGGCTATGTCGCTGGACTCCCACGTAGTCAACCGTGGTTCGTGTCCCGGATCCGGTGGCTTAAAACTCACGCCGGGCGCGTGTGCGTGCATGCCCAAGATCCCAAGAGAAGGGAGGAGAAGGGATTGCGGCGTGACCATCCCCCCTGGGGGGTGATTTCTCGCTTTCTGTCTCTATGTCTCTCTCTGTCTGTCTGGCGAGCGCATGCGCCCTATAGCAAAAACCCCGCCAAAAAAAAAAAAAAATTGGCTCATGCAATTATGGAGGCTAGATGGGCCCCATAGTGGAGTGGTTAAGCATTGTGCACTGGGAAATAGATCCTACATGGCCAACTGCAGTTTGAATTCTATCTTTGTCTACTTAAAAAACACACTAGGGGTGTGTGTGTGTGTGTGTGTGTGTGTGTGTGTGTGTATGCCCCAAATCCTGACAAGATGGAAAAATGGAAGAAAAAGGATTGTGATATGATCACATTGGGGGTGGTCTCTCTCTCACTCTCTTTTTCTCTGTCTCTCGTTCTATCTCGTGCACATGCACAAGCCTCGGCAATAAATAAATCAATAAATAAAATAAATATGGAGGCTGAGAAATCTCATAAGCTTCTGTCTGCAAGCTGGAGGCCCAGGAAAACCAGTGATATAAATTTCGGTCTGATCTCAAAGGCCTAAGAACCAAGTGCACTGCTGGTGTCACTCCAGGGCAGAAGAAGACCATGATCAATTCCAGTGGTCAGAGAAAGAGAATTCAACTTTCCTTCTCCTTTTTGTACTATTTGGGCTCTCAATAGCTTTGCTAATGCCTGTCCACATTGGGAAAGACAATCTGCTTTACTTAAACCACCAAGTCTAATGCTAATCTTTTCCAGAAACACCTCATGTATGTGCCAATACATCATGTTCATCATGTTAAAGTAAATATCTAACCATCCCAGTTGCATCAACATAAAATTGACTGTCATATTCCATTTAAGTAAGAAATAATTAATATATTATTTACTTGTATGTTGCATTTATTTATTTATTTATTTTGGCTACTGAGCACATGCACTCACCAGGAGCAGGGGGAGGGGAGAGAAAGTGAGAAATAACTCTCCAAGGGAGATAATTGCAATCCCTTCTCTTTTATTATCCTCTCAGGATTTTGGACACACACACATGTCTGGTGCTTTGTTTTGTTTCCTTTTTCTTTTATTTAGGTTTTGCTCTAACTTGTGTCCTCACCAGAGAGAGATAGAGATAGCGAGTGTGAGAGAAGGAGAGGCAGAGAAAGTAGGAAAGCATACCTCAGGGGAGATGGCCACACTGCCATCCCTTTCCCTCGATTCTTTTATTCAGATTTTGAGCATATACTCACCCAGAGTGATTTTCAAGTCTCTGGATCTGGGACTCAAATCATACAGTTGACCATATGGGATCCAGCTATCTTAATTTCTACCTTACCTTTTAGCCTGTTTGCCTAGTGATTTTCAAGCTACTGGGTCCAGGATTCAAACCATACACTTGGTCATGTGGGACCTAGAAACTTTAACCAGTACACCACCTGGCTGGCTCCACATTGCTTATTTTTAAACATTGAAATTTTTTGTAACATTCATTCCACTAAAATATGTTACATATATTTGTATCCTGACAATAACAGGGAACTTATCACCTAACATTTTGTATAACATTGTCCCAAGTGTGTTAGTTTACTCATCTATTAAGCAAATTTTGGGTCATTGGAAAAGTCATGACACATTTTTGCACAGAAAAATATGTCATAACTTTCTTGATGACATAATATATAGTCACTTTCTACAATATACTTGATATACATTACCTGCTGGGAATGCAGTGATGAATAAGATGTGGTTCCCACACTCAAGAGCTTTCCTTTAAGTAACAAATATAGAAAAGTTAACTGCCAAATATAATACAGTGTGATGAGCTCCTTGATTAGGTACATACAGAAGGTGTTACCTAGGGATGTACCCACAGGAGAAGTAACACAGAGTCTTGAGTGCTGTGAACCAAGAAAAGAAAGAATGAACATAGCTAAGGAGCAGAAATGGGACGGACAAGAGGGAGGACGCATGCATGTGTGTGTCCATGTATAAGCATACATATGTGTATGTTTCTTTTGGCATGTCTACATGCAAGTATATTGAGTGCAAGGCAGGTGGTTTCAGACACATAGAGCTACATGTACAGAGGCCAGGGAGTCAAAAAGAAATGCTGACTTAGGAAAACTGCAATTCATTTATTTTAACTAGAATATAAGGTGGGGAATAGTGAGAGAGAACAGGTTAGAATTTAGGCAGGAGCTAAATTAGGGTTTGGGTTAATTTGCGTATTAATGGAAATTTACTGAAGGACTTTTAGTGTAGTAATCAGGTTTCCTTTTGAAAATGCTACTCTGACATCAATGTAGATGAAAGAATAAAAGCAGCAACACTGAAGTAAGGAAGACCAGCCCTGAGACAACCACAGACACTTAAAGGAAAGATATTGGTGTTTGGATGAGATGGAAGCAGTGAGGTTGGAGGAAAGTGGACAGTTATTCAAGCTTTTCTTGGTATTATCAAACAGATACAGATCAACCTCCTCTAATCTCTTAATGAACACTAAATTTACCTCTGTGCTTGCATTCACCATGATCTATTAAAATTACTTGTTTGCATGTTTATCTCCCCTCTGGACAGTAACTGCCTTGTACTGAATAAATGTTTATTCTTATCTTATGACAAGTCTTCCAGAGCCCTGCCTGATACCTGGTAGTTTTCTAAATGTTTGTTGAAAAAGAAGCATGAATTCCTTATGCATTTCACTCATTTTCCTAGATTACTCTGTTTTTTATTTAAAGGCTCTCTAGAGGTCCCCTTCTCACTTCCAGGCTCAACAATCCAATCTTTTCAATATTTTTTTTTTACTTGGTTTGGAATCCCTTCACCACCTTAACTCATCTAATTATACCAAACTCCTTGACTGTACATTGCATTGTTGGAATCTTGACAGAGAAAAAACAAGCTCCAGAAGTTAATTGAGACTGAAGATTCTAACCAGTTGTAATGTTGACCAACCTCCACCTTTAGCCTCTTTGATCTCTTTTTCAAAAACCACACTAGAGACTAAAGCAAAGAGAATATCCTTCAAGAAAGCACTTCAAACCATTCAAGACTTTGTTGAAAGAAAGCCCTTCAAGAACAATTTCCCTATATATTCCACAATAATGTCCTCTATCAAAGATTGGGAAGGGAGTGGGGTAACCGTAGAGAACAGGTCCAAGTGAGCAAGGGTGAACCCAGCCTCTTGGCAAAGAGGACAAGGAAATCCAGTCAGGTGAGACGAGAACTGAAGAGAGCCACTCTTGCAGTCTACCCTTCGGCTGCCAAAGTGTCAATGTCAATCCTGCTCACAAGTTACACAACCATCTCTTTCCCACAGAACTAAAATATTTAGCATTCCTTGTTATATTTCTTTAGATATCCATGTAGAAGCACATACTTTCTAGCAGGAGAATGAGAAAGACAGCAATATTGAAGAATAAAAGTTCCATTGTTCTGCTGCTTCTAAAGTAAATGATAGAAATTATAAGCTAATTTACATATGGGAGATTAGCAGAGTATCCCTTTATTCCTATTAATATATTTTCCCTTCCTAATTATAAAGATTTGAATCTTTTTAAAACAACTTTATACAAAACATTTGTGTGGATATAAGAACTGCATGTTAAATGCTAATTCTGGATGAGTTATTTGCATAACCTTACAAAGGAGCTAAATTGCTTGTATTTAATAATAAATAGAGAGTTTAAAAAGAATTGTGGATATCTTGAGAGAATGTGAAACAGAGAAAAAAATATGCTTCTATTTTAAGATATGGAACTTTTTTTCTACTTCAAATTTAAAACTACTCTCCATCTCTAGGGAAAACTTGTCCTAACTTTCTGATAAGCTTAATATTCCAAGACTCCTACAATACAGCAATTCAAATACAGTGAAGGTGAAGTGCTAATATGTTTTTAAATGAACACGGATAATTTTCAAGAGATAATAAACTGCATCTAAAATTATTTTGCATTTGAAAAGAGGAGACTTTTGAAGATTTTAGATTCTGCATATGATAGCAAAATGGAAAGAATTGTGGGAATTATCCAGAGAATTCAGGAAGAATCAAGTTCATAAAGAAAAAAAGATAAAAGGATTTTCTTTAAAGTAATGATTTGTGATTTGACAGTGTTCATGACTCAGGTACCAGTCACCATTTCTGCAGATGAGCAGGAGAAATGCTAGTAGGTGAACACATATGCAGCAAGCAAGATGATAAATGCACCCAAGTTGACTTGATGTTTATGCTCTCTGAAGTCAAGAACCAGTCTTTTATCAGCATTCAGTTCAGTAGATACTTCATTCTTCACTTCCTCTCTTCTCCTCAACTCTGCTTAATGTCACTACACTCTCTTGGGTTTCTTTCTAATTCTTTGCCAAATTGTCCTCAGACTCCTTTTTGCAACATTTTTCTCTCTTTGACCTCTAATTGATGCTTTACCCTTGTATTCAGCCCTGAGTCCTCTCTTCTCCCTTATCCTCTCCCTAGGTTATCTCTTCAGTTCCCAAGACTTTAAATTCTGTCTAAGTGATCCTGAATACTGAATTTACACCACGAATCTCTCTACTGAGTTCCAATTTGCAGATGCCTGCTAGCCATGTTCTCTCAGATGTCTGCCAGCATCTCAGACACATCGTGTTAGTCTAAAACTGAACAATCAATGCAGCCCATCACCCGTATCTCCCCACACTTCACCTCCGCAACAAGCACATGGTGGATATGGTGCTCCACCATGTGCAGCCTTTTCTAGCTGCACAATGTCAACACAATACATAGGTCATTTCTTATAGTGCAAATGCATGTCAAAGCCCTCCATGTCCCTCGTGTCCATTACTGTTACCCTAAGCTAAGCTACCATCTCTCATTGACTACTTTGGGGCACTTCCTGGCTGGTTACTGACACTCATGACTCTTCCAACCAGTTTTTGCCACAACCACCACTGTAATCTTGATATATCACCAGTGGTTGCCTTTCCTTGAATTAACAAGCAAATTTGAAATCTCGCTACAAAATGACTCCTCTGAATTGCCACAAATTTTACCTAATTTATGAACTTGTCATTTTACCCATTGAAATTCTTACAATGGCTTTCTACTGCATAAAAATAAAATCCTAACTCATTACAGTGGTTTGCTAAGCCACATATGATCTGGTCCTTGCCTAACAAAACCTCCCCATTGACTGCCCCTACATCTTTCTCACTACTCTCCAGTCACATTGACTTTCTTTCGATCCCTCTAATGCCCCCACCGCCCCCACTTTTCAGCATTAGAGACTTTATGAATGCTATTCTTTCAAGGGGAGTACTCTTTCCTCTGCACGCTGTGACTGCCTCCCATTTATGTTCCCTGCCTTTTTTTTTTAGAGAGAGAGAATTTTTTTGCCATAGGCCATGTGCGCTCTCTGGAGAGACAGAGAGACAGAAAGCGAGAAATCAGAGAAATCACCCCCCCAGGGGGTATGGCCACATTGCAATCCCTTCTCTTCCATTCTCCTCTCCAGATCTTGGGCACACATGCACACACACCCAGCATGAGTTTAAGCCACCGGGTTTGGGACTCAAACTGCGGTCGACTACATGGGAGTTCAGCAACATAGCCATTATGCTGTTTGTCCCATCTTTCCTCTGCTTTTAACATGATTGATTATCTCCATTCTCAGTTTAAATGCCACTCCCTGAGACAGGTCTTCCTTGTCTACCAGTTCTCAACAGTCTCTTTTCCTGGGAGGAGAATGGAGGAGAAGGAATTGCAGCATGGCCTTTCTCCGGTCAGAATATTTCTCACTTTCTCTCTCTCTCACTCTCTCTCTCTTTCTCTTTCTCTTTCTCTTTCTCTCTCTCTGTCTCTGTCTCCAGTGAGCACACATACCCTAAGGCAAAAACTTCTGAAAAAATAAAGCACTAATCATATTTAATATTTATTTGTTTACCTATCTATTGACTGCCTCTACTACTAGACTATTTATACCCTACTAGAGATTATATCTGTTTTAGTCTCTGAAATACTCAGGTCTTAGTATATTGCCTGTCACATACTCAGCTCTCACAAATTTTTGAGTGAAATAAATGAATGAGCTAGGGAAATTACAGGGTTAAAGTGTACCACAAAGTTCTTAGAAAGAGAGTGAAACTGGTCACCTGCTTAGTACCTGGAAACTTGGTGGTGAGTGATTGTAGTTTGATATTTGAGGTCTTGATGTATTTTGGAGAAGAAATTATATTCTGTAACTATTTTCATACCTGGGTAATATTAAAAGTTTTGGAATATAGCCTTTCAAAATGTCAAGTGCCTATTGAATTGTGGTTTTTCAAATGTTTTTAAATGATTTAAGCGAAATTGCACTCTCATTATTTACTCATAAAACCTTTGTGTGGTCCCAAGAAATAGAGTTAAGCCCTACAAATGAAGATAGGAAAGTCAGTATATAGAGACTGAAGTGAGCTGTATTTGCAGGTCTCCAATTTTCCTGGCATGAAATGGATAAACATTGTAGCAAAGCGACTGTACAGTAAAATTACTCACCAGTATGGGTTGGGAACAAACAACTTTAACTCTGACAGTACATCGTTCAATAACTCTCAACATATTCAATAAGTTGAAATGGTTCATTGGACTTCCATGTTGTTTTCTCTGTTCTAATATAATTTCTCCTAAATATTGCTCCTGAGGTTATCCAGAACATTACTTACACAAGGATAATGTCAAATCCTTCACATTTCCAAGAAAAAACTGTTAAGACCTGCCATGGACTAGCCTCTGCCCTGCTGATTCCCTATGAATGACATTTCAAAGCTGATTACTTGGCCCTATTCAGGCAGATATCCCACTGCAATCAACATCCTTCTTGTGTTAGTCTCAACAGGGATTTTGTCTTAATAAGAAATATAGAATTGGGTTCTTAGTGATAATTATGATAATAATTTTCAAAGGACAAGTCTTTCCCTTAATAAATAATCCTTCTCTAAGAGCAAGCATCCTTGAATCTTATCTCTGCTGTTTTTCAAATTAACATTTTAGAAATCAATTTTGATACTTGAGACTTATGCAAGGGTAAGTGGAACTCAGAAGTGACAGATTCTGCTTGCATGTGGATATGGATATGTAACTACTGGCAATAGTAGGGGAGAAATAAGCAAATTTACCTATTAAGGTCTTCTTTACTCTTTGGGATGTTATAACCTCTGATTTATGGTAAATAAAATATACAATTTTCATAATTAATTAATTAAAACCAACAGAGACTATCACATCAGATATTATTATTATTATTATAGTTTAGTTTGAGGGAGGTTATGCCTCAGTGTGGTTTTGATTTGTATTTCTTTGATGATTAGTAACATTGAGCATACATATGTATGTGTGTGTGTGTGTGTGTATATATATATATATATATATATATATATATATAGCCATCTGCATGTCTTCTTTGGAGAAATGCCTACTCAAGCACTTAACTTTCTCCTTCCTTTTTATAAAAAAATATTTTATTTAACTTTATTTATTTATTTATTTTAATTTAACCAGAGAGGGACAGAGTGAGAGAGAGAGAGAGAGACAAGCTGCTAGGTCTGGGTCTCGAACTGCAGTTAGCCATGTGGGAATCCAGTTCTCTCAACTATTATGCCACCTGCTGGGCCCAACTTAACTCATTTTTAAATTGGGTTTTTGGATTTTTTTGCTGGAGATTAACCCCATATTAGACATATAGTTTGCAAATCTCCTATTCTGGGGATTCTCTCTTCACTTTGCTAATTGTTTTCTTGGCTGTGAAGCTTTTCAGTATGATGTCATCTCATTTGTCTATATTTCTTTGGTTGCCTGTGCTTTAGGGTTCATATCTAAAAGAAGTCATCACCCAGACTCATGTCATACAGTTTTTCCCCTATGCATTTTCTATTTCATTTCATTATGTCTCCCAATAATTCATGTGTTCAGATTTGGTTGTGATGGAATTCAGAGGCTGAAAACTTAATTCAGCTGTGGTTGAAAGATAGAGCCTTTGGGAGGAGATTATAATTGAGGTTATAAGGGTAGGATCCCCATGAATGACTCTCGGTGGGTTTATAAGAAGAGGAAATGAGACCAGACTAGAGCCACATGGACACAGACACGTGCTCTCCTGAACTCCCTCGTATTGTAATGTGGCAAGAAGAACTTCATCAGATATTTTCTATTACTGATAGAATGAACTAGCATAGTATCCTTCTGGTAGTTTTTACAGTTTCAGGTCTTCCTAGATGGCCATCTACTATTGTAACCTCACATAACCAAAGGTCAACACCCTCACATTGGGAGATGAGGTTTCAGTATATGAATTGGGGGAAGCGGCACAAATATCTGGCCACCCATGAAATGATTATCAAGACCAGTATCAAACAGTGTTTTCCTATGTTTTCTTCTAGGAATTTTACTGTTTCAAGCCTTACATTTGAGGCGTTAGTCCACTTTGAGTTAATTTTTGCATCTGGTTAAGATAGGGTCCAGTTTTATTCTTTTGCATGTGGATATTGTTTTCTTAAGACCATTTGCTGTAACCAGCAGTTAGTGTAATAGCTATGTCGTTGAACTCCCATGTAGTCAACAGTGGTTTGAGTCCTGGACCTGGTGCCTTATACTCATGCCAGGCGCATGTGCGTGCATGCCCAAGATCCCGACAGGAGAATGGAGGAGAAGGGATTGCGGCATGGCCATCCCCCTGGAGGGCGACTTCTCACTTTCTGTCTCTCTCTTTCTCTCTGGTGAGCACATGCGCCCTGTAGCAAAAACCTCTCCAAAATAAATAAATAAATATAAATAAATAAAAGACCATTTTCTAAAGACACTCTCCTTTCTCTGTTGAGTCTTCTTGACACCCTTGTCCAAGATCAATTGATCTACCTTTTAGAGATATCTCAGGAGCTGATTCTAACTATAGACTGAGCTGATGGAAACATTTCTGTTGAAATTATTGATAAAAAATACAAAGGTTTCTGACATGTAAGATCTTTATGTCACTTAGTATGTGTGGATTTATTCCTTGGATCTCTATTCTGTGTTATTTGTTTGATTTTGTCTTGATGTGAGTACTATCAATTTTGATTACTATAGTGTTGTAAAACATTTGGAATCAGGAAGTATGATGCCTCCAAGTTTATTTGTCTTTCTTAAGATTGATTTGGTTCTTCACAGTCTTTTGTGGTTCCATATAGATAGAATTTCAAAAATGTTCGTGAGGATATGGAACAATTTGAACCCTTACTGATAGGAATGCAAAATGGGGCAATTACAATGAACAACAGTAAGAACATCCCTCCAAAAAAAAGCAAAGTAGAACTATTATATAATCCAACAATCCCATTTCTGAGCATAAATCCAAAAGAACTAAAGTCAGGATCTCTAAGAGATTAGTCCTCCATGTTCATTGTAGCATTATTTACAACAGCCAAGATATAGAAACAGACCTGTTCATTAACAGATGAACGGATAAAGAAAATGTGGTACATACATATTACACACAGTAGAGAATTACTGAGCCTTAAAAAAGAAATACTGCCATTTGTGACAACATGGTGAACCTAGAATACATTCAGCCAGGCACAGAAGGACAAATACATCATTATTCTACTAATACGAGGTATCTAAAAATAGTCAAATTGATAGAATCAAAGAGTACAATGGTGGTCACCAAGTTGGGGTAAGGCGGACCAGTGATAAGAAATTACTCATCAATGGGTACACATTTCTAGCTAAGCAAGATGAAAAAAAAAGAAAAAAAAGCCTAACAATCTGCTGTATAACATTGTGCCTATAGTCTACAATACTGTATAGTACACTTGCTCTTACCATAATGAAATAGTTTAAAAAATACGAAGCAGGTAATGTTGACATGGCTTGTAATGATTCAGCACCTCCTATCCTCCTATTTCCTTCAGCCATCTCCCCCATCTACCTCTAAGAAATACGGCCAGCTGGTGGCATGGAGGTTAAGGTGGTTGTGTACTATATGCCCAGCTCTGTGGTTCGAGTCCCAGACTACTCAGTAATGCCATTCCTAGAGATGGATCTTTAACCAAGGCTTCAGTTTCCTTATATTAAGATCAACTGTATTGGATTTCTCCTTTGGGAAAAAAAGAGTAGTTTTTTATATTTTTTATTTTTTATTTTTTTTTACCTATCTGTTCTCTTAAATATGACTTTAAAACTCTGGGCATTATATATAAAATAAGATAATACTGAAAGGTAAAAAGAGGACAAACTATGAGAGAACTTGGAGCATCACAAAAGACATAGGGGTGATTTCCCTAAATTTTCTTTTACCCTCATATATCCCAGACATGTAGCTAAAGAAGCCAATAATAAGGGATAGCCAGTGGGCCCAAACAAACAAAAAAGGCACCTTCATTCACTCTGTCTGCTGGATACTTGACAGGTCTACCCTGAAAGATATCCTGAAGGAGATAGCCATTCTATCAGATGGAGGCATTGACAGTGACACCTTTTCTCCTCTGTCAAATTTCAGTTTATAGCTACATATTGCAGTTACAACATATTATTCAATGGATATTTGTATTAGATTAATGTTAACTAATCTTCATAAAATAGACTAATAGAGTAAAATGATTCCTACACACAACACACTGATAGAGAGTAATAGTAAGGAGATAAAGACCAGTGAACATTAAAGTAATAGTGATGGTTCATTTCAGAAGTGACAAACTCTGAGGAACCGCACAGTAGTCAGAATAGTGATTTCAAGTTGGTTAAAAACAAGCCAAATTATGAATAAGACTATTTGAAATATAGATTTGTATTCACTAATATTAGCAACGAACTCTGCTATGAGTAGGTATTATTTCTTCAGATATTAGTGAAGCAATAAAAAAAAAGATTGGCAAGACTTTTTTTTTTTTTTTTTTAAGAATCTCCATAAAGTAAGGACTAGTAGGAGCATGATGGTTAAGGTGCTGGTCAATCACAGTTTGAATCTCAGATCCGGTGGCTTGTTTTCTCACTTTTCTCCCTCACTCATCTCTCTCTTTCTCTGGTTAATATATGAGCTCTATAGAAAAAATGTTAAAATAATAATAATAAATACAATTAAATATAAATGATTCTTAAAAAATAAGAATCTCCATTAAAGAAACATCTATTTTTTTTAAAGTTACTTAAGTAACTTAAGTTATATAAAGACATGCAAATTCAATCTAGGAAAAATTTTATTGAATTTGATAAGCTTTTAGGAACTTCTTTTGAATTTTCTCATACAATAGCAGAGGCAAATCTTCACAAACAGAATGGCTTGCTCTTTCTGGTAGTGTTAAAGTAGCAGAAAGACTACACAAGAAATAAGGCAGCTAATCATATTGAACACATTTCTCACCAACACTGTTGGAAGATCCACGGAACATCCTGCCAAATACCAGGTAGTCAGAAAAGTCAAGATGTATTTTTCTGTTTTTCTATGCAAAAATGCATCATGACTTTTCTGACAGCCTAATATTTAAGAAGCAAATAGCTCTTTAGGGTTTTATTCTTCAACGTGAATAGACATCCAAGGACCACTAGGCATATACAAAAATTCTCCAATGTAAAATAAAAACATGAACAGAAAAACTAAATCTAGAGGACATAGACAGATGAAAGCTGAAAAAAAAAGTGTTTTAAAAAATGACGACTGGGGACCAGCAGATGGTGTAATGGTTATGTTGATGGACTCCCACATGGCTAACCGCGGTGAGAGTACCGGAGCTGGCAGCTTGAAATTCACACCGGGTGCATGTGTATGCATACCCAGGATCTCTGCATGCTCAGAATGGAGGAGAGGGAATTATGGCATGACCACCATCCTGCAGGTTAATTTCTCACTTTCTGTCTCTCTGTCTCCCTGGTAAGCAAATGCATGCTAAAGCAAAAATCTCTCTTTAAAAGAAAAAAAAAGTACTGGTAGCCTGGTTATTAGGGTGACTGCATCCTGTATGACTGACTATGTGGTTTGAGTTCCAGAACCCATGGGTTGAAAAATACTGGTCTCATGTGTGTGCGTCTCCACAATGTTGAGAGAAGGGACTGTGGCACAGTCATCCTCCAAGGGGGTGTTTCCCACTTTCCTTCTGTCTCTAGCAAACTTAGGCACCCTATAGGGAAAAAAAATTAAAAACTCTCAAATGTATAATTTTTTTAATTGCCAAAGAATGCACACACTTACTGGAGAGAGAGAGACAGAGGGAAAAAGCACTTCTCTACAATCTTTTCTCCATTTCTTCATCCTGTTGGGATTTGGGGGTGCACACATACACTTGGCATGTTTACCAAGCTGCATGAGTAGAGATTTGAACCATGGTTGGTCATGTGTGGTCCAGCTTCCTTAACCTCTAGGTTATAAGGCCAGACAAAATTTCTATTTGACACAATAAGTTTATCATTTATGCATCATCCCAACATCAACTACTGAAAGCAACTCTCCTTCAATATGTAAGGGTCCACTATTTTAGGTCCCAGAATCCTCTCTCTTCATTCAGCTGGAAGCTGGGAATATTACATGAGATATTTTTAATAGGCAGAGAGATGGATTACATCACTTTTGCTTATACTGCAACTGGCCTCCATAACCTGATTACAACTAACTTTGAGAGAGACTGGGAAATAACAATTATCAAAGATTGAAGAGGGGACTGCAAATGACATAATGGTTATGTTGCTGAACTCCCACATAGTCAACTGCAGTTCGAGTCCTGGACCCCAGCAGCTTAAAATTCACACTGGGCGTGTGTGTGTGTGCATGCCCAAAATTCCAAGAGGAGAATGAAGGAGAAGGAATTACAGTGTGGTCATCCCCACTAAAAAGTGATTTCTCGGGCCAACAGGTGGTGTGGTAGTTAAGGGTGCTGGACTCCCACATGGCTGACCACAGTTTGAGCCCTGGACCTGGCGGCTTGCTTTCTCACTTTCCCTCTCTCTCTCACTCTGTCCCTCTCTGGTCAAATTAAAATAAATAAATGAATAAAGTTAAACAAAATAATTACTTTTTTTAAAAAAGTGATTTCTCGCTTTCTGTCTCTCTGTCTGTCTCTCCAGTGAGCACACATGCCCTACAGCAAAAATCTCTAACAAAGAACAAAAAAGATTTAAAGAGATGAGTTTGTATTCAGTATTTCTGTTGAGTAAGAAGATGCTGAGAATGATAGCACTTGCACAAATATTATTGTACTTAAGGAGGAACTGCATCTTGTCTTTCCAAAAACATTTTAGAAAATGTAATTTTTGAAAAATAATAAAAGGATAAAATAAATGGACACCCAGCAAGGTATTTAGACCTGACAATCAATTTAATATTTTGAATATGTGATTTACTTAAAGGATTTTTTTGGGGGGCGGTTTGAGGAAATACCACTATCTAAGCCTGTTCAAAGAGGTAGATAAAGATGGAGCCAGATAAAGATGTGGTGGTTAAGGTGCTGGACTCCCACATGGTTGACCATAATCTGAGTCCCAGACCAGGTGGTGTACTTTCTCACTTTCCTTCTCTTTCACTCTCTAACTCTCTCTGCTAATTAAAAAATTTTAATAATAAGTAAAACTAAATAAGTAATTATTTTTAAAAGTAGATAAAGAAACAAACAGGCAAATAGAGCTTAAAGTTGGCTAATATTTTATTCAAAATACACATAAACAACTTTTAAGTAGATTCTTACAAAATAATGAAAACATTAATGGGTATTAGGATATATGATGAAGACTAAGCATTAAAATATATGAATCTAGATGGGTTTACTTTCTTTTAAAATTAGTCTATAAACTCCTATCTAAAATAAACATTTCTGAGTGGTTAATTGATACCTAATAATATTCCCTAGAATTTAAGGAATTAATCCAATTAATTTTGCTAAGCTGACAACAAAAAGCACAGAAAACAACTCAAGAAATGCAGACCATATAACAAATGACTATTCTTATTACCTCTGGAAATAATAATTCCCAGGGAAGATAAAACGTTCATCATACTGTTGTAAAATGAATGAAAGCTGCAATTTAAAATTCCAAATCCTCATAGCATAACTGTTCAAGAGGGGGAAGTGAAATTTACAAGGAACAATTAGAACAATTATAAATACTTGAGTTTTCTAAAATTATTTCATAATATATTTGATCACTGAGCTATTAAGATTTTTCTCTCATAAAATTATAGTAAATTCTAGGCAGTCCAAAAATCCTACAAGCAGGAAGCATGTGTCTTTTTGTAATGCAATGTGGCTTTAAAATGAGAAATTCCCAATTATTAACCTTAAAACAACTTAACAGACAGAAATAGAGATAAATGCTTTGTTTTGCTGGAGCCCCACACCAGGCATTTTCATCATCTCCTCCTGCCTTCATAGGAAGCAATTAAATCTTTGCATATAAGATTTACAAGTCTTTGGAAAAGCAAAATCATTAGAACAAAACAATGTGACCATTTGAAGAGAGTATCAGGGTAGGTAATAACAATTGAACTTTGAGTTATTAAAGCAATAAATTTTTTAATCAATTTGGGAAGTATGAGTATCTGAAATCTTTAGTTGGTATTAAATGATTTTTCTCTTCTAAGACAAGCATTCTCAGCATGATCTCTTAAGAGTTCCTCAAGACTTAACTCAATTTTTTTCACATTTCCTAAAGAAATATATTTTTAAAAATCAGTATGGTATTTATTTTATATAATTTCTGTGAAAATTAGTTGCTATTTATGTCTTAGAATTATTTTTGGAGAGGTTTTTGCTATAGGGCTCCTGCAGTCGCCAGAAAGGCAGAGCAAAACAGAGACAGAAAGTGAGAAATCACCCCCATTGGGGGAAGGCCACACAGCCATCTCTTCTCATTCTCTCGGAATCTTGGGCAGGCATACAAATGTGCCTGGTGTGAGTTTAAGCCACTGGGTCCAGGACTCAAACCGCGGTCCACTACATGGAAATACAGCGACGTAGCCATTACGCCATCTGCTGGTCCCATGTCTTAGAATTTTTATAAATATATTTCTTCTTTTAACCTGATGTGATGCCTGCAGTTACCAAGCACAGTGACACTATCATTTATTGCTTTAAGTAGAGTTAAGGTTAATATGCGATGATGTTTGGCAGGTCACGGTTGATGATATCACTATGAGATAGTCTCTCAAACAAAGGAATGGAGCAGGGGCTTAACAGGTCCAGTTTTTGAGTAAGTGCACTTCAAGTTGCAAACAGGATCCAACAAACCAAGATTGGAATTTGTTTCAAATCTTCTGGGAAACTCTTTCACCTCAGCAGAGTGCAAACACCATAAAAAAATCTTTCGGTTGTCGAACAGCTGAATGCTGATGAATGTGCACCCAAAGCGCTCACACCAGCAGATTTGCTGGATATGGTAGTGTTTTGGAGAGTCAGCACAATGTTGTATACTCGTGATCAGCCAAAGACAGACTGCAGCCCAAAGATACTGACAAGAGATAGAATTCATATACCTATGAGCCAAGATCAATTCAAAAATACCTCAAAATGTGTTCAAAGAGATGGATTTATTTCATGGTTGCTTTTAATAACACAAATAATACTGCCTCCATCCTTGTCATGGTCCTAATATCTCACCAAGAATACAGGTGCAGACTACTGTCTCCTCATTTCAGTCTCTTTCATGACTTCTCAGATCTGAGTGTGTGGTTTTGCCAAACTCATCTTCCTAGACAGTTGTTCTTTATTTTTTTCACATCCTTCATATGTCAGTAAATTGGCCCAGGTGGAAGACTGCAAAAATGGCCATTCTCTGTGTACACACCCTTTGTGATACGACTTTGCAATTCTTTTTTTTTTTTTTTTTTTTTGGAGAGGTTTTTGCTACAGGGTGCATGCACTCGCCAGACAGACAGAGAGACAGAAAGCGAGAAATCACCCCCCAGGGGGGATGGCCACACCACAATCCCTTCTCCTCCATTCTCCTCTCGGGATCTTGGGCATGCACGCACACGTGCCCAGCGTGAGTTTTAAGCCACCGGGTCCGGGACGTGAACCACGGTCGACTACGTGGGAATCCAGCGACATAGCCATTATGCTAACTGCTGATCCCCTGCAACTCTTCCCATTAAGAGTTATAGTCTAATTTGTCATCCCTTGAATCTGTGCTGACCTTGGGATATATTTTGACCAGTAAATAGACTGCAGCAGAATGATAGTGTGCCAGGTTTGAGTTTAGTCCTCTAGAGTCTGGCTCTCTTGTATTCCTACCATGAGAAGATAACAACATAGACTAACCCATTGAAGATGAGAGACTACGTGGAGGTGACCTGAGGTTCTATGGACAACAGCCAGCCCACAGACAACTAAAAACCAAATGGCATCAGTCAACAGGCCTAAGGTGTAAGAAAGTTATTCTAGACCAGTCTACTCCAGCTGACCTTCCAGCTGACTATAGCCTAACTAACACCAAACCCAACCGAGAATCAATAAGCCTGGCCTAGATCAGCAGCACTATTCCATTCATCTTAGAATAATGGACAACAGCAAATGACCTTTGTTTTCAGTCACTGAGTTGGGTGGTGATTTGTTGCATAGCAGTAATTAATGAAAGTAGTTCCCATACACTCTTTGCTTATTCCCAGCTCTGTGCCTATATCTACACATCGTTCTTCCAGGCATGCCTCGAAGTCAGGCTTTATCTCACAAAACTTCCCTTGAATACTTCAAGTTATATAAATTCTCTTCCTATTTTTTTTTTTTAGAATTATTATTTTTTATTCTTATTTATTTATTTTAATTTGGCCAGAGAAGGAGAGAGAAAGGGGGAAAGGGGGAGAGAAAGTGAGAAAGCAAGCCGCCAGGTCCAGGACTTGAACCGTGGTCAGCCATGTGGGAGTTCAGTGACCTTAACCATCATGTCACCTGCTGGCCCCTCTCTTGTTTTTAAAAACTTTATTATTCTCTAATACTTCATGTACCCTTTATTAAATTATATAGTCCTGGAATTGTTTCAATCCTTAACATCAAGTTAGCTCACTCTAGCTGCTTAATTAAAATGTACTGCCTGGGGGCCAGTAGGTGGTGTGGTGGTTAAGGGCGCTGGACTCCCACATGGCCAACCATGGTTCAAGTCCCAGACCTGATGGCTTGCTTTCTTGCTTTCTCTCTCTCTCCCCACCTCTCTGGTCCAATTAAAATTTTAAAAAAAAGTTAATAAAATAATTACTTTAAAAAAACAATGTACTGCCTGGGGACCAGCCGATAGCATAATGGTTATGTCACTGGATTCCCACGTAGTCAACTGCAGTTTGAGTCCTGGGCCCAGGGACTTAAAACTCACACTGGACGCATGTGTGTATGTGGCGAGCACTGCATACGGAAGCCATCTTGAGCTATCCACCATTTTGGAAACCATCAGGCTTCATTTCCTCACTGAGCAAATTGTTTCTCAGAAATCATGTGACCAACTGTTCTCCCTGGAAGTGGTTGGGTTTCTAGGCAATGGGAGAGATCCACCCACATCAATGATTGGTTCATGCTGTTCTATCTCATTTGCATTTCGGGCAACCAATTGGTTCCCATCAGCTGTATATAACTCGCCATTTCTCCTAATAAACGGAAGTAGACGGAAGAAGATGACTTGATCAGCACCTCGTAGTGTGTGTGCGCATGTGTTTGTCCCATCTCTCACTTCCTCCCCCAAGGAACCTGTTCAACTGTCCCGTGGGCTGGGACATGTGTACATGACCAAGATCCCAAGAGGAGAAAGGAGGAGAAGGGATTTCTGTGTGACCATTCCCCCAGGGGATGATTTTGTGCTTTCTATTTTTCTGTCTGCGAGCTCATGCACCCCACAGCAAAAATCTCTCTCAAAGAAAAAATAAATAAATAAAAGAAAGAAAGAAAGAAAAGGAAAAGAAAAGAAAAAGAAAAAGAAAAGTTTACTGGCTGAAAGCAAATGGGTTTGATATTCTTCCCATCTTATCCAACCTGTGGCCTGATGCAGGCATCAATACCAACTCCCTCAACTGACTGTGTCTTGGAACTGATTAACAGGTGCAAAAATTTCCCCGTGGAAGATCTTTATAAAGAGAATTGATGGCTATATAAATACAGTTTACTTAAACCATCAATTTCCTTTAAATAAAAGAACTGTGTTGATAGATTTTTCACACATATATATATATATAAACTTAAGAGAATTCCCCCCTCTGTAAGGGCTATCAGTTTTTGTTTCTGCTTATTAAGGATGCACTTCATATTCATTTTACTTGACACTACAGGAAATTGTGCATGCCTCAGGCTACATAATTCTGAGCCTATTTCTAAGACGCTTTGTCTCCTATTTCAAACTGTCACAAGGTCGGTTAACTCTTAACATGCGTCAGGTAAAACAAGAAATATCCACATAGATATTAATTTAAACACCATGATAAATTCCAGTTTTTGTTTTCATCCATGACCACCACATGTTCCTGACATCATTTTTTCCCAGAATATATGATACATATATGTAATAGTGCTGATGTTACAACCTTAGAGCAATAAACAATGATAGCATATTTGCTACTTTGGGCTCATTCTTTACCTCAATACAAGTCCAATAATTAGTCTGAATAATTAAACTATTTAAAATTAATCTATCATTAGTTTTTCTTTTACTATATTTTCTTTAGATCTCAAAAAAGGAAATAAAAAATGCATACTCATTACCAAAAATATGTGCTCAAGCCTTTCATTCTAAGATTAGTGGTAACATTATATACAGGGCACTCAAGAAGCAAATTTAAGTCAATGTACAACTTGGCTTATACAGAAAAAATTTTTCTGTTAGAAGTAGTACTGGTTAGAAGGAGTGAGAGTAGCTATGACTTATTTAAAAGCAACCATTTACTGAGTATTTGCTCTGGTTCCACACTTAAAGACTTCCCTTCACCTTTCAAATCTAATTCTCACAACAATCCTGTGAAAGATGTATTAGTCTCATTTCTGTAAGGAAACAGAGGATCTGTAAAGTTAAATGACTTGCCCATAATTGTACAAATAATGAGCCATATTTTTAATATCACATACTTCCCAGCTTGCTTGTTTCAAGAGGTGCAGAATCAGTGCTGAAGCTCCCCGTGAGATCATTCTGACGGCAAAGCTACTTCTTACTTCACCTGTGCCACCATTACCCAGGTAGCTGTTGCCATTTGTACACAACCGACACAGGGCAGTGGATGTGCTGCATGTATGGTTTCTGCACATGTGCGATTTTAATATTTGTCCTCATTTTTAAAGCATGCCAAGCTTACTAGTGCTAAATATGCCTCATATGTTAATCTTTGGGGGGAAAATGTAGTCTTAAAAGAAGGTAACTGGGGGACCAGCAGTTAGCGTAATGACTGTCGCTGGACTCCCAGGTAGTCAGTCAACTACGGTTTGAGTCCCGGACCCAGTGGATTAAAACTCACGCTGGGTGCGTGTACATGTGCAAGCACGTGTGTGCCCAGGATTCGGAGAGGAAAATGGAGGAGAAGGGATTGTGGCGTGGCCATCCCCCTCAGGGGTGTGATTTCTCGCTTTTTGTCTCTGTCTGGCGAGCGCCCTCCCTATAGCCAAAAAAAAAAAAAAAACCTCTCCAAAAAAATAAAGAAAGAAAGAAGGTAACTGAGTCAGCCCATGGCATGATAATTACGGTAGCTGAATCCTACATAGCTGAATGCACAGTTCAAATCCTGGACCAACTAGCTTGAAAAACAAACCAGGTGTATGTGAGTGCATGACTAAAATCCTGAAAGAAATGGAGAAAGGATTGTAGCGTAATCATCTCCTATGGGAGGTGTTTTCTCATTTTCCTTCTTTCTCTCTCTCCATTGAGATACCATACTCTGACAAATTGAAAGAAGAAGATGGCCAAAAAGGAATTGCTTAGTCGAGAGGAAGAAGCAATTACTTGTGGTAGAATTTTAGGCAGCTGTGAAGAGTATAATTAGGTAAGCGCTTCTCAGTCCTGGAGTACATTAGACTTACCTGTAGAGCTTTCAGAAAGATCCAGGCCCAGCTGCAATAGTATGCATTGGATCTTACTACTTGGCAAACTGAGACCACAAAGGAGTTCCAGGCTGGATTCCTAGCTCACCTGAAATTGCTGAGTGCAGTGGTATACTCCTGTAGCCCGAACTATTCAGGAGGTTGAAGCAGAAGTATCTTGTGTTCATAGCCAGAGTGCATAACATAGCAGGATCCCATTTGGGGGAAAAAGAGGGCATGGTGGTGTGCATCAGTGGTTCCGGGTACTTAAGAAACTGAAGCCAGAGGACTGTGACACAATGAGAACCTGTCTAGAAAAAGTTGGTAGGGAATGGGGGAAGCGGTGGATCAGGGGCACAGTGGTAATGCAATGCTCTGTGAGGCTGACCCATGTGGGAGGGTTCAACATCTAGAGACCTCCCTGAATAAACCATGCATGAGCATGCCTGTGATCCAGGATTGGACAGGGCTGGTGGTGGATTGCAGCATGGACACCATTTTGAGGGTGACTTCTCCCCACCCTAACTCTCTCCCTAACTCATAGAAGAAAGAAACAAAAAACCTGACCTGTAATCTTCAAAAGTGTCAAGATCTTGAAGGTCATAATGAAAGACTGAAGAACATTCTTAAACTGAAGGACACTAAAGATACTTAACTAAATATTAACACCTGATTTTGAACCTGATTCTTTTTCTATAAAGAATATCTTGGGGATAGTTAGCAATCTTTGGATGGGTTCTGAGATAAAACATCAATTTTGACTTCTGATTTTGGTATTTGTATTATAGGAATATGCCTTTGAACTAACATATTTAGGGTTTATGGGATATCAGGTGAACAATTTACTTTCAAATCTTTCAGGAAAAAATATCTTTGTACTAAATTTGCATTTTTTCTGTAAGTAAGGTTGTTTCAAAAAAATTAATGCATTGAAATTTATTAGGAAAGCTCACTGAGGTAGAGATGTATACATATTTTCTCCCAAGGAAAGCAAGAACATTAACTATTCTCTGGATACTATACATGACTAAACAATGTAAGAACCTGTTGGGGAGTATTAAAAAATCCTACTTAGGCTCATCCACAATTGTGCATACAGTAAAGACACTGCTGTACAGTCTGGAAGCCACGTGAGAAGGCTCCAGTTTGCCCATGAGTGCAACCCATGATCCTGGCTGGCTACAGGACTGGGGTAGGATTATGGTGTGAAGACTGTTGAAGTACTCTCTCTCTCTGGATACCATACATTTTAAAAGAATCCTACCTCTTGGTTCCAACCTCTGGTTTTATCTTCTGACATTTGGGATTTCTGCTATAAGCCACAGCAGTCATCTGGGAGCGGAAGAACTTCTTGGAAGAGACATTATTTATATTTCCTTCTCAACATTCATTGGAAGGAAGAAGAAACCTATAAAGAGAAATATTATGTAAACAAAGCCCAAAAGTTCTGTAACAGCTCTTTAGCAAATTTAAACGTTTAACTGCAGTTAATTTTTTTAAAAATAGCACAGACATTTAAAAAGTTTCAACAAATATTTCACAAGTAGAATTTTTTTCAAAAGTACACCAAGTTTTTCAGAATGCTACCTCTTCTCAGAGATAAGAAAGATACACCGATCATTGAATTAGAGCTTAAAGAGACCTCTGGAGCTCATCTAACCCAAATACCTCCTGCTGGATTATAACCCCATCCTTTGTGTTCTGCCCTGGTGCATGTGGAGAACAGATGGAAGTCATCCTCTGATCCTGGTGAGCTCCAGGGTCTGCAGAGCGCCTGCCCCCTGCACAGCCTGCAACATGCTGCGCTGATTCCCCTCGGGTCTCCTCCAGCCAAAGTCAATGTTGATGTTTCATAGTTCACAAGCTCTGTGGGCAACAAGCTCTTCAGAACAATACTTACCACCCTGCTGGCATTTTGTTAATCCTCCCGAACTGTGTTGCTTATGGACCAAGCTAAATGGGAAAGGGTAGAAATTGGCTTTCATTGTACTCTAAGGATATCTGTGGGACATTCAGTGGTCATTTCTTTTCTTCATCGAGTATCATAATTTTTCAATTGCTTATTAAAGTCACCTGTCTAGCTTCTGTTTCCAGATTTCAACTCTTGAGGGAAAAAAAAAAAAAAAAAACCCCACCACATTCAGTCTTGTGTTC
>NW_006160175.1:75124-124097 GCF_000334495.1 Tupaia belangeri chinensis
TGTTTAGCTTCTGTTTCCAGATTTCAACTCTTGGGGGAAAAAAAAAAAAAAAAAAAAACACCACCACATTCAGTCTCGTGTTCCTCTTTCCTTTCCTCTTCCTTCGGCAAGTTATGTTAACCAGCCGTTAAGTGGATGGAAGGAATTGCCCTTCATATTTTGCCATCACCAGATATAAAACAAACAGGCCCAAAGTGGAGAGCACCACAGGAGAGGGAAGCCGAAGACAGAGATCATGCTAAAAGCAAATAAACTGGAAATCTGTCTCTGAGAACTCTGAATTCAGATTTGCACCTGATACAAGCTGCAGGAAATCAATGATTGTTCATAAAATCACAGAGTAGGAGCAAACTTTACAGTTACTTGTTCCAACTGAATCCTGTTCATCATGAATACTCACAGACGTTCTTGAACTATAATCCATGCACGTCATTTACAAAAGCTTGTCTCTTTCCTCCTTAGATCCACAGGAAACAAGTTTGTGTAGTATGGCTAGGTCCCTATGACTTATCATATCCTCACCTACTGTCTGTATAAGAATATACACTATCTGCATTTCCTAAGCCTCACAATTTCCCTATGATGTAGGTTTTATTATAATCTCATTTTTCAGATGATAAAACTGATTATTAGAGAAGTTGGGTGGCTTATCCAGGGCCATAGATCCTAGGAGTGGCAGAGCCAGGATTTGAAGACAGAATCGACTCAAATTGATTCAGTAATCACATTTTTGAAAAATAATTGTAATATTTGATGCAGGCAAAAGAATTTATGTGACATTTAACATTCTTGTTACCTCTTGCAAGAGAAACCATTTCCAACTTTGTGTCTTAAAATAACAATTTTTTTAAAAGAAAAGAAAAAAATGTAATCTGTTTTTCTCTCTCACAGTTCTGAGGGTTGACCAGGTAGTTCTCTCTTGGGGTTTCTGAAGCAGTTTCAGGCAGATGGTGGCTGAGACTGGAATCACCTGCAGACTCAGTGGAGCTGGACCCTGTGATAGCTTTATCACTCACATACCTGGTGTCTCAGATGGGACGAGCTGCCCTGACAGCTCCCTATGTCCATGCAGCCTTTCTGTGTGGCTAATTTGGACTTTCTCACAGGATGATGGTTCAGGATAGCTGGACTTCCTGAATGTGTGTTCCCATTGCCTGTAAAGGCAGACACAAAGCTTCTTATGGCCTAGACTCAGAAGTCGCTCCTCATCACTTCTGTATCCTCTTTATTATACCCGGGTTCAACATGACAGAGAGCTACACACAGAATACTGGGAGGCTTGGTGCATTGGAAAACCATCTTGCACACTGGTTGCCACATGTATGTTATGAAGCATAATCAAAATGCAAAGAGCCATCAATCTACCATTCAACTAAAATAAAACATTATCAACATCATTGTTTTCTCTGAGCCCATCACCCTGACTTCTGCAAGTGGTAAAAGCTACCCTAAAATTATGTGTATTTATTCTCTTGCTTTGTTGAAAGACTGTGTGTGTGTGTGTGTGTGTGTGTACTGTTTGGTTTTGCTCATTTTTAAAGTATTTTTGAATGGTATGTAGCATGTCGTCTTCTATTACTTGCTTTTCTATGGTCAAAATTATATTTGTATAAATAAATACTTTTACATTGATTATCTTGTATACCAAAAAAAATTTCACCTATTCAATTGCATATAGATTGACTCATTCATTTTCACTGTTGTAGACAGAATATTCTCTTCTTGGAAGATATCACAGTTTATCCATTCTCTTATTCATAGATATTTGGGATACTCCTGCTTTTTTGCTACAACATGCATCACTACGATGAACATGTTTCTGCTTGTCTCCTGAGGTACATATATTTGAGTTTTCCTCAGCCATATGCTCAGGAGGGAAGGCTGGTTCATGGGTTATAGGGAAAATAGTCTTTTAATCATTCTCCCTGTCTCCAGGCTCACACTTCTGTAGTTCATCCTCTGCACTCTAGGCAGGATGATCTTTTTAAAATACAAATCTAGTGTTACTTGCTTACTTCAGGGCCTTCAGAGGCTCCCCACTGACTATACCAGTTGCTCTGAAACATTCGTGTACATTAGAAATACCTGTGGGGCTTGTCTAAAGCATTAGTGTCCTGGTCCTGCTGCTGGAGGTTCTGATGCCATCATTCAAGGGCAAACATGTGTATTTTAATAAGTTCCCCCAAGTAATTCTGTTGCACACCAAAATTTGAGAATCTTTAATCCTTACCTATTGTAAAAGACACTACATAATTTGGATCCTGCCTGACTTCAGCCTTATTTTCGGTCCACTTTATCAAGCACCCTTGAAACCAGCAAACTATAAGGGCTTGAAGTTCCTGAAACAACTCCTCCTGCCCTCAATTCTATCCCATCTGTTTATTACTGTTATAAGTATAGGTTTTTGTTTTGTTTTCTTAATTTTGCCAGAGAGTTGTACACTCACCAGGGGAGACAGGAGACCTAGAGAAAGTTAGAAAGCACCCCCATGGGGCATTTTGGGCACTGAAGCACATGCATCCCTTGTGTTCTACAGGTTGCCAGGTCTGGGACTTGAGCCACACATTGGTCATGTAGGATTCAGCTGCCTTAACCACCAGGCCATAGGTTGACCCAGTATAGTTCTTTATTGTGATTTTTTTGTTCCCTTTTTAAATTTATTTATTTATTTTTATTTTTATTTTTATTTTATTTTATTTTGTTTTATTTTATTTTTTGCCATAGGGTGTGTGGACTCACTGGAGAGACAGAAACAGAGAGAAAGGGAAAGAAAATCATGCTCCAGGGGGGATGGTCACACAAGTCCCTTTTCCTCCATTCTCTTGGGATTTTGAGCACACATGCCTTTGCACCTGGTGTGTTTTTCAAGCTGCAGGTCCAGGGGCCTAACTGTGCAGTTGGCCTTGTGGAATCCAGTGCCTTAACCACCATGCCACCTGCTGGCTCAATTACAATTGTATTTTACTGTCAATCTCTCCTATGGAGAAAGAACTTGAAAGTCAAAGAAATGTTCCTAAACCTCAGCATAGTACATAGGAGATTAAGGGATATTTGTCAAATGTGTTGATTTTCCCAAGTTCACAAAGCCAGTCAATTCTACATCTGGGAAAAGAACCTAGAGTTCTTCCTTTCAAGTCCAGGGATCTTTCTATACTTTGCAATTAGTCTTAATGATTAAACATACTGTCTTCACATTCCAAGGACTATTTGGGTTAAAAGGAGAAAGGTGTGTTTCCATTCCTCCTTATCAGGAAAACAATACAATTCATTCCTGAAGAATTACACTGAAAAGAGAATGAAGACTCAGCTGTGATGACACAGTGATAGTGCAATACTCTACAATGCTGGAAGCCATATGGGAGATCTAGGTTGCGTTCCAGGTTGAACTATACACACTGGGAACGTAGGTGCCTGTGATCCTGGTTGTCTAGGAAGGCTGAGGGAAAGATCTCAGCATGGGGCCCTGTTGAGAATGCTTGTCATTCTTTTGCTTGATTTCTCACATGAAAGAAAAAGAAAGACAAAGAACTGCACTGTACCTCGCATAGATGTACAATAATTGATTATATGTAATTTGGAAATTACAACAAAAATTATTTTTAAAAACATAGAAATAGGGCATGGAGGGTAAGGAGGCTGGATCCCACATGACTGACTGTGTGATTTGAGTCCCAGACCTGGTAACTTGAAAAACACTCCAGGCACGTGGGTGTACACAAAATCCTGAGAGGAGAACGGAGAAAAGATTGTAATATGTTCATTTCCTGTGGAGGGTAATTTCTTACTCTTCCTCTTTGTCTCTTTTTCTTAGGCAAACACACATGCCCTATAGCAAGTACAAACAGAAAATAAAAAAAGAAAGAAAAACAAGTCTAAAAATAAAGCTGAACTTCCAATGGGTTGTCAGAAAAGTCATGATGCAATTTTGCATAGAAAAAAATATGTCATGACTTTTCCAACAACTCAATATATCCACAGATTCTGCATCCACAGAGTCAACCAACTACAGATCAAAACTACTGGGGAAAAAAGTCCAGAAAGTTCCAAAACACAAAAATTTAATTTGCTGCATGTCAAATACTACTTTGAACCCACAGGAATAAAGGATGTGTAGGATTTTATTAGGTATTGTAAGTAACTAGAGATTATTTAAAGTATACAGGAGAATGTGTTAAGGTTATAAATGCAAATACTATGCCATTTTATATAGTGGACTTGAGCAGCCATAGATTTGGTATCCCTGAGGGGTTCTGGTACAGTCCTCTGCAAATACTGAGGGAAAATTGAATATATAAATCCTCAAACATCAATTTCTGCCCCATGACTAAATTATGGTTCTTCAAAGGATAAGAAAGTTTGTTTCTATTCACTTGGTAAATATCTTAGCTCTGTAAATCTGTTTTTTTAAAGGTTGCCTTAGAGATGTGTTTATTTAATCACACATCTTATTACTATTTGTTGTATCCTCAATTACCTTCATTTACATATAAATCTTTTCTATATTCTTTATAATCATTTTGATTATTTATTTATTTTTAATATGCTATTATGTGATTACACTTGCTGGAGAGAGAGAGAGAAAGAGTGCACTCCCCTATGGGAGGCAGGGGATGGCCATGCCACAATCCACTTTTCTCTGTTCTCTACTTGGGTTTTTGGGTATGCACACACACACACACACACACACACATACACACACACACACTCACACACACACACATTATGTTTTCAAGCCACCAGGTTTAGGACTTGAACCATGCAGGTGGTCCTGTCTGATCCAGTCCACACCATAACACTGGCTGACCCTATTTTTGTTGTTTTAAAAAAAATCAGGTAGATCATGTATAATCTATTCATCTATATATTAAGGATTTTGCCACAGGGTACGTGCACTTCCAGAGACAGACAGACAGAAACTAAATGAGAGAAAGTAAGAAATCACACCTCTAGGGGAATGGTCAACTCCCAATGCCTTCTTCTCCAATATCCTCTTGGTATTTTAGGCACACATGCACATACACCTGTGACTTTCAAGCTGTCAGGTCCAAGAGGACTTGAACTATGGTCAGACATTTGGGAGTTCGGTGCTTTAATCACTAAACCATCTGCTGGTCCCAAACTATCCATATTTTATAATGTATTTTGGAAGGTGTTTTTTTTGAGATCTCCCATGGAGTGGAATGTGAATGGAATTGTTATTTTGCTGTTGGATTTGTCTTCTAGCTTTAGAATTCTCTCCAAATGCTTTCTCAACTGGATTTTTAGGGTCTTCTAAAATTTAGTGTATTTAAGTACTGAATTTCTGCTGTTTATAAAAAACCATGGTATAGGGAACCAGCAGTTAGCGTAATGGCTATGTTGCTGGACTCCCACGTAGTCGACCGCGGTTCGCGTCCCGGACCCGGTGGCTTAAAACTCATGCCGGGCGCGTGTGCGTGCGTGCCCAAGATCCCGAGAGGAGAATGGAGGAGAAGGGATTGCGGCGTGACCATCCCCCCTGGGGGGTGATTTCTCGCTTTCTGTCTCTATGTCTCTCTCTGTCTGTCTGGCGAGCGCACGCGCCCTATAGTGAAAATCTCTCCAGAAAAAAAAAAAAAAAAATGGTATATACAACTCCAGGGGGGAATACATATTTATATATATGTATATATATAAAGACTTATCTGAAAAATCAATTAAGGTGATTATTGGGTAAACGAGGTTAATTTGAAAAAAGTCACTTTCTCTTTAGTGACAGATCCTATTTTACTGATATGTATTCTTGCCCTCACAGTGAGCCACAGCAGACAATTTGAGACAAGAATAATTAATGAATAAATACATTTCAGGAAGCAGATGACATTGACAGAGTAAGAAATAAGCAAAGCAGAAAGGCAAAGCAGAATTCACGGTCTAAAGATGAGGCACTGAAAAAACCCTCAGCCCTTTCAAGTGGTATAGGTATTTTCTTCTGATGAACAAAAATGCACAAGGCAATTCAACCCTTTAGAGGTCTGTTTTTCATCAGCTTTGATCTGAAAATTGAGACAAGTGTTTGGAGTACTGTCACTGATAAGGAGGAAAGTGAGGGCTGGAAGCATCTCATACAGAATGTGGTTACTCACACCCTGAGCGATTAAACACTCACTGCATTTCTTTTTTTTTTTTTTTAAGGCAAATTCCACAAGTCACACAGTTTCAGAAATCATTACAGAGAAAAAGAACACCACACACAGTACTTTCTTACGAGCAAAAGCTGTCATGACCACAGAATACCAAAGCATAAGCCACGCACATATTCCCAGTTTCATCTTTAGTTTTTCTTATTTGTTTCTAGACACTGTTTTCTCTGCCACTGACAGTGTTTACAGTCTCTGACTGTCACATAATGAGACAGAAGCAGAAAACCTTTATTATGGTGTTAGTTCTTCAGAAAGATACCAACATAACTGGATAGTGGGCATGCCTTTGTTTAATTTTTATTCTCTCTGGGCAATGCTATATCTTTGCTCTGAGGATACTAAGGTATTTCAGGTCAGTAATTTGTTGGTAATCAAAAGGTCAAATTAATGAGACCAGTTGCTTGGTTGAAATGTAATCCAGTGAGACCTAAATTATTACAGATATTTGCCCCCTGGAAGAAGAAGTGCTATTCCATAAGTCACCTCTTCCTTGCAATTCTGAGACCTTTGGGCCCAGGCAAGGGATTGATTGATAAGAGTGAAAATTCTCCTACTGGCTTGGTTGAGCTTTGAGAAAATCTGATTTTATTCAGTGGCCCCTCAGTGTTGGGGGAGGAGGTAAGACTTAACAAGGAAAAACAGAAACTTCTTTACTATTATGCTTCAGTTTCCCCCTTGTGTTGTCAATGCATGAGATCTCTTTAGATTTGTGCCTCTTTGAGATTTGTACCTTTTCTGTATCTGTGCTAAATGACTGTGCATTCTGTGACAAAGAAGCATAGTTACTACAATCATTTAAACATTACTCACCACCCATTATGTGACTGACACTACAAGGCACTGAAGACAAAGAAAAAGATGTAATTATCCCAGGCCTAGAGCACTCATGGCCTCATGGGGGAGACAGTTCTGTGCACCCCAATAACAATTGAATGACAGAATGTGGTAAATGCTGCACTAGAGAGTGCACTGGGAGCTGTGAGCACAGAAGAGGAGTGAACTCATTCTGTGGGGTTCCCAGGAAGAGGGAGCCTGAGACCATGTGACAAAGCAAGTGATATCTTTATCGGTTGAGCATCTCCAGGTACAGAAGGCATGGAAAGCTACTCTTGAAAGAAGAACCAATGAAGACCAAGGCTGGTAGAATGTATTAAAGATGTTTAGGAAACTCCTTGTTTGTAAAGTTGGTATCAAGGGACCACATCCAACAAGGGAATCCTTGGAGAAAAGAAATGATCCCCCTTCTAACACTGGCATATAGAGGAAAGTAGATATAGTAAACAGTAGAATTGCTTTGAAAGAGAGAAGAGGTAGAGATGTCTCAAAAGAGCAACAGACACCATGGCAGAGAGAAAGGAAAATCAGGTAAGAAAAAGTCAGCCCCAGACCAGTGCTCTTGTCTTTGCATACTTCTTCTTCATTCATATTTTTATTTGGTGAATTAATTTTCTTTTTTGTACACATTACCCTAGCCATCTGGCCTCTAGAGTAGCTCTGAACCCCTTAAGTGACTGGATACAAAGACATATATAGTTTCCCATGCCCGTGGAAGTATTGTCTAGATCCCAAGGGAAAGACATAGGCTAGAGGCTCCTCAGAAGAACAAAAATAAAAGGAGACAGCCACTACTTCAGAAGAATTTGGAGGCCTGAGGAGACAAGCTCTTCAGAGAATTGAGCCTCTGCCAGCAGTAAGACTGCAGACAAAGCACAGGCTTGTTACCTGAAAGACCAAGTGTATGTACTGAGAACTGTATGATGTGGGAACAGGGACTGAAAGACAAGAATTTCAACCCACTAGGGACCTCTTCGTAAGGATTCAGGGCAAACTGAAATTGGAATGGAAGGAAGATTTCTCATGAACGCTTTTCCTTACTCTCACCATAGGTCAACTTTCTCCATTATATTCTTTCTCAGAACTTAGCTCAGGGTAGATGATTTGGTTTTAGTTTTGTAATTATTTCTTTAATGTCTTTTCTCTTTACATTAGACCATAAGCTCCATGAGACAAAATTCATCCCTTTTTTGGCTCACCTTCATGCCCCCATTTCCTCGCACAAAGCCTGGCACATGATAGGTGCTCAATACATGTTTGATGAATAAATACGAGCTGTCTCTTATCTTTTGGGAAATTGACCCATAATTATATTTGTGATTATAACTATAAAATAGCTGTTAGGTGTTTGGTCTACAAGATGAGTATGTTGTACATGACTTACAATTAGTACACTAGTGGTTAAGGAAGCCATATCCATAAAGACAATTTTGGTTCAAATCCAAGCTGTAGCAGCTTGAAAAATAAACTGAGTGTGTGTACATGCATGCCCTAAATCCCAAAGGAATAGAGAAATGGAAGAGAAACTGGTATAACCGCAGCCCATTGGGGGTGCTTTTACTCTTCCTTTTTCCCTCTCTCCCTCTCTCTCTCTCTGTATCTCTCTCTCTCTTTCTCGCAGGTGCACATACCATCTGGCAATTAAGGGGAAAAAAGGAAGTTAAATGTTCAATGAGAAAAAAAAAAAACATATGAATTGCTGAAGTCCTCTGGTACTGTTAGTGAAAGCAGATAGCCTTCACTCAGCCTTTTCTCCCTGTCTACTCTCTACCACATTGAATTTACTTTCTGTCTTTAAACACGATATACTGTGACTTATCTCCAGATGTTCACACATGCTATTGCTCCTACCTCAATTAACATTGATGTCTGGATTTTATAAATAAGATATTATTGAAACATAGTGATATGGACTGTTTGTGTCCCCCACTGTCTTAGTTTACTATTGCAATGTTAAATAGAAATACCTTCATAAAAATGGTAATTTACAAAAATGGAGGTATATTTGACTCATGATTCTGGTGACAGTCCAAAGGCATTACAAAATGCCAGAAGGCAGAACTTTGAACAGAGCATGGTCTATATCTATATGGCCCATATCTACCTCATTCCCTCTTTAAAGCCCAGTGAGATGAATCCTCCTTCTCCCAAGACCCTACAATCGCACACAATAATTAGATCAAGTTTTTACCCTTTTAATCCCATTACAATGGCTCAACAAATGAATTTTGACGGGACATATTCAAGCTATAGCATTCTACCCCTAGCCCTCATATTTCATGTACTTCTTCCATACAAAATCATTCTATTGGTACTAAAAGCCTCAACTGATTCTAGCACCAACTCCACAGTCCAAAGTCCAAAGATTCAACTGAGACTTACTGCACACTCCTTTCAGCTATGACCTTGTAAAATTAAAACAAATTACATACACCCAAAATACATTGGTGGAACAAGAACAGTATAGAATTTTCCATTGCATGAGAGGAAAGTAGTAACAGGCCATAAACAAGTCCAAAACCCAAGAGAGAAGATATTGAAGTCTTGAAACTCAATGTGCTTAATCTAGACTTAAAACTCCACATGCTGTGTCATAAAACTGAAGGGGTTGGACCCTCAAAGCATCACGTAGCCTTTCCTTCCTGGTTTTGTTGGTCTCAGTCCATGTTTTAGCTATTTCCGTTTGGAGTCTCTTAGCTGCAATTCTCCCAAACTGGTGATGTATGTTAACAGCTCCACAGTTCTGGGTTCTTAAAAGTAGTCCTACTCCTATAGCTCCACTAGACTCTATAGCAGATCCAACCTCATATTTCCACTTGGTTTGTGCTAAAGGAAGCTCTCTGTGGTGACCTTTCCCCATGAAAAGTCACTGCCCAAGTCTCTAGGTTATCTGAGACATGTTTTTGAAATCTTCGTGGAGGCCTCCACATTTCCAGAGCTCACCAAGATTGTTCACCACTTGCACGTTCAAGAACAGAGGGCAGAATAGGTGCCTTAATTGCAAGTCAAGCTCCATGTGGAGCTTGGACATATAGCTAGGGCTGAGGAGCACTCTAGCAGGATGTGGGGAACAGAGTCTCAAGGTAGCTTAATGCAATAAGTCCACTCCAGGCCAGTTCCCTGAAGCCGTCTGTTCTCCTAGGCCTCTAGGTTCATGATGGGGAGGGAAATGAATGTCCTCTGGGTTTTTATTTCATTGTCTTGACAATTGTCACATGGATTCCTTCTATACCTGCTAACATTTTTTGAAAACAGTCCCTTGGCCACATTTTGCTCTTTAAAACACAACATTTCATTCTCTGCCACATGGCCATTCTGCACAATTTCCAAATTTTTACGTTCTGCTTCTCTTTGCATTATAAGTTCTATGTTTAAGTCTCTTTTTTTTTCTTTTGCTCTTCTATTTCACTATATGCTTCCAAAGCACCCACACAGTTCCTTCAATATCTTCCTTTGAAATACCATTTGCCAGATCGTCATCACTCAAATTCAACATTCAAGAGCCTTAGGACATGAACATTTTGTAGCAAAATTTTCTGGTATGGTGTAATACAGATTTTTTCCTTTAATTTCCTATAAAGTATTTCTCATTTTCCTCTTAACCTTCATCAAAACAGCCTTTACTGTTCATATTTCTACCCATGTTCTGGTCTTCAGCATTTAATAGATACCTAAAAATTCCAGTTTATTTCCAAACAGTTCCTCTGATCCTCTACCATAATGTGTGGCTTTTTTAGATCTTGGGCACGCACGCACACATGCCTGGCGTGAGTTTTAAGCCACTGGGTCCGGGACGCAAACCGCGGTCGACTACGTGGGAGTCCAGCGACATAGCCATTACGCTAATTGCTCATTCCCCCCCTCAAAATTCTTTAAGTCTCTGCCAGTTATCTAGTTTCAGTGCTGCTTCCATATTTCTAGATGACTGTAGCAACACAATCCTGACAGTTATTCTGCCCTATGCATTATTCAGTTGTTAAACAGAAATACCTGAGACTGCATGATTTATAAAAATGGAGGTTTATTTGATCGACAGTACTGGTGATAGTAAAGTCCAAAGTCCGCAAAATGATGGAAGGCAGAACTTTGAACAGAAATGAGAGTCATCTGCCTGGTGGTCCCTACCTCATTTCCTCTCCTATAAACCCACCGGGACATAATTGTGAGGGCTCTACTCTAATCACAGAACCCCTGATCTCCTCCAAAGGCTCTACCCCTTAGCACAATTGTTGGATCACATTTTTACACTTTTTTTTTTTAGAGGTTTTTGCTGTAGGGCATGTGTGCTCACCAGAAAGACAGAGAGACACAGAGAGATAGAAAGCAAGAAATCACCCCCCAGGGGGGATGGCCACACAGCAATCCCTTCTCCTCCATTCGCTCTTCTATTTCACTATATGCTTCCAAAGCACCCACACAGTTCCTTCAATATCTTCCTTTGAAATACCATTTGCCAGATCGTCATCACTCAAATTCAACATTCAAGAGCCTTAGGACATGAACATTTTGTAGCAAAATTTTCTGGTATGGTGTAATACAGATTTTTTTTCCTTTAATTTCCTATAAAGTATTTCTCATTTTCCTCTTAACCTTCATCAAAACAGCCTTTACTGTTCATATTTCTACCCATGTTCTGGTCTTCAGCATTTAATAGATACCTAAAAATTCCAGTTTATTTCCAAACAGTTCCTCTGATCCTCTACCATAATGTGTGGCTTTTTTAGATCTTGGGCACGCACGCACACATGCCTGGCGTGAGTTTTAAGCCACTGGGTCCGGGACGCAAACCGCGGTCGACTACGTGGGAGTCCAGCGACATAGCCATTACGCTAATTGCTCATTCCCCCCCTCAAAATTCTTTAAGTCTCTGCCAGTTATCTAGTTTCAGTGCTGCTTCCATATTTCTAGATGACTGTAGCAACACAATCCTGACAGTTATTCTGCCCTATGCATTATTCAGTTGTTAAACAGAAATACCTGAGACTGCATGATTTATAAAAATGGAGGTTTATTTGATCGACAGTACTGGTGATAGTAAAGTCCAAAGTCCGCAAAATGATGGAAGGCAGAACTTTGAACAGAAATGAGAGTCATCTGCCTGGTGGTCCCTACCTCATTTCCTCTCCTATAAACCCACCGGGACATAATTGTGAGGGCTCTACTCTAATCACAGAACCCCTGATCTCCTCCAAAGGCTCTACCCCTTAGCACAATTGTTGGATCACATTTTTACACTTTTTTTTTTAGAGGTTTTTGCTGTAGGGCATGTGTGCTCACCAGAAAGACAGAGAGACACAGAGAGATAGAAAGCAAGAAATCACCCCCCAGGGGGGATGGCCACACAGCAATCCCTTCTCCTCCATTCTCCTCTTGGGATCTTGGGCACACATGCACACGTGCCCAGTGTGAGTTTAAGCCATCGGGTCCAGGACTTGAACTGCAGTCGACTACATGGGAGTCCTGCAACATAGCCATTACACTAACTGCTGGTCCTGGCGTTTTTACAGTCTTAACTCCATTATAGTGGCTCAATATAAGTATCTAAAGTGGCATACTCAAACTATGGACACCCCCAAATTGATATGATAAAGCCTTAATTCCCAATATGACTGTATTTGGAGTAAGGAATTCATTACAGATAAATAAAAGTCATAAAAGTATGACACTAATAGGATTAGTATACTTACGAGAAAAGAGATCTAGATGTTTCCTTGTTTTCTTCCCTTCATGAAAGAACACAGTTCTAGTGTATAATACAGTGCAAAACAGAAAGAGAGACCTCACCTGAAACTAATCATGATGACACCTTTATCTTGGACTTCTAGCTTCCACTAGAGTGAGAAAATAAATTTTCATTTTTTAAGCTATTCTGTCTATTGTATTTTGTTATGGCAGCCTTAGCAGACTAAGACATATTGTCATGTCCATTTATTTACATATTATCTAGGGCTGTTTTTGTGCTATAATGACAGAGTTGAGTAGTTACGACGGCATAGACACCATGAGGCATAACATATTTACACTCTGTCCTTTTCCCAAAAAATTTTGCCAACATCTGCTAGAGATCTATTTGAAAATTTTCAAGAAATATATTGAATATAAGACAATAATGATGAAATCAACTAAATTTAGAATATGGCACATTCTACTCCAGTTCCTTCAACAATCAATGGCATTAAAAAGGGATGGTGGGTGGGACCAGCAGTTGGCATAATGGCTATGTCTCGGACTCCCATGTAGTCAATCATGGTTCGAGTCCTGGACCCAGTGGCTTAAACTCACGCTGGGCGCATGTGTGTGTGTACCTAAGATCATGAGAGGAGAATGGAGAACAAGGGGTTGCGGCGTGGCCTTCCCCCCTGGGGGGTGATTTTTTGCTTTCTGTCTCTCTGTCTTTCTGGCAAGCATACGTGCCCTATAGCAAAAACCCCTATAGCAAAAATCTCTCCAAAAAAATAAAAAAGGGATGGTGGGAAAATGTTATAGTATACAAGCAGCTTAGTACACACAAATGCTTACAAGGAGTCAAAAAGATATATAAATGAGTAAAATTTGCCAAATATAAAATATTAATGAATGGTAGAACCTATGTGAATTCAAAAAGAGATTATTTTTTAATGTGAGCTTCACAAAACATGTTGAGTGACAAAATTTGGCCAGACTCAACAAACATAACCTCTCATGTGGATGATAAATGTTTCCTAATACAGTTATTTACTACTATTCATTTGTTTCTTAAGGTTCTTCCAATTAAACATATGTTATTTCATCATATTGGTAATTATCCTATTAATAATAGGTCTATATAGTATTAATATTAATAATAGGTCTATTTTTCACTCTCAGACCCTTTGGAAGTTTATACTCTTGGTTTTTTTTTTTTTTTGACTTATAATATGAATGTTTTCCCCCAATGAACATTAGTAGGTGTTTTCTCAGGATTAATCACATGCCATGATTGCCTACCCACACATTTCTGACCGTGTTAGCTCTAGATATATTATCTTTCTTTTTTTTTCTCATGTTGATAACACCTTGTTTAGTAACGTTAATTTTCTCCATTGCTTCGTTCCAACCACTTATTTTATGTGTTACCTTGAGAACAATTACTCATGAAGCTACCTCCTCCTATTACAAGTGCCAGAGTTATAGAATGGCCAAGTTGATATATCTCCCATTTATAGAAGATTTTTCTCTTGCTAAGTAAATATTGCTTGAAGAAATTACATGACATAGTTCTTGCACAAATTTGTTTCTTTAGTTCTACTGTGTCATTTAGCCAAATTTTGATTAGAAATATGTTGTAAAATGTGAGAGCAGCAGATGGCATAATGGTTATGTTGCTGGGACTCCCACGTAATCAATTGTGGTTCAAGTCCTGGGCCCAGTGGCTTAAAACTTATCCAAGGTGTGTATGCATGTGTGCCTAGAATCCTGAGAGGAGAATGGAAGAGAAGTAATTGTGGTGTGATCATCTCCTTTGGGGGTGATTTCTTACTTTTTGTCTTTCTGTTTCTCTCTGTCTCTTCAGTGAACACAAAGTACCCTATAGCAAAAATCTTTCTAGAAAAAAAATGTTGTAAAATGCAAAAAGTATAACTTCCACAAAGTATGTGCTCTAAATTTCTACTAGGGAAAAAAAAGTCATGAATATACAAGTTAAATGAAACTAAAATGTATCAAATGAGTAGCAGAATATGTATAGAATTACAAGTCACATATCTATAAAAAGATGTCTAGGGGCCAGCAGGTGGCATAGTAGTTAAGGTGCTGGGCTCCCGCATAGCTGATCACATTCAAGTCCTGGACCCAGTGGCTTGAAAACCATGCTGGGCATGTATTCATGAATGCCCAGAATCCCAAGAGGAGAATAGGGAAGAAGGGACTGTGGGGTAGCTAACCCCCAGGGGCGATTTCCTACTTCCCTCTCATGGTCTCTGTCTCTCTTTCTCCAGCGAATGCACACCCCTAAGGCAAAAACCTGTAAAAAAAAAAAATTGAGGGAGAAGACCAGCAGATGGCATAGTGATTACATCAATGGACTCCCACATGGCTGATTGTGGATCAAGTCCAAGATCCAGTAGCTTAAAATCATGCCAGGTGTGTGTGCATACATGCCCAAGATCCCAGAAGAAGACTCGAGAAGAAGGAATTGGAACATGGTCATCTCCCCTGGAGAGTGATTTTGCACGTTCCCTCTCACTGTTTCTGTCTCTCTCCAGAGAGTGCATGGGAAAAACCTCTAAAAAAAAAAAAGAAGAATTTGAGGGAGAAAGAACCAAGAATTTAAGGGAAAGATGGAGAAAAGATAGATACACATAATTCATTAAAAAAGATACTATATTCAAACTCATTGCTATGATTTGAATGAGTCCTCCTAAATCCATGTGTTGGAAATTTAATCCCTAATACAATGGTACTGTTAGGCAGAATTTAATGCTAATTGTTTCGGTCATGAGGGCTCTGCTCTCATGAATAGATTAATGATTATTTCAGGAGTAAGTTTGTTATCACAGGCTTGTTGTAAAAGTAAATTTGGTTCTCTCTTCCCCCTTCCACTTTCTGCCATGGGATGGATGATGCAGCAAGAAGTCTCTCACTACACACCCACAGAACTATGAAAAATAAATTTCTGTTCTTTCTAAATTCTTTATAAATTATCCAGTCTCAGTTATAGTAGGACTAAGACATTCACTCATAGAGACATACAAATTAAAGCAACACTAAATTCTCATCTGCCTGACAGTATATCCTGTTGCTAGGCTAAGTGAAAACAGGCAGTCTCACACACTGCTGGTAGTAATGTGAACTGCTGTAACCATGTGAGAGAAATCTGGCAATACATAAACAAAATTAACATACCCCTACCTTACTACCTGACAATTCCATGTCTAAGAGTTCACCCTGGTGATACATTTGCAACAATATGAAAATATTCAAGCATACTATTGTTCATTTTATCATTATTCATAATTGCAAATATATAAAACAACCTAAATGCTCATATGCCAAAGAATGATTATCACTATGGAGTACTGCAACTAGATCTTTATTAACTGATGTAGATTAATTTTCAGGGTAGACGTTTAAGTGAAAAAAAGTCCAAGTCCAAGTAAATATCATAATATATATCAATGTAATCTAGACTAAGATGATTATTTCAGGAGTAAGTTTGTTATCACAGGCTTGTTGTAAAAGTAAATTTGGTTCTCTCTTTCCCCTTCCACTTTCTGCCATGGGATGGATGATGCAGCAAGAAGTCTCTCACTACACACCCACAGAACTATGAAAAATAAATTTCTGTTCTTTCTAAATTCTTTATAAATTATCCAGTCTCAGTTATAGTAGGACTAAGACATTCACTCATAGAGACATACAAATTAAAGCAACACTAAATTCTCATCTGCCTGACAGTATATCCTGTTGCTAGGCTAAGTGAAAACAGGCAGTCTCACACACTGCTGGTAGTAATGTGAACTGCTGTAACCATGTGAGAGAAATCTGGCAATACATAAACAAAATTAACATACCCCTACCTTACTACCTGACAATTCCATGTCTAAGAGTTCACCCTGGTGATACATTTGCAACAATATGAAAATATTCAAGCATACTATTGTTCATTTTATCATTATTCATAATTGCAAATATATAAAACAACCTAAATGCTCATATGCCAAAGAATGATTATCACTATGGAGTTCTGCAACTAGATCTTTATTAACTGATGTAGATTAATTTTCAGGGTAGACGTTTAAGTGAAAAAAAGTCCAAGTCCAAGTAAATATCATAATATATATCAATGTAATCTAGACTAAGACTACACGCACACACACACACACATACACACACACACACACACACACACACACACATCTTCTCCTTTGTGCAATCAGAAAAATAGGCAGGAAAAACCAGCACTAAAGAGATTGGTTACCAAAAGAAGATGGGTAGGGCAAACAATGAGAGCATGTAAACAGGAGAGAAGAATTGAGGGGAGACTGAGAGTGCTCTGAAAATACCTTTCAGTGCTGCTCTGACTTTTGGAATCATGGTAATTTTAGTCATTCTCAATAAATAAGTAAAATGAGTCAGGAAGTAGATAAAGTAAAAATGGAACACACGCAGTACCAAATTTGCAAAAGTGTCAACTACATAGCACAGGGCTAAAGACATCAAAAACTGTACACAAATATTATCAGTGACTAAATTTGTTTGCACTGAAGTGTGATTTGGCAACTTAAAAACGACTTTATGTGTATTCCAGGATTGCTCAAATAAATATACTGTGGAAAGTGAAAGTCCAATTTCTCGCTGTTGGAGAAAGAGATGGGCCAGGCTAGAATAAACTCAGAGGTGAGGTTTGGAATCTGAGGTGTCAGTTTGAACTCATGGTTTTTAATACATTTAGAGATAGATACAGAATAATATGTACAGTGTATATGGAATGTACCTATGTGTATATATGTGTGTATTTCCTGTCAGTTTTCTCTGGAAAAACCTAGAAACAATAACAAACAATAACATCTCAGCCCACCTGACACTCACATGTCAGTTTTATTTTAAGATCATTCCCCAATAAAAGGACCCAGGATTCCTTGGCTGCTTCCACAGTCAAGGTAAAAAAAAAAAAAAAAAAAAAAAAAAAAAAGTACAAAGGAGCCTTAAACACTTTGTGATATCAAAAAGTAAAAAAATGGTCAAAAGTTGATGGGGCATGTAAGAAGAATGCAAGAGTCCACTGCAGGAAGCACTCAATGATCAAAGCTGGGGAAAGCCACAAACTAAATGAGACTAAAAGATTATAATCTATAGAATAAAATAAATATCCATGAGTCTGTACTCATATACATAATGACTGTTCGTACATAGGCCTTCCTTAACAATATTATCTTCATCTATACAAACAGGCTAGTGGATGCAGCAGGTAGCATACTGGTAAAAGCGCTGGATTTCCATGTGGTCAAACATGGTTCAAGTCCCAGATTTGTTGTCTTGAAATTCACACTGTACACACGTACATGTGTGCCCAAAATTCAAGAGGAGAATGGAGGATAAGGGATTGCAGCATGGCTATACCCCTGGGGGAGTGATTTCTCACTTTCTCTCTTTCTGTCTTTCCAGCAAGCAAATGTACCATATGGCGAAAAAAAAAAAAAAAAAAAACTCTCAAAGCAGGACTAGTAATATTTATCTTGCAATATTGTTGTGAGAATTATTTGAGAGAGAGATTTTGGAAGAACAGTTAAAAACACATGCATGGCGCCCATAAATGTTAACTTATTGCCCTGCCTTATTCTCTCTGTATAGTTTCATTTCTCAGAACACCTGACTATCACAATTTTGAAGGTGAATCACTGTTACAGTTTGGATTTTGTTTTAGAAACGTGGTGTTGGGAACCAGCAGTTAATGTAATGGCTATGTTGCTGGACTCCCACGTAGTCGACCACAGTTCGCATCCCGGACCCAGTGGCTTAAAATTCACGCCGGGCGCGTGTGCGTGCGTGCCCAAGATCCCTAGAGGAGAATGGAGGAGAAGGGATTGCAGCGTGACCATCCCCCCTGGGGGGTGATTTCTCGCTTTCTGTCTCTATGTGTCTCTCTATCTGGCGAGCGCACATGCCCTATAGCGAAAAACCTCTCCAAAAAAAAAAAAAAGAAAAGAAAGAAAAAGAAACGTGGTGTTTCTGTTTTTGAGTCATCTAATTGCTAGAGGACATGTGAGCTCACCAGAGAAAGATAAAGTGCCCTTCCAGTGGGGCACGGTCACACTGAAATTCTTTGCCTCCATATCTCCATCTCTTTAGGATTTGGGGCATGTAGACACATGCACCCAACGTATTTTTCAAGCCCCTGGGCGAGGATTCGAACTGCAGTTAGCTATGTGGGATCTAGCTCCCAATGCATAGCTCTTAACTATTGTGAACAGGGCTGACATATGTGTTATTGTTTTTGCTTTTGCTTTTGTTTGGTTTTTGCATCCTTCTCAAAAACAAAACAAAACCAGTCTACCTATTGACTTGTCAGCAATATTTAACCTAGAATAGTCATTAGGAATTCATCATCATTTCCCTATGCATTCTGCCTTCAGCTTCTCCCCTCCAGATATATTTTGGAAATGATACTAGATTTAAATTGTCAGAATGCTGTTATTTTGCTGCTTGTCCTGGACAGCTGGTCATTGGGGAGCACTGCAAGCTTGCAAGAGGTAACTTTTCTCTAGCTGCTAGGTAGAGCAACTGTCATCTGAATAAAAATGTTCATCTCTTACGGAGGAAGCCCATTTTGGTAACAGAGGCCCTTTCAGCATTTTTTCCTTCTTCTGTCTCATTAGTTGGATAATCCATTTTCAGGGTTGTAAAAGAGCTTTATTAATCTTTTTTCCTACTTCTTGTTATGAATGTTGTTTTGTCCTTTAGTTAGTCTGATACTTGAGGGCCGAGAATGTTTCCACTTTTCTTCGCTAATCCCACAGCATCCAATTTAATAATCTGCAAACTGGCCTTGATGCTATCAGTCCAGTTTTGAATGCAAACTAATCTTAGGAAATAGGTATAAATATTCAATCCTCTCTGTTAGAAAGAGATAATAATACCTGTTTCTTACCTATCATACAGAAATATGTGGTCCTATCATTTTTTAAAATTGAGAAAAACATACTGTGATTTCTAGATATGTGTTTTAGATTCTTTAGTTTAAAGACAGATAAGTCATAGATACTCTTTATTACTTCACTTATTCAAAAACTGTTTATCAAGTATTCATGATAAATTACAGGATAAAGTAGAGTTGAGCAAATAAAAAAAAATAGCATCTGTCTTTAGTGGGTTTCCAGTCAATTAGAGCATGATGGTGTGTGAATTTATTTACGTGCACCACAATAACCATCTGTGCAAGGTATATGGAAGCACGAGGAAGCTCAAGTCGTTCTACCAAAACATTTGAGAATGACTTCACAGAGAGGCTATTCATTTTTTTTTTCTTTTTTGGAGAGGTTTTTGCTAGAGGGTACATGCGCTCACCAGAAAGACAGAGAGAGACATAGAGACAGAAAGCGAGAAATCACCCCCCAGGGGGCATGGTCATGCCGCAATCCCTTCTCCTCCATTCTCCTCTCAGGATCTTGGGCACGCACGCACATGCGCCTGGCATGAGTTTAAGCCACCGGGTCTGGGACTCAAACCGTGGTCGACTACATGGGAGTCCAGCAACATAGCCATTACACTAACTGCTGGTCCCAAGAGGCTATTAATTTAAACTAAGCTGAAAAGTCAATCCAGCAACTGTATATAGAACAGATAAACAGAGAACTGACTAAGCAAGGGACCAGATAAGGGACATGGTTAAAGTCCAGGCTGGAGACAGACAATGAGAGCTGTGATGGTGAGAATGGTGAGCACACAGCACGATGCAGTCCCCATGGGAGGAGCCATGTAGATATTTATTACATATCAAATGAGGACATTCATAGAGACAGTAAATGTTACTGAAGTACTGTATAAATACAGTTCAGCGCTATCCATGGTTTTAGACATCCTCTACAGATGGAACAGATCCCTTGTAGATAAGAAAACATCATTATAGGTATGACAAGAATTAATCACTCCTTTAACAAATACATGTTGTGCACCTATTAAATGTCAAACACTATTCTAAGTGATGAGACTATAGAGTTAAAAAAACCCGACCCTACTCTCAGGAAATGTACTTTCTAATATGGAAGGAAAATAAAAGACAAATACAAGTCAGGTACATATAAGTGCTTTGAAGAAAAAGTGAAGGAAGATAGAAGAATAGTAGGGGAGTGGGTTGCTGTTTTATGTGGAGTAATCAGGGAAGGCCTCTGATAGATATTTCTATCAGCAGAGAGTTGAATGAAGAAAGTTAGGGAGTCATGTGTATATCTAGAGGAAGAAAGCCCCAGGCAGAAGTAGGCTAGTGTTTCTAGCACAGAGGAACAAGGGTTAGAAAGGCAGAAGATGAATGCAAATAGGAAGATTTTAACAAGTCAATCTTGGGAAGACTGGATTGGATTGTCTTTCCAACCACATGAGTTGTCCTGTGAGGCCTATGTGCAGATATTAAGAGAAGTTCTGAGGACCTCTGTTGGCAATTCAACTGATGTGAAGGTCACGTCTCCAGAAATATTCAGGGCTCCAGCTGATTGAGAAAAGACAAGACTCAAGAGTAAATCCAAACTACTGTTGAATTCTCAGTGTCATTCAACCAGAAATATAATATAGATACAGTAGGCTGGGCTGGTGGTGAATGATTTCATTTAGGACATGTTGAGTTTGAGGGAACTATGGAATGCCAAGAGGAGATGTTCACTATATGGTCTATATAGAAATATGTAGCTCAAGAGAGACGTAAGAGCTAGCAATGAGAGTCATGTGCTTAAGTAGTGATCGTTATGTTATGGGAGTCAATGTAGTCACCAAGAGAAGAGGAGCAATATCAACACCTCGGATTACCAACATTTTAAGAAAGAGCATGAATAAATGAGACTGCAAACAAGTCTGTGAAGGAATGAAGGTAGGAGGAAAAATAATAAATACATGTTACCATAAAAGTCAAAGAAAAGGTTTCTTAAAATGACAAAGATAATCAACATTGTCCAGCAGGAAAAAAAAAAAAAAGAGAGAGAGAGAGAGAGAGAGAGAGAGAAAAGCCAGTAGAGAAGTAAGAACACAAGACATCAAGTCTGGACTAGTTTTTCAAAGAACTTTGACATAAAGAGAAGAATGGAGGGGCCGGCAGGTGGCATGGTATGTAAGGTGGTTGAACTCCCACATGGCTGACTGTGGTTCGACCTGGTAGCTTGCTTCCTCACTTTCCTTCTCTCTCTGTCTCTCTCTGATCAACTTCAAAAAAATAAAAAATAAGATAATGACAATGAATAAAATTAAACAAAAAATAATTCTTAAAAAAGAAAAAGAATTGAGGGAGGCCTTAACCAGAAGGAAGTCAGGGCAACTGAGATAAGGTAGTTTTTGCTTTGTTTTCATTTTTAAAGGAGGTTGAAATGTAAGCATGTTTGTAGTCTTTAGAAAATGAATGGCTGCACAAAAAACGAAGCTAAAAATTTAGGGGAGAGAGAGAAGAAATAATTGACCAAATTCATAGGACACAAAAGAAAATGGGAACAAGACCATTTCTACTCAGAAGTCTAGTTTACTAGCGAGAACATTATTGTTTCTATTAAACATGATCCTATCTATTTATGATTTTGGTATTTTATAAATCACACAATTCTTTTCAATTAATTTTGATTTTTTAAAACATTACTTTAAAATACTATTTACCTTTACTACAGAGTTTTTTGGTGCCCCTGGAACTTTGCTCCAGAACTCTTGTTACACACACACACACACACACACACACACACACACACACCCCTTACCTATTAATGAAAATGTTGCTAGGATTAATCATTCAGAAAAGATGTTAAGCCTGGGACAAAGATTGAAGACTGGGGATGTAGGCTCTAAGGTGGATGTGGACACTTTCTAGGCTCAGAGTCTGGATTTCAGATACTTAGTGACTTCCCTGAACACTAAAACCAAACAGAAAGGCACCACACAAGGGACTCCCTCCTCTAGAGGTGGGCCTGGCTTTGAATGTGAACACATCGGTAATAGTCACGTCATGAAATTGTTCTTGTATGACCTAATCCCAAGGTCTTTGATAAAGTTTTTGCGATAGTTTGAATGTGTTCTCCAGAAATTCCTGTGTTAAATTTGAAGTTATTAAGAGGGTAGGAACTTGATCCAAATATAGGAATAAAAAGTAAAACCTTTGAGAGGTGATGAGTATTGGGTAAAGTTAACGGGGTGGGGCTCTCGTGATTGAGCCCTGGTGGGTTTTTAGAAAAGGGAATGAGACAGACAAATACACTCTGAGCAATCCTACCCTCTACCATTTTGTGAAGAGGCAAGAAAACCCTCAACAGATGCCAACATCAAGTCCTTGAATTTCTCAGTCTCCAAATTTGTAAGCTAAATTAGCCTCTATTCTCTTAAATTACCCAGACTCAGGTATTTCTGTTATCAGCCTAACAGAATAAAACAGACTTTTCTTTCTTTTTGTTCAATTTTGATATTGAGCTTGTGTGCTCATTAAAGAAAGAGAGAATGCACTCCCGAGGGGACATGGCCTTGCCATAATCCCTTCTCTGTCAATCTCCTATGGAGATTTTGGGCACATGCAAACAGGCACCCTGGGAATTTCTCAAGCCATTGGATCAGAGACTCAAATCATGCATTGGGCCATGTAGGATCCACCTGCCTCAAAATCACCAAGCCACTGACTAGCCCTTCTTTTTTCTTTTCTTTCATTTCTTTTTGCCTATCAGGGACAAACTATTGCCTGCAAAATATACCATAGGGTCTGGTATATTATTACCAAATTATGAATCCATACAGTACATTTTTTTAATTTTAGTACATTTCTTTCCTTTTGCATAGCACTATTTATGTTCTTCCCTTTGTGATAGCTTTTTCTCCATCTCTAATTGATATATTGATGTAATAAGTTTATGAGTTTCATATCTCTACTGCTTTTCTAGCAGCATAAACACTACCCACATAGTTGATTGGCACAGATTTTACTTCTTGCTGGAGCCTAAGTTGATTGTTTATTGCAGCTGATTTATAGTTTTCACTGGTGCTAAAGAGAGAATGAGGGAATTTACTTGTATGAAAGCTCACAACATTATACAAATACCTAGTTGATGAGAAAATGTCCCACTAGCCATTTGTGAAAATATAAGTAATTGTTTTGTCAGTCTTAGCAAAAGAATTGACATCTATTCATACTCTCATTGTTATGGTGCAATGGTAAACATTTAACAAGTAGCGATTTTCATTCTGGACCAATGAAAATCACAGGCTTATGATAAAATAAAGGAGAGGAGGAGAAACACTCTCATTAAAAAGGTGGGGGCTATTTACAAACATGACCACATTTAATCCTTACAGCAAATATCCTTGCATCCAATTTTAAATAGGATGGCATGCACAGAGGGGATAAAAGAAAAAAATAGGTTTCAGCTCAGAAATTTCTGGTTTCCAAGTCTGTGTTCTCCCACTTCTGTTTTGTATCTATCTAAAGCCAAAATTACAACTTGATTTTGTTTCTGTGACAACATAGAATAAATGTTAAAATGAATTTAATCAATGTTTGGGGGTAATCTGTGGTGGTTCTATGATGGTTCTAGATGGTGGCTCTAGAAACAATAAATTATTGTATATATTGTTGAGAATTACTTCCTGTTATAAATTTATTCTTCCTAAAGTGCTAAATAAAAATGATAATCATAAAAACAGTCCTGGTGGGGCCGGCAGGTGGTGTGATGGCCATCTGCCACTTTGCCAATCGCAGTTCGTGTCCTGGACCTAGTGGCTTGCTTTCTTGCTTTCCCTCCTTTTCTCTCTCACTCTGCTATTCTCTGGTCAAATTAAAATAAATAAATAAATAAATAAATAAATAAATAAAGCTAAATAAAATAATTCTTTAAAAAAAAAAAAAAAAAAAGAAAAAGGACAGTTCTGTTTACCAGGCTACTGTAATAAAAAATGGGATGTGTCGAAGAGAATTTTACTGTTCTAAGTTACATTTACTGAGTTAATATTAGGAACTGAATTGTGTCCCTCTAAATTTATATATTGATGCTCTAAACTCCAGAGTGATGAACTGTATTAGGGTCTTTAGGGAAGTGATCAGATTAGATGAAGTTAGAAAGGTGGATTCCTAGTCCAATAGTACTAGTGTTCTTTCTCTCTCTCTCTCTTTTTCTTTTTTCTTTGAGAGATTTTTATTGTAGAGTATGTGTGCTTGCTAGAGAGACAGAAAGCAAGAAATCACCCCCTGGGGGGGACGGCCAGGCCACAATCCCTTCTCTTGCATTCTCCCCTCAGGATTTTGGGCATGCATGCACATATGCGTGGTATGAGTTTCAAGTCGCTGAGATGGGGACTTGAACTGCTGCTGGCCACGTGGGAGTCCAGCACTTTAACCACTATGGCACCTGCTAGCCCAGTTCTAGTGTTCTTTTAAAAAAAGAAACAGATCTCAGAGAGTTCTCAGCACTCAAAAAGAGGAAAGGCCATATGAGGACACAGTGAAAAAGGCAACCATCTATAAAAGAGAAAGAAAAGCCTCCCAGAACCCAATCTTGGGCTTACTTTGATCTTAAGCTTCTAGCATTCAGAACGATTGGAAATAGACTTCTTATTTAGAACATCCACTCTATGCTATTTGTCATTGCAACCCTAGTAGACTAACACAACTAGTTACTGTTAAATAATCATATTTAGAATTGTTCGTGTGATAGCAGTATACAGGTGTGCGTATAGCCCAGTCTCTGTCTTTAACATCGATTCTCTGGTTTGTCTTCTCTATGTTCCTTTCTCTTTGTCATTATCTTCTGCTCCTCATGTATTGGTTGCCTCAAGAAGGGACTATAACATAGAAATAGAATAGCCCTAAATTTAGAATAGCCCTAAATTTCTGGGTTTGCCAATTTCTATGGTGTAAATGCTTATAGTTGATTTCAAGCTACCACGACATCATTAAATGTGGAAAGATACTGTATATTTTTACTATCCGATAAAATGAATGTAAATAATGAGTATAGTTAGCTGACAAATGTAATGAAATAGCTATGATGTGGTGAGTTTTGAGCACTTGTTGCTTCTTTAGATTATTTAATAATAAGTTCATACAATTTAATTTTTAGTAATGGCCAGGAAATTCCTGAATATTGAGCCATCAGTTCTAATCAGCCTATTACAGTCCAGCTCTACCACAACTCTGTTCCTCGCTAACCTTAGTGAAAGGAGTTGGTTATGAGGAGACAGATATGCAGCATAAAACTGCGTATTTATAGAAATTCCAGCAGCTCGGAGGGATGATATCTGCCTGCTTTGAAGGAGCAACAGAGAAATTTAGAAAACAAGGAAAAGAAGCTCTTCAATGTAAGGGCACAAGATTAAAATATATTATCATGATTGTCATATTCAGTGAACAGTTCAGTGGACATTTAACTTTATGCTATACGAGTTAGGACCATGCTATCACATCTGCTCTACTCCACTATTTTGCCAGATGACTTTGTTCAGGAGATTGAAATGCTGTTTTTTATTTTCAGGATTATGAAAACCAAGGATACCACTCAGAACTAGAAAATGAGGCCTCATCATAAAGATGGTTAGTCTTCTCAAATAACAATACAAGTGGTTGTTATTTATAGAGCAATGCCTTTAGGATCAAAGCTCCTGTTAGCAAAATAAGATTTGGCATGCTTGTGTAAGAAGAGATTTCCATTCTATCCAGTCTAATGCCAAGTCATTGCCACTTTGGAGAATATCTTCAAACTATCTCCAGTGTAGGCTTCTTCCAGATGGGCCATATTCTGGACTCACATTACCAGTGATTTGATCAGCCAGCAAGTTTGAAAATCCTGGATGTAGGACATATCCAAATTCTAATTACTGGGAGGATAACCAATCAGGCGAGAGATAAGATAGCCAATTGCTAATGTACTACTTCAGAACTGCAGCCCATCATACCTGGAGGAAGACAATGAATGTAGATTGGGACATGCAGTCTTGATCTTGTAGCCATTTCCCTTTTTGGTGATAAAATATGATATTGCAATGCAAGCTTTTCATGAACATAATTACTGTATATTATCATTTTTATTTATTTGTTACTTTAAAAATTTCCATTTTTTGAGCAAATTACATTTTTGCCTTTTTTTTTTTTTTTTAATTTACCAGACAGCATTTGTGCTTCTCAGACAGAGACAGAGAGAGACAGGGAGAGGGAGAAAGCATCCCCCAATGAGGCGTGGTCACACCACAATCCCTTCTCCTCCAACTTTCCATCCTGTCGGGATCTTAAACACACAGGCACATGCACCTGGCCACTCAGTCTAGCATCCCAAACAGCAGTTGGTCATGTGGAATTTGGCTCCCTCAGCACCTAGGTCATGGGGTTGACCTAGAGCAAATTACATTTTTAATATTTTTCTATTCTAGCTATGAACTATGTCAGTTGAACAAAGCATTTTTCATATAAGATGGTGATAACAGATACTTCCTGAGCAGTTCCACTCTGCTGTTGAGTTCTGAGTAAGATTTTATTTGACGAAAGAGCTGCTTCAACTCAAAATTCAAGTTTGAAAAACGACTGGTAAAAAAGAAAGAGACTGTACCTGTGGTAAATGACAAAAAAGAAGAAAGAATTAATCTGGAAGCATTGGAAAGTCACTGTTGGAATTTCGACTATGATACAAGCCAGTTGGTTTAAAGCTAAAAGAGATGTGAAAAAAGTCCTCGATATTAAATTGAAGATTGTTGTTCTGATATCATTCTTACTCAAGGAGTATTGATTTTTTAAAATGCAAGCTGTTTAAAAACGTTGTGCTAAGGATGAAACCATGTTCAATGACAAATAGACTGCATAAACTGTCTTCACAGGGCCTTATCAAAGCCTTTCACATGGTGCTTGGATGGTTTGTTTTGATGGGCAGAATCTGAGTCATGCGCCCTTATCTAGCTTCATTATTATGGATATGAACATGGTTCCCGAGACTCCCTCTAGTTGCACAAAAGGAGATTTTTTAAAATGCAGCCTGATAAATTCCCCATTCAATGAAAGCTGGAAAACGTTTTATTCTATGGTACTGTAGCTTAAAGACATCTGACCTGAGTTTCTGCCGGAAGTTGCTTTTATAGAGAGAATATTTAGGTTACAGTCCTGTCCTTCCTTCTAGTTCACCTCCAAACCAGGTTTATGCACTTTTAAAAATAATAAATTTCCCAAGCTTAATAAGCTAGGAGAAGTTAGGATTAAAGATGGGGACTAGGAGAGAAAGAATTGTGAGATGTTCTGAACATCTGGGAAAGAGGAATATCAAACTCATCCATTTCTTAACTATATTAACTTAGATCAGTGCAACCCCTTCATGAATAATCTTAGATCTGAAAAACCCCACAGTGCCACGTTTTCCACTGTAAATGCTTCCCAGGTTGTGCAGTTGTTCTTTTCTTTTTCATAACTTACAGATAGAAAAAAAATTCATCATGGAAGTGAAGGAGAAATAAAGAAGCGTGTTGTGGGATCAGCAACATCAGACTCAATTTTATTAGCAAGGGTTTACTACAGGATGGCCAGTAAGCTAAGATTACCTGACTTCTTTTTTGTAATGACTCTGAGGAAGAAACCTTATCCTTACTTTGTAAATTAGGAAATTGTGGCTTAGAGGTGTTAGATGATTTATCCGAGGTCACTCAGCAAGAAAATGGCAGGAAACAGATACAAATACAAGCAGCTGGATTCCGTGAGCTGAGCACTAACTGAAGAATGTGTAACTCTAGAGTAAAACAAAATGGTGAAGGGCGTGCAATGGCAACAGCACACTGAGGCAGGGGAAACGGCGAGAAACAAAAGAAAATTTGAGAGCAATTTCTCTTTCGTTAGGGGCTATTGTGACACTTCCTTCACAGTACTCACTCAGGCACTAGATGACCTTTTGCTTCTATACATAGTGCAACATTTCTACATTTCTTAAATTTTACTATGTGTTTTCTAGAATAATTTGTATAATTAAATTTGCATAAGTCAAGTATTGAGTAACCTGGGAGCACCTGTACATCGTTATACTATAATTAAATAGAAAGGGAAAAGAGCAAGATGGGTAAGGTACGAGTCTCACTTAGAGGCTGAGATATAAAGGGTTTTACGTAGTAAAGAAGTGAAGATGGGGCTGACCTCCTAGTCTAGTGGATCCTACATGGCTAATTGCAATTTGAATTCTGGCTCCAGTGGTTTGCAGAACATAACAGGTGCATGTATGTGCATGCCCAGAATCCCAGCAAGAGGGAGAGATGGAGGAGAAGAGATTATAGCGTGATCATGCCTTATTGAAGGGTGCTTTCTCCCTCTCTGTTCTGCCTTCATTTTTTTCTCCTCATAGAAGGAGAAAAGAGCACACATGCCCTCTGAACTTGAAAAAAAAAAAAAAGGAAAGAAAAGAAAAGAAAAGAAAAGAAAAAGTGGATTTGGAAATAAAACAGAAATTGTAAGAAAGGAACAGCAATTGGAGGGGAGAGGTTAACTCTTACTTGATTCTAAGAATGCATATACTAACTTTGATCATGCTTGAATTTTTTTCTCTTCTATTTCTCTGTTCTTTCTTGGCAATTTTATTAAAGTTTTTCAGATTCTTAAGGATTGTAAATGTGATTAAGACATCTCAGTTAATGGGAGTTATTTGTAAAGATGCTACAAAAAATATAAGGAAGGCAAGGAAAAATAAGATAATGTCCAGTGCTAAACAACCAGACCTTGATGATAAGAGTCCTTGGTTCATAAAGTCAGATCTCAAGAAGAACTGAAACAGGGACCAGCAGTTAGCGTAATGGCTATGTCGTAGAACTCCCACGTAGTCAGCCACGGTTTGCGTCCCAGACCCGGTAGCTTAAACTCATGCCGGGCACGTGTGCATGCGTGCCCAAGGTCCAGAGAGGAGAACGGAGGAGAAGGGATTGCAGCGTGGCCATCCCCTCTGGGGGGTGATTTCTTGCTTTCTGTCTCTCTGTCTCTCTCTGTCTGTCTGGTGAGCGCACGTGCCCTACAGCAAAAACCTCTCAAAAAAAAAGAACTGAAACAGCACTTAGCCACTCCATGGTGGTATCTCATTATTTCACCTTCTCTTCGTTGACACATTTCTAGGGTGTCTCTCTGTCATGACTTCTTTTCTTGACACCAAGTCTCTTTATTCTCTTCTCTCTCTCGTGTTTTTCTTACTCTGACATTATACTCCCTCATGTGTTTGTCTTCCTTCTGTGTATATCACAGCTTTTGCCAAGCCCTTCAGAGTTCAGTTTATAATGCTTTCATTCAAAAAATATTTAGCCTAGGGACCAGCAGTTAGCGTAATGGCTATGTCGCTGGACTCCCTTGTAGTCGACCGCGGTTCAAGTCCCGGACCCGGCGGCTTAAAGTCACGCCGAGTGTGTGTGCATGCATGCCCAAGATCCCAAGAGGAGAATGGAGGAGAAGGGATTGCGGTGTGGCCATCCTCCTTGGGGGGATGATTTCTCGCTTTCTATCTCTCTGTCTCTCTCTGTCTTTCTGGTGCGCACACGCGCCCAAAAGCAAAAAACCTCTCCAAAAAAAAAATATTTAGCCTAGATTAGATGCTTCTAAGACTGCATTTGTCTTGCTCACTATTTCTTTCTCAGCACCTAATGTGCTTCCTGCTCACCTGACAAACATATCTGGAAAGGTAAGAGAGTTACTGATTGCCAGTTGTGTACCAAGCACCAATTCATGCACAGTGATTATGAAGACCTGTGATCAGGAAAAACATGATCCTTTGCCTTACATTGTTGAGAGTCTACTTTACTCCCAAATCAATCTAGTGCTATTTCTATTTAAGCATGTCTTGTATTAGAACACTGTCAAAGAATAGCATTGGCCCAAGCGACCAAATCTCATGAGGGATAGGGATAAAACTGGGCCTTAGGGACAACTGGTATGAGGGATAAATGTGGTCAGACCTCTTACTCTCTTGTCTGTTATCTATAACTTCACTGTATCAGACTCATTTTCTCCTGAGTATGGAACAGTAGCAACCACCAGTTTCCATGTTTACATTGTTTCAAGCTTTATCATGTAAGAATTCCTCACTTTCCATGGTTCCAGTTTTAAAAATCATGGGGAAGTCTTCCCATTGGCTCAGCTTGCATCAAATGTACTTACTGGCCCATTATTAAGGCGGGACGGCACTAGGATTATGTCAGTCTCGGTGTTCATCTCTTCAGTAGGATCTGTAGGAAGGTGGCAGCTCTCAATCTTTGCCAGATAGAGGGGCAGGGTCAGAATAGGGCTGGGTGCTCTTCTTGACAGACAAAACACCTTTCCCTGACTCCACTTAATAAACATTTATTAAGGGGCAGCAGATGGCATAGCAGTTACACTGCTGGACTCCCACATGGCTGAGTCCCAGATCCAGCGGCTTGAAAATCATGCAGGCCATGTGTACATGTATGCCTTAGATCCCAGGGGGGGAATGGAGGAGAAGGGATTACAGTATAGCCATCCCTCCTGGTGGGTGATTTCTTACTTTTTCTTTCTGCATCTCTGTTTCTCTCTCTCTCTCTCTGACTCTCTCTGGCAAGCATATGTGCCCTAAAGGAAAAAATTCTTAAAATAAATAAAGATTTCTTAAATGCTAATTTAATACAAAACATTCTTTGAGGCTCTAAGAGTCAGATTTTGTATATCAGAATTAATTTTTAAAAGGAAAGCAAATATCCTTTTATAATCCCTGTAATAATAATCCAACAACCAGCATTTATTTTCCAAAGTTACTGAAACCTTTAAGCATTGGCTTATTTGGGCCTTCCTAGTATACATGAATTGGGTGATTTTATCTTTTGTTTCTATCTGTGCCATCCTTAATCTGTCAGGCAATCCTGAATCTATACCATCAGGCTTGTTTGTTCTATTTCTCTATCCTTTTATCATGGTTCCATTAACTCACATCCAAGGATGTCAAGAGAATAAATAGCCCAATAAAACAAAAGAATATACTTCCAGATTTAAAAAGAAAGAAACATACAAGAAATACATAAATCATACTGTATGACAATAGCCCAGAAGATTGCATGGGAGGATCTTTGTGTTTCCTGTAGGAGAAAAGAAAAATGGGATTTCCATCCCTTGCATCAGCTCTTGACAGCTAGAGTTATTGTACATTGGGCAACAAAAAGGAAGAATGGGCATCAGAAATAATTTTGCCTGAAACAACACATTTTCTCTGGTGATTATTTTATAATTGAGAAAAATTAAACATGAGTTTAATCTACATTTTATCTAAGAAATTCTTAGACATGGACACTTTCTGCTAATAAAACATGATCCATTAAAAACGAGATTGGCATGCCAATTTTGCTGTCACGTAATATCACACCTGTGTAATAGAGACTCATGTCTCAATGAACGCTGTCTAGATAAACAGAAGTCACTTGCTCAAGAGTAAGAAACACCTGGTATACAGTTCGCTAAGAGGTCAAATAAAGATAAATTTGTTAGCCTGACCCAAATGGTCTCTGAATCTCAATTTAATCTAATGTTTTTGGACATTTGGCACTTTCTCTATCTAAAACAAAAAGATGACTCTTTGGTTAGAGTGTCATCACTCTTTTTTAAGGAATAATTATTATTTTGTTTCCTGGCCTTCAATAGGATACATTGCAGTTTCAGTAGGATACATTGTGATCTCTAATGTCATACCCAAACTCCAGCAGAATGTAATCCTAAATCATTCTAAATCAAACGTTTGGTTTCTGGAAGTAATGCTGATGTAAAGTTAATCCTAATTATTTGAGCATTTTAAAATACATTTTAGAAAACTCTTCATTTAAACTCAGTTTTATAATTGAAGGAATTCAGACTCCAAGAAGTTCTTTTCCCAAGATCACACAGATCTTAGGACAGAATGCAAACTTACACTAGAACATCATCTTATTTTACTTTAATTATGGAGAAAGTGAAAATATTTAATTGTTCAAAATATGTTCTACACATTTTAATATGTTCAGTTATGACAAACAAAAAGATTTTTTTTCTGTCAGTAGAAATCTGAATTGGCAAACAGCCAATAAGCATACCTGCCAGCCTCTATAGATTCTCAAGTCAGTAATTACTTTACATTTCTAAAAAAATGAAGGTTCACTACAGCAAACTCTGTGAGGAAGAAGGCAATGTAGAGGAGGTGAGAAATCACTGAGTTCACCCGCCATAAATGCAGAAAACACCTGCCTTAATCTCCCACCTTAGATAAGAATATACTTGCACTATTAATATTAGTGTTACTATTACAAGTATTGTTTAACTTAATTTAACCTGCAGTGTCTGAAATGTGGTTTTCAGCTCTTAAGAATCTATTCTTTCTTTCTGACAAAACCTGTCTGCTGTTGTCTGGATGCCTGGGGTTTGCAAGCAGCAGCTTGCAGACAGCTAACACTGTAATGAAAGCTTTTCCTCATCACTCCCACTGAGACCTAAACTGATCTTCTGCCTGAAACAGGTGAGATGGCCTTCCAGTAGAACAGAAAAGACCACTGGACTCACACTGCATGGGCCTCAAACCCAGAAGCTCAAAGGGCTTTGTGATCTCTGTGTGCTCCTGGCAAATAAACTATCCCAAACTCTCAAGCATCCCTTGATTGAAATTTTGGCCAGCTGGTCAACCCTTCACTCTCCATAGGATTAGCATACAACCCTACAGATTTTCCTAAACATCTGCCCATTTTATTTACTCAATTGACAGCTGTCTTGCTGACTCTATCTGACTTCTGTTAGACTCAAATACTAAGTAAAACTTGTTAAAATTTCCAACTTTCTCCACTTAGTTTAATCATGCATTTATTTTATACTACAGTGAAATTCAAGTAAGAGACAATTCACTGATTTTTCTGTCTTATGCAAGAAGTAGATTACAGAAATCAGTTTCTGTAATCAGCTCCTGAGAAGTAAAAAAGTTATCTTTGTCTTAAATATAATATTTGTTGGTGAAAAAGAAACATGCCCTGGAGTCACAGTTTATTTACTTTAAGCAATGAGATGAGCTCATGTTAAAAAAAAATAACCAAAATTTTCTGCACACCATGATTATGGTCCCCTGGTGACCACATTGTGATAGCCTGAACTATTTAACTTTTCCAAAGCTCAGTCATGACTAGCATGTAGTGAAAGATTAGAAAGATGCAGATGTCCTTAAAGTTCCTTACCACAAACAAACTTGAGATAGCCTCTCAACTGGACCCTCCTTGAGACTGTCTAGCACAAAGAAAACAGCACCATCCATCAAAGAGGACCTCATAGAAACTCTTCTGGAAAGTTCCACCGTTCCTACCCCAGGCCTCACCTTGTCACATTCCTGACCTGTATTTAAAAGCTCTTCTTGGGCATTTGAGCTGCAAGCAATCCCTTTCCAGAGCTAAGACAACCAAAGAGTTTATGTTCAGACTTCATCCTCCAGACCCCAAGATCCACCAGACTGGTAGAGCACCCTCTGTATTCCCTCTGTCTCTCTTTGTCTCTGCCTCTCTCTCTCTCAGTGTCTCTCTCTCTCTCTCTTTAATTTTTTTTTTTAATTTTTAAATTGTTAATGTAAAGCACTGCTTGGCTGCCTCATTCTCTTTTATCTTGCTAATTCTCACCTTTTCCCATTCCCAAATAGGAGAGGTAAAGCACAGGTCCTTTAAAAAGTCATCTGCAGGGACCAGCAGTTGGTGTAATGGCTATGTTGCTGGGCTCCATGTAGTCAACTGTGGTTCGAGTCCTGGACCTAGTGGCTTAAAACTCGTGCCAGGTGCATGTGCGTGTGTGCCCAAGATCCTGAGAGGAGAATGGAGAAGGGATTTCAGCGTGGCCATCCCTGCTGGGGGGGTGATTTCTCACTTTCTGTTTCTCTGTCTTTTTCCTTCTGGCGAGCACACGAGCCGGATAGCAAAAACCTCTCCAAAAAAAAAAGTAATCTGCATTTGAGCTGTGAGAAATCCCTTTCACTGTGCAGACCTCCCATTGGAAACAATGTGACCAAGGAAAGAATGGGAAAATATATTCAAAGTATTGAGTGAAAAACTATTTCAACCAAGAATTCTGTACCTGCTAAGATTATCCTTCCTATGGGAAGAAAAGACAAAATCATTCTCAGATAAACAAAATCTGAAAAAATTTACCAACAGACCAGCTGTCCAAGAAATGCTGAAGCGAGTGCTACACAGGAAAACTAAAGACAGACACACAGAAATAAGAGTTCAAAAACAACCAAGAAAATGGCCAACTTAGTGGTAGTGACATGTATGGAATTAGATGTTAACTTCCAGAATTAAAACAGAAAGATTGGACTACAAGAGAAGAAATCTGGGAACCAGCAGTTAGCGTAATGGCTATGTCGCTGGACTCCCACGTAGTCGACCGCGGTTCGTGTCCCGGACCCGGTGGCTTAAAACTCACGCCGGGCGTGTGTGCGTGCATGCCCAAGATCCCGAGAGGAGAATGGAGGAGAAGGGATTGCGGCGTGAACATCCCCCCTGGGGGGTGATTTCTCGCTTTCTGTCTCTATGTCTCTCTCTGTCTGTCTGGCGAGCGCACGCGCCCTATAGCAAAAACCTCTCCAAAAAAAAAAAAAAAGAGAAGAAATCTTAATTACTTGAGACTGAACTGGTGAGATAGAATTTTATTACTTTTGATTAAAACATGATTGATTTTCTCCTATGCTTTGTTTTCCAGGTTTAAGGTGGTTTTTTTTGGTCTTCTCTTGACCTATTGAAGGGTTCATCTACCTAATGTTTGAACTGAATCTTAACCTTTTCCTGGCTTTAAGTCTTAATCAAATTTCTCTTAACATTTTTTATTTTGACTTATTAAAGCTAAAACTGTTTTTCTTTAAATTAAAAAATACATTAAAATACCTATTTAATGACCACAATAAGTTATATAGTCTCAGCTAGGTGCTACTTTATAGTATGTTCATTCTACTCACTGAAGTTTATACCTAAAGTCAGACATGTGTTCACAGATATGTACATATCAGCTGAACTTGCCTTTGAAAGTGTTTAATTAAGATTTTTTTGTACATCAGTAAAACTGTGCAAAAAAAGAAGTGGCATCAAAGGCAACTATAGAGGGACCAGCAGTTAGCGTAATGGCTATGTCGCTGGACTCCCATGTAGTCGACCGCGGTTCGAGCCTCAGACCCGGTGGCTTAAAAACTCACACTGGGCGCATGTGCATGTGTGCCCATGATCCCGAGAGAATGGAGGAGAAGGGATTGCAGCGTGGCAATCCTCCCTGGGGGGTGATTTCTCGCTTTCTGTCTCTGTCTCTCTCTGTCTCTAGTGAGCGCACACGCCCTGTAGCAGAAAACCTCTCCAAAAAAAGCATCTATAGATACCAGAGAGACAATGTGGGGGGAGGGTGGAAAATGGGAGAGGGTGAGAAGTAGGGAATCAGAAGGGAAAAATGCAAAATATATAAAAACAAGAAAGGAAAAATTATTTGTCGATGATAACATGTGTGGTAATATTATTGACTAAGCCAAGATAAAGTGTATTCTGGATGGGAAATCTCATTTTGTATGCTGTGATGATGTACAGTGAATGAATGTAAAATAAGTAAATTCAAATTAAAAAAAAAATCTCATGTCTTAGTTTCCCAGGACTGCCATCACAAATTTGGTGGCTTAAAACAACAGAAATTTGTCTTTTGATCAGAACTGTCATTTTCCAGTAATTAACAAAAATGACAAACACAAAGGGAAAAAAGAGAGGTAGTCAATATATGTTCTCTAGACCTTTTAGTAAACATTGAGTGTTTCCATTAGAAACATATTTGGGAATCTACAAGAAAGGTGATATTGTAGACATCAAGGGAATGGATACTGTTCAAAAAGGAATGCCCCACTAATGTTACCATGGCAAAACCAGAAGAGTCTACAATGTTACTCAACATGCCATTGGCATTGTTGTAAATAAGCAAGTCAAGGGCAAGATTCTGGCCAAGAGAATTAATGTACATATTGAGCATATTAAGCATTCTAAAAGCAGAGATAGCTTCCTAAAAAGTGTGTGAAGGCACCAGGCACGTGTGTGTGTGTGCCCAAGATCCCAAGAGGAGAATGGAGGAGAAGGGATGGCGGCATGGCCATTCCCCCTGGAGGGTGATTTCTTGCTTTCTGTCTCTCTGTCCCTCTCTGTCTTTCTGGCACATGCACCCTGTAGCAAAAACCTCTCCAAAAAAAAGAAAAAACAAAAAAAGTGTGTGAAGGAAAATTATCAGAAAAAAGAGTCCAAAGAGAGAGGTACCTGGGTTCAACTGAAGAGCCAACCTGCTCCACCCAGAAAAACACACTTTGTGAGAACCAATAGAAAGGAGCCTGATCTTTTGGAACCTATTACCTATGAATTCATGGCGTGATGGATGTTAAAAATAAACTAATTTAAGATCTATTTAAAAAAAAAAAAGAAATTTATGCTTTCTCATTTCTGGAGGCCAGAAATCTGTAATCAAGAAAGTTCTAAGGTGAAAACTTTATAAGCTGGTGAGGTAATGGATATGTTGATTGAGTCCTTGTATCCCACAAATACATAAAATATTATTGTCAATTAAAATAAATAAATGTAAATACAAAAAAAGGAAAGGGAAAAAAAAAAACAGAAAAATAAATGAAAGCCCTGCTTGCCCTTTAGTCACAAGAGAGTACTTTAAGACTCTTGGGGCTCTACCACTTTCCCAGTTGATATCTCTCATAATAATTCCTCTATTCATACTCTCTTTGTCTCAGAAATTGACTTCATGTGCAATAAAGGGTGAGGCCCAGTTTGTACATTTATCCAGAAACAGTTAAGTTCACTGACAATGAATAGAATTAGTTAGTTCTAGCTGCACACACATCATGGATGACTCTCCCAGATATAATGTGGAGCAAAAGAAGGGGAACACAAGAGTACATACTGGATAATTCCATATCTCAAGTTCGAAAGTGGCAGATTTGATCTACGGTGGTAGGTCAGATACTGGTTACGTTTTTAGAGGCTTTATGGAGAACCACAATATACTACCACAAAACTTTCTTCTTTGGTATATTTCTAAATGGCTATTCAGAGAGCCTACAGGTGAAGAATTGGCTTAAAACATAAAACTAACCACTTATTTTAAAAATTGCATCTATTGACATTAGTAAAGTAAGCAACAGGTCCAAAATGGTTTTCATTAATTTCTCCCTTATACTTCTAGGCACAGGAAGAAACTAGTTAGCAATCTTACTTTTGGCCTAGAAAGACATAGTTTTTTGCATTTTCTCCTCTCATCCCTTCATAGATGAACACCAGGCCTGTATGGTGCAAAACCTTCTGTCCCATGGCCCTCCTTTGAGTTCATATTTTGTGTAGCTGCTATATGCAAATGTTTGTGCTAAATCTGCCTTTTTTCTTATTAATCTGCCTACTGTCAGAGATTTTCAGCAAATCTCAGAATGGGAATTCTTTCACTCAACAGCATTAGGGGCATTAACTGAGTGGCCATGCAGTGGCTGCTGGTTGGGCCAAAAATGTAGTATCTTAGTCTAGAGTAGAGAGATAAATTTATACTTATATAAATATTCACACATTAGTAGGTTTAAGATTTGGTACTTTACAACAAGTGAAAGTATCAGGTCATCGGGAAAGTCATGAAATATTTTTCTATGTTTTTCAATACAAAAAGTGTCTTGATTTTCCCAATAACCCAATATGTATGGTTATGCTTTGATTTTTAAAATTGTGAAAGTAAGGTATACCTCCACTTAAAAAATGTAAATGTAGCGTTGAGCTCCCATCTTTGATCAACATAAAGGACATTTCTTCGTGTCCCCATTTCAGTAATTACATATTTCTTTTTCAAGGTGCACAAGTCCTAGCCCTTGCTAGTGGGAAAGATTCACATCTCCTCACCAGCCTGCTCATTCCAGCAGAGGGCAACTCCAGGCAAGCTGCTCTGCAAGGAGGTAGACTCAGCCTGCTCCTTCACTGAAGTTAGCTACATCTTCCAGTGCTGCTATGATCACCTGGTGTTCTGTCCTGATCATAATCATCTACACACCCAGTGTACCCACACATCTTTCTGAATACACAGGACATGACGAAACACACACACACACACACACACACACACCATATGTCAAATACGAAAAACTATTTTAAATATGACAACATCAGCATAGAGTCAAGATAGCCAACTAAAAATACCTTCCCTAGTCTCTCTCTGGTGATAAAGGCTAGTAAATACTTCAACTTCCAACAGGTAAGTGAGATGAGACTGACAAACCGTAAGAATAACATGGCAGGAACTCCTGGAACACATAATTTCTACTTGGGAATGTAAAGAGGGATAAATAATCTGAAGCTGTGAGGCTCAGAGGAGCTTCCCCTTCCACACCCCTCTGGTGGAGAAAACAAGAGGAGCTCTCCTCTGAAACTGAACTCCAGATTCCCACCATAGATTTCAGCACTCTTTACCCACACAGTGTAGAAGAGTGTATGAGCATACAGTTTCAGAAGAAATATCAAATCTCCCACCCTACCCGCACCCGAGCACAGAGTGCTGCACCATCCTGCCAGCCGATCAGTAGGTAGAACTCCACTTATGATTAAGACTCCATAGCCCAGTGAGAGAAAATGACACAAGAGACAACACCCCCATCTCCACCCCCATCCCAAAAGAGACTGAGGAATTTGGTATTACACTCTGTCTGGAAGACAGGACAGGCCTGCACTCTCCTTCCTTTCAGACTCAAGTCCAAGAGAATGACTACCTTCCCCAGCTAATACCACCCACAGCATAGCTCGTTTACACCTCCCTGAGCTGTAAATGTGGGCAAGGGAAAGGAGAAGGGTACCTGACAGAGAGAAGGGTATCAGAGATCTCCCCTCATGGTCAAAGTGGAAAAGACAGGGCATTACCCTAGACTACCTCCTGATCCTGGGGTATAAAATCTAGCCACCTACATCTAATAGAAATCTGCCTCATTTTGAGCAGCCTCCCTACATCTCCAAGCTCTATAGATTGCAGTCTCTGAAAAGGGCCTCACAGATAGGTTACTGATGACCTTCCTAGGGTCACATCCAGTTGGCCATGTGGAAACTGGTTTCTTTAACCACTGATATATGGAACTAGCCTGAAAAGCTACTCTTTTCCCCATTAAGTTACTTTGGTACTCTTGTCAAAAATAAATCGACCATGGGACCAGCAGTTAGCTTAATGGCTGTGTCGCTGGACTCCCATGTAGTCGACCGTAGACTCAGTGGCTTAAAACTCATGCTGGGCGCATGTGCGTGTGTGCCCAAGATCCCGAGGGGAGAATGGAGAAGGGATTGCGGAGTGGCCATCCCCCCTGGGGGGTGATTTTTCGCTTTCTGTCTCTCTGTCTCTCTGGCCAGCGCATGCTCCCTATAGCAAAAACCTCTCTCAAAATAAATAAATAAATAAATAGACCATAAGTTTAAGGATTTATTTCTAAATTCTCAGTTCAATTCCATCTGTTAAGATGATCTATTTTCTATTCTTACGCCAGTGTAACTTGGTTCTTGTTACTGTGTCTTCATAGTAAACTTTGATATCAAAAAGAGCATGAATTCCAATTTTGATCTATTTCAAGAGTGTTTAGTTATTCTGGGCCCCTTTAATGTCTTTTTAAGTTTTACAATTGGTTTGCCAATTTCTGCCCCTAGAAAAGTAGGTGGGGGGCCAGCAAGTGGCATAGAAGTTAATGTGGCTGGACTTTATATGACTAACTGCATGGTTCAGTCCTGGAAACAGCGGCTTGAAAAACATTCCGGGCACTTGTGGATGCATACTAAAATCCTGAGAGGAGAATGGAAGAGACGAGATTGTAGCATGGTCATAACCCCAAGGAATGATTTCTCACTCTCTTTCTCTGTCTCTCTCTGGCAAGCACGCATGCCCTTTAGCAAAAGAAAAGAAAAAAAAAATAGCAAATAAAAAAGCAGCTGAGTTTTTATTAGATATTAAATTGAATCTGCAGATTAATTTGGAATGCATTGCTATCTTAACAATTTTAGGTCTTCCATTCCATGAACATGGGCTGTCTTTTCATTTAGTAAGGTATTCTTTAATGTCTTCTGTGTACAAACTTTGCACATCAGCAATTTTTCCTAAGCAGTTTATTCTTTTTTATGTTTTCATAAATGCAATTACTTTATTAACTTCATTAGTGAATTGTTAATTGATACTCTATGGACATATAATTGATGTTTATATATTTATATGTACCGTAATTTTGCTAAACTCACATTAGTTTTCATTAGATTTTCTACATGTAAGATTGTGCTAACCGCAAATAGAGAGTTTTACTTCTTCCTTTCCAATCTGGATTTTTTTTAGTTCATTTTCTTGCCTACTGGCTATAACTAGTACTACTTGTGCAACATTAAACAGAAATGGTGACAAAAAATATTTTTGTCTTATTCCTGACATTATGAGGAAGACATACAATCTTTTACTATTAAGTTTGATGTTAGCCATCAGCTTTCATAGGTGGTCTTTATTAAATTGAGATAATTTTCTTCTATTTTTAGTTCATTGAGTGCTTTTCTTATTTTGTAAATGCTTTTTATGTATTTACTGAGATGTGTGTGCATGTGTGTGTGTGTGTGTTTTTCACTTCATTTTAATAATCAGTATTACATTGATTGAAGATTTTTATATGATAAACTACCAATGCATTCTGAATAAAACCTACTTGGTCAGAGTCTATATTCTGTTACACGTTGTTGGACTTGAGGTACTAATAATTTGTTAAGGATTTTTGCATATGTATCCATAAAGTATATTGGTCTATAGTTTTCTTGAGATGCTTTTGTCTGGCTTGGTTGGTATTAAGTTAATACTGGTCTCATAAAATAAGCTGGGAAGTATTACCTTATCTTCTATTTTTTGAGGTGTTTGTGAAGAATTAACATTAATTCTTAATATTAAAAATTTGGTAGGATCTATCAGAATATCATTTCTTTTTACACATTTAAATGGTGTAAGATATTAACACAATTATTTTAGCTTGTTTTTCTTTGATAACTAGCAAGGTTAAACATTTTCCCATATGTTTGCTAGCTAATTATCTTTGCTGGTATGTATTGTTTGTTCATGTCCTTTGTTCATTTTCATATTGGGGTCTCAGTATTTTTCTTATTAATTTTAATGAGCTCTTTAGAATAGTAACCCAGACCACTGTATGTTAACCTTATAATTTTTCAATGTCCAGAAGTATTTATGTATTTTAATCATAGAGAGGGTAGGTCAGGTTTTAAGGACACTTTTGTTAATAATAATTTTCTCGCAACTTTTGTCCTGTTGGTATACAAAATTATGCCATGTTTAAGAGGGAACACAGGAGGTTAAAAAAAATCTAACTAAAAATAAATTCATATTCTTTGATGCCTAGACCAATTGTTAATTTAATTTTTTTGAATATGTGTTTGTATTACTACATTGAACTAGGTATATATATGTGTGTGTGTGTGTGTGTGTATGTATATATATATAGTCTTATCAGATCTTATATGGTTTTATTTTTTTTTCTAAGTTCTTACTGATGGTCCCAGTTTGTGAGTTTGACTTATTGAGTATCTTGCTTACACACTCAGTTCAACATTTAACTCAGCTTCCCATGTCTTTTTTTATTTCAGGAAGATACCAAAATGGAAATAAAAAAATTCAACAAATGGGCATATTAAAAAAGCAATTTTGGGGACCAACAGCTAACATAATGGCTATGTCGCTGGACTCCCATGTAGTCGACCGCAGTTCAAGTCCCGGACCTGGTGGCTTAAAACTCATGCCAGGCTCTTGTGTGTGCGTGCTCAAGATCCTGAGAGGAGAATAGAGGAGAAGGGATTGCGGTGTGGTCATCCCCCTTGGGGGGTGATTTCTCACTTTCTGTCTCTCCGTCTCTGTCTGTCTGGCAAGCGCACGCGCCCTATAGCAAAAACCTCTCCAAAAAAAAAAAAAAGTAATTTTGTTCAGCACATGAAAGAGCCAGTGTTAGAAGGAATAAACTCTTTTTAAAAACATCCTTATTTATTTTATTCATGATATTCTGTGTGTGTGTGTGTGTGTGTGTGTGTGTGCGTGCATGCATGAGAGGTAGAGAGAGAGGCACTCTCGGTAGCATTTACGCTGCATCTCCTTCTCTAACCGGCATCCCCTTCCTCTAACCTGTAGACTATCCATATCTTGGGCCCCTGCATGTATGCTCAACATGTCCCAGATGAACCAAGGATTTGAACCCATGGTCAGCGATGTGGCTTCCAGCACCACGGATCAGCACTACCCGAGCCACTGAGGGTGAGTCAGAAAGTACTTTGTATGAGCCCTTTATGAGGTGAAGTATTTGATTAAAAGACCAGTGGCAAACTCCTGATAGAAGATTTCAAACTAAAATACTATTCTCCACACATCTATTGCTGTGCCTGGTCATCCCCCATTAGAAATACATTCTTTGTAGCCCATCCATGGTGTTGATGTGCTGCTAAAATGCTGTACTCCACAGGTTAGAACAACATGGGAGGCTAAGGTTCAATTCCTGGTCTACCCTAAAGGACAGGTATGGTGGTTTGCAACTGGAATCCCAGCAACTGAGGGAGGTTGAGGCAGAAGTACTATGAGCTTGAGACTAGCCTGGACAAATAATAATGAATCTTGTCCATAAAAAAGCCAGGTTTGATGGCAGAGCCAATAGTGCCAACTGGGAGACTGAGGAAGGGGGACAGAATAGCAAGACTCCCATTTTAAAAGAAAAAAATAATGTATATTATTTGTGATTATAGCCAAAAAGGATCCATTCCTGATATATATTTTGTGTGTGCTATATGTGTTTGTAGGGTGAGGTGAGTGGATGTGGGTGTGTGAGTTTAAATACAAGGAAAGTAAGCAAAATGCAGGGAGGCACAATGGTATACTTTTGCTAGCACAGATTAAGAACCAAATTACTCTTTAAGTCTGTCTCAAGAAAGTAATTTAAACTGGCTGGTGTACAAGAATTTGCTTAGTTCTTTGTGCTGTCAGTGGAAACAAAACTGGTGTTTGTGTTAGGAGATTTCTATCTCCTGTTCTCTTTTCACATTGGATGGGCACTGCAGGGTCATACAACGCTTTCTCATTTCAAATCTCCAGCAATAAGGTTCATGCAGACTACAGAGAGAATGAAACAAGGTTTTCTTTGCTCTAATCATTCTTAATTTTCCCTTCTTCTATTTTTGTTTGTTTTTCTGTGTGGAAGGATGGCTTCTGTTTCAATAGCCAAGTTCTTGGTGTTTTGGACAAAAAAATTAAATGAAACATACCAATAGTGAAAGGAAAAGGTAGTTTATTAACCAAAAGTGAAAATACACTCGTGAGAGATAAGAGTGGGCCTGAGTGGACAGAGAAAGAGTGGCTCAAAAGGCCCTGGTAATTGCATTCTGTGAGATTTATAATTTGTAATCTAGATCACATTGGTTGATCATTGTTCTCATATCATTGGCTCTATCAAAGGTGACTGGGCCCACTACTTCTCATTGGGTATGTCAAATGTGATTTAGCCCACTGATTCATCTCATTGTTTGGATTAAATGTGGTTTAATTGGCTAGACAACCCCCTCTAATCTCCCACTTGAATTACCTTGGGTAGGGAATTTTCTGCCCTGATAGGCTTTTCTGAATAGCCCCATGGGCAGATGCCCCAGCCTCTTAACTCCTTCCATTCATTAGCTTTCTCCCGTCTCATCAAGATCCTAAATTGTCATAATTCCTATGCTTTACAAAGCATCACTATGGAAAATACACACACACACAATTCAATTAAGAATTATTATCGCTAGAAGCTTGCTAGACAATATAGTAAGTAAAATCCTTTTTCCTCCTAAGTTATCATTTTCATTCCATTTGTTCGGAACTAGACAAGGTTCCAGGCTCTATCATGTATGTCCATATGATGCTTGTGCAGGTTACGTAACCTCTCTGGGCTCATTTTTCCCATTCCTTGTAAGAGAAGAATTCTTTCCTGTCGATGTTGTTCAAAGGGTTTATCAAACTTTTGCTCTCAATAACCTGCAGTTTTGAGGCCCATCTTCACAGCCCAGTGAATATGACACTTAATCTCTTCAAACATAGCGAGTTAATGTTGACAGAATACTTGGAAGAGTACAAGTGGGGAGGAATTCAAACATTTCTGTATTCTTTTTCATTATTATATCCTCCATGGGTACCCTATCAGTTAAAAGTGTTGACATCAACACCTGGACATCTACTTCCTTTGAAAGCAGAAAGATTTGTGAGTCACTGCTTGAAAATTCTCCTCTGACCTGATCACCATTTATGTTCGTGCTATTGCTAATGGAAATACCTTATCCAAAATTCAGGAAAAAAATACCTTTACTCACCTTACTCACAAAATCACTTACATTGTGAAAGTATCCACAGTTTTGACTAAATGTATCAACAATACAAATAATTTCAATTAGGTCATCAGAACTTGAAATTGATGGGGACCAGCAGTTAGCGTAATGGCTATGTAGCTGAGCTCCCATGTAGTCGACCATGGTTCGAGTCCTGGACCCGGTGGCTTAAACTCACGCCGGGCGCGTGTGCGTGCATGCCCAAGATCCTGAGAGGAGAATAAAGGAGAAGGGACTGCAGCGTGGCCATCCCCCTTGGGGGTGATTTCTCACTTTCTATCTCTCTAAACTCTCTCTGTCTTTCTGGTGAGTGCACGTGCCCTATAGCTAAAACCTCTCCAAAAAAAGAACTTGAAATTGATAATAAGCATTACCATTAACAAGAGCACACAGAATATAGGTCAGGAGTTAGGTTTTCATACCAACTAAAGGCTTCTAAAAGCCTTAACATAAGAATCTGTTTATCAAGTCTTTACATCAAGTCACACCAGTAAATTTTGTACATCTAGGGAGTGCATGTTGATGTTGTGAAGGAAGAAACTCCCCCCACAGACAACTTTCTTAGTGCAGTTAGTGATGAAGCTTCTGATAAGAGTCAACACTGCCTTCACGTTATCTCTTTCTGCAACTGTGAGCCTTTCTCAGTGCATCAGCCGAGAGCAGGAAAAATAAGAGTATGTGAAAACAACTTGAAGGAACTGGAAGTACTTCATTTCTTGTTATGGAATCTTAATTGAAATGAAAAGTTTTCCTTAAGTTTGGGGCATATTCATTTGGCAGCAAAACCTGAGTGGATATAAGACTATTTAGAAACCTTGTTTATCCTACTTAGTATGGATATTCATTCACTTCTCTGCAGAGATAACAATATGCTTAATTACAGGGCACAGACTTGTTAGGGATGTTATATAATACCTATTAGCATATTACATAAGGTATATTCATTCAAGCACCTTCTTGAAAATCAACAATTTCTGAATTATAAAATACTTCTGGCCTTGAAGATTTTTGACAAGGAAGTATGAATTTGTGGCACTATTTTGTACTTAGGTTATATGAAATTATTCTAGACACTTTTACTTTCTTTTAGAAAATTTTGTTTAGAATTATTTACTAAATTTTATTTATTATTATTATTATTATTTTGAATTTGCTATAAGGCATTTGCACTCACCAGAGAGATGGAGAGAGAGAAGGAAAGTGGGAAAGCAAGCTGCCAGGTCCAGGACTCAACCACAGTGGGCCATGTAGAAGTCCAGCGCCTTAATCACCATGTCATCTGCTGGCCCCGACCCTTTTACTTTCTATAGCGTTACACTTGGCCCCTATTCCTGATCCTGGTTTCCTCACTTGTATCTATAAATTATAACTTATTTCATCTTAACTAGAGTACTAGGTAATTAATAATAGCCAAGGGCTTAAAATGATAATGTGTGTAAATGTGCATATATAAATATATATAACATATATAATCATAGGTATGTTTATGTGTATACACACACATGCAGAGCTGCTACAGCAAACAGCCTGAATTAGTAAACAGGTTTATAATTGATACTTTCATTCAGCAGTCTTTTAAAGACAAAGCTTCCATCAAAAGCAGTAGGTAAGAAGGAATACCACTGTAAGGTCATCTGGTTTTAAAGAGGCTATATTCAGGTAGAGAACTCACTCATAGGTATGTTTATGTGTATACACACACATGCAGAGCTGCTACAGCAAACAGCCTGAATTAGTAAACAGGTTTATAATTGATACTTTCATTCAGCAGTCTTTTAAAGACAAAGCTTCCATCAAAAGCAGTAGGTAAGAAGGAATACCACTGTAAGGTCATCTGGTTTTAAAGAGGCTATATTCAGGTAGAGAACTCACCTATCTCACTTCAAATTACTGAACATTTTAGAAGAGTCTGATATTCATGTTAAAACCTATTTTACCAATAATGTGTTTAAGGAGCTCGTATTTGGATTTTATATCTATGCTGAGCACTGCAAGCATTTCTTCTTTATTCCATTGCAAGAAAATCTTGAGTTCTATTATGGTTTTCAAAAAGCTGCAATATATTTTTTCTACTTTTGATTTTTCATAGTGGGATAATAATAGTCACATCAGAAGTTATTTTGAGAATTAAATAACACATTAAATGTCAACCTCAATGCGTTTTGCATGGTGTCACTGTGCATGTTTACCTCCAGCTTTCAGAAGAGGCCCAGAAACTGTAGGTAGCTTGCTCAAGGTTACATGACTAGTAAACCAAAAAACTGACACTTGATCTCATTTGCTGCGACAAATTGTTCAGTGTTGTTTTTATACCATCTCATTATCTAAATTAAGTGATGGGTATCTTGTACCATAGCTTTTTGCAAAATGGAAAGGACTTTGTTGTTTTTGCTGATTATTCACATAACATACACTCACTATAAAAACAATTTAGCAGATCTAAAATCGGATAGAGCTAAAAAAAAAATTCATCAGTCTAATCATCCAGGGAGAATCAACAATGTTTAAATAGGAACATAAACTTTAAGTCATTTTTCTATGAATAAACAAATGTTAGTACAATGAAACAATTGAAACTGGATAATAACATATATCGTGTTTTTCAGTATGGTTCTTTCACATAATAATATATTAAAACATATTTTTATATCAATAAATATATTTTTATTTATGAATTTCAGTGTTAACTAAGACATACAAAACTGTAACTACCTAAAAAGCTATTTAATTAATTAATTAATTTATTTATTTTGGAGAGGCTTTTGCTATAGGGCTCGTGCACTTGCCAGACAGACAGAGAGAGACAGAAAGACAGAAAGCGAGAAATCACCCCCCCAGGGGGGATGGCCACACCGCAATCCCTTCTCCTCCATTCTCCTCTTGGGATCTTGGGCATGCACGCACACGCACCCGGCATGAGTTTTAAGCCACCAGGTCCAGGACGCGAACCGCGGTTGATTACATGGGAGTCCAGTGACATAGCCATTACGCTAACTGCTGATCCCTATTTTTAAGATTCACAAGGAGAGACCAGCAGGTGGCATAGTGGTTAAGGCACTGGATTCCCACATGGCTAATTGCAGTCTGAAAAATCATGCTGGGCACATGTGTGCATGCCCACAATTTTAGAAGGAGAATGTAGTGTGGCCATCTCCCCTAGCGAGTGATTTCTTACTTTCCCTCTCTCTGTCTCTCTCCCTGGTGAGCACATGTGCCCTATGCAAAACATAAATAAATAAATAAAAATCTTAAAAAGAAAAAGATTCACAACTGAGTCATCCAGTGGCATGATGATTAAGGTGACTGGATCCCACATTGCCAACTTTGTGGCTGGAGTCCTGAACACAGTGAATTGAAAAACATGCTGAATATGTGTGTTTGTTTGTGTGTGTGTGCTCAAAATTCCAAGAGAATGGACCAAGACCAGCAGTTAGTATAATGGTTATGTCGCTGGACTCCCATGTAGTCGACCACAGTTTGTCCCGGACCCAGTGGCTTAAACTCATGCTGGGCACGTGTGCCTGCATGCCCAGGATCCCCAGAGGATAATCATCCCGCTGGGGGTTGATTTCTAGCTTTCTGTCTCTCTCTCTCTGTCTTTCTGGCAAGCGTGCGCCCTACAGTAAAAACCTCTCCAAAAAAAGAAGAAAAAAAAATCCCAAGAGAATGGAGAAGAAGGGATTGTGCGCCCCCTTCCCCCCTCCCCGCCCTCAGAGGAGGAGGGGGGAGAGGGGGAGGGGGAGTGGGAGGGGAGAGCGGGGCTGGAGGGGAGAGTGGTTTCTCACTTTCCCTATCCATCTCTGGCAAGTGCATGTGTGCTATAGCAAAAGCTGGGGGAGGGGGGGTTCCACAACTAATATGAAAGTCAGTCTGGGGCACCAAGGCATGGTGGTAAAACACAACTCTCTGAGATGCTGATCCACTTGGGAAGGTTCCAGGTACAAGTCTGGAAGCTCTGTGAGTAC
>NW_006160175.1:124128-130150 GCF_000334495.1 Tupaia belangeri chinensis
AGGAATGCGTGTGTGTGATTTCAGGGCTGGCTAAAGCTGGGGGTAGATTGCAGTATCAGACCCTGTCAGGTGTGATACTGTCTTCCTCTTTTCCTCTGTCTCTCCTTGCTCAAGCCCATTTCTATCTCTGCTCTCAATTCTCCAATCATATTCTCAGCTCATTTATCTCTTTGTCTTCTTTATACTACCCTGTACATGCCATGGCAACATTTCTCTTCAGTCTTGTGGCTTGCTCTTTTCTTTTACTTTTTATTTTGCTTTTATGTTTTCTCTGCCCTGTGGGATTGCTAAGTATGTTGATCATTGCTTTACATTTTTTGCTTTAGGTATTATTCCAGTTTATAATTTTTTTGGTGTTATATGTGGTTTGAAAAATGTTAAATTAAGGCTGGCCCCATGGCCTAGGGTATAAGGTTTCATATGGATAACTGCAGTTTGAATCCCAGCCTTGACGGCTTGAAAAATATGCTGGACACATGTGCATGCCTGAAATCACTCCAGAATGGAGAAATGAAGAAAGGATTACAGCATGACCACACACTCCTGGGGAGTACTCTCTTTCTCTCTCTCTCTGTCTCTATCTTTCTCCAATATGAGCATTTGTACACTAGCAAATAATAAAAAAAAAAAAAGAAAAGAAAAATATGAAATTGGGCTAAGTAGAAAAGTTTTTAAAAATTCAGTGACACATGTCAACAAGGCCTGATTTCATAACAAATAAATGTACTTTGGGAACCAGCAGTTAGCATAATGGCTATGTCGCTGGACTCCCACGTAGTCGATCACGGTTCGTGTCCCGGACCCGGTGGCTTAAAACTCATGCTGGGCGCGTGTGCGTGCGTGCCCAAGATCCCTAGAAGAGAATGGAGGAGAAGGGACTGCAGCATGACCATCCCCCCTGGAGGGTGATTTCTCACTTTCTGTCTCTATGTCTCTCTCTGTCTGGAGAGCGCATGTGCCCTATAAGCAAAAAACCTCTCAAAAAAAAATAAATGTACTTTGATTTAATTAAAGATTTGGGATCTTTAAGAGCTTGTCAGGCATAATTGAATGATTTTGTGTAGATATGCAATAATGTTTATTGCAACATGTCCTTATAAAAACATATTTTTTAAATGTTGATGCTTCAACTGGTGAATTATATTTCACATGTGGCATCTTTTTCTCCTACAAACTAAGAGACTCTCCAGAACCTGTGCACCTGAGACTTCTCTTTCTGCCATGCCTGTCCTTTGCAGAATTGCTTGAATTTTCAAGAGAATTTAGAACACTTAGTCTCTAGACAGTTTCTTTCAATGTAGCCTCTTGCTATTCAGACACATGTGACAGGAGTCAAATCACTGTTGAACATATCAGAATTACCTCTATGTCTGCTGAAAGGTTAGTGTGCTTTGTTGGGTAGGTGGGTATCTTGAGTCTCTAAGGAAAATGTATTCTCTAAAGTAACCAGGGAGAAACACTGGGATGCCCTTATGCTAAACTACCAGATCAAACCTTTTGAGTACTTTAAACAGTCAATTCAATTTGACAAACTATTGGGCAAGCAATTGTTTGTATGAATTAATGAAATCAGTCAGTACTTTAAAACTATAAACCCTACTTTGGAATTCTTAAAACTGAAAGCATTGTTATGATCTTGCTGTTTTATTTCTTTTTTAATAAAATATTTTTAAAATTTTTAAAATATTTCATTGACAAGTAAAAGCATTTATTTTCAAGGTATACAACATGATTTGATGATTTGATATATGTATACATTGTGTCCTGATAACCACAGGCAAGCTAATTGATACATCTATCACCAACCAGTTACTGTGTGTCGGGGGGAGGGTGGTGAGAAAGAGGTGGAGGTTATTTAAAATCTGCTCTTTCATCAAAGTTCAACTAAACGATATGGTATTATCAACCATAGTCACAGGGCTGTATACCAGAACTCCGGAGTTAAGTGTTTTAACTTGACACGCTGTTGCCCTTGATACTCTGGAGTAAGTGTGCATGTGTATGCATGTGTGCTTTTTGGGGAGAGGAAGGGAGTAAGGAGATAAGTTTTGGTCATGGAATTGTTTTATAGGTAAAGTGTTTTAACATGGAATTTTAAAAAGACATCAATTACTCCCGAAAAGACATTCTTGATGAGCTGATATTTATAAACAATTTTCTAACTAAATACTATTACGAGCCTAGCTACAGTGGCCACACATGGCACCACTGGTTGTGGAGCTTGAAGCCATAATGGAGGCCCCCAGGTCAACGTAAACTTGCTGAGTGGGGTTACAGGAACCTTAGCTAACTGGGAGACTGGGGCAGGAGGATCATTGCAAAGCAAGATCCTGTGTAAGATGCCAACCTTGCATCTCTGTATCTCTTCTTTTCACCTCTCTCTCCCCCTTTCTTGTTCTTTTTCATAAAGGAAAAAAGTACTATTATAAGTATTTTCCAGATAAATGTTCCTACTCAAAATAGTAACATAAAAGATACTGTAAGACATTACACAGACATTAAAAAGAATGAACTAAATTTTAAAGTCTTATTTGGTGGCTTGTTTTCCCTTATAGTAATTTCACCAAGTGAAACTAACTTCATCTAATACACATATTCAAGATTTTTTTTTTTTGGCGAACTGTTTATTTTTTTATTTTTATTTATTTATTTATTTTTTTGGAGAGGTTTTTGCTATAGGGCACGTGCTCCTGCCAGACAGACAGCGACAGAGAGACAGAGAGCAAAAAATCACCCCCCAGGGGGGATGGTCACGCCGCAATCCCTTCTCCTCCATTCTCCTCTCGGGATCTTGGGTACGCACGCACACGTGCCCGGCGTGAGTTTTAAGCCACCGGGTCTGGGACGTGAACCACGGTCGACTATGTGGGAGCCCAGCTACATAGCCATTACTCTAACTGCTGGTTCCCTGGAGAACTGTTATTATATCGGCGGGCATGGAGAAGTTAACACTCTAAATCTTGGGCCTGAAGAATTTTTAACTATGAATGGACACAAAAAAATGTATTTACTTTTAAAAATAATAACTTCTGGCTCAAAAAGTATTATGATTATTTCTAAATGTCAGATAAATGGAATGCTTGAAATCTTTAATTTGGTTTTGCTAAAAAAACTTGTTAAAAGTTGAGAACATAGGTGCTATGTTATTCTCTAGATAAATTCGAGTACCTTATATGAAAATTATCTGATGTATTTTGATTTTGTACTCTTTACTACAGACATTCAGAAATCTTTGATTCTTCTTGACCATCGTCTATCTAAATCAAATTCATTTTTGTCCAACAAAAAGTTCAGGAAGACTGCATAGAAATATTATTAATGTTAAAATACCAAACATTTTCTAGATAATTCCATAAAAAGATAATTCTGAATGGGATTTTTATCTTGATAATGTGTTCCATTTTTCTTGGAAACTTTTTATTTTTTTTCTTTCTGCCTGATATATACAATTTTTCTCCTGTGGTGGTGAAACCGCTATTTTGCTAATAGTTAACAATATATCTCCCAGATGGTCATTTCCTCTGCTTTGGTTCTTTGACCTTTTCCTTGAGCAGTGAAAAATTCTTTTCAACAAATGCCTTCTAAAGAGATTCACCAGCTCTTAACAATTAAAATTACAAGGAACCCTGTAAGCCCTCTGTCTAATCGCCTTTCATCTCTGACCAGCTGTCCTTTGCGACTCCTAGTTTATGTGTGTCCAGAATACCTAACTTCCTTATCATGCTTGTTACCAATTGTTACTTTGGCAAGATCTTTGTTATTTCCAAATTGTACGAATTTCTTTTCATTGTCCTTGTTAAGGAAGGATTTTTCTAAAAGTGACTTCAGCTGCACAGGCATTTAAGAGATGTAATTAATTTCATGCTTGTCCTCATTTATTAGCAAACTTATTCCCTTTTTGTGTATCTCTTTCCCCTGATATATTTGTTAACACTCTACTGATTAGTGCTAATCCTTTATATCATTAGGATATTTTGCTCACTTGCAAACACATATCTTTACAGCTAAAGTATTGTCTCCTTATCTGAAGTGTTTACTTGGCTTCCTTGTCATTTTCTTATTTCCCACACACATTTTATTTGTCAAAAAAAAAAAAAGTTTTAGCAGTGTATACTCAAGCCATTGTTCTATAAAGTTCTCATTCTTAAGAGACTTAAAAGATATGCTGGATTTTAACTGAAATCTCTAAAACTAATTACCTACTCCACACTTCTTTTTTTTTTTTTTGGAGAGATTTTCGCTATAGGGCACGTGCGTGCGCCAGACAGACAGAGACATAGAGACAGAAAGCGAGAAATCACCCCCCGGGGGGATGGTCATGCTGCAATCCCTTCTCCTCCATTCTCCTCTCGGGATCTTGGGCATGCACGCCCACGCGCCTGGCGTGAGTTTTAAGCCACCGGGTCTGGGACGCGAACCGCGGTCGACTACGTGGGAGTCCAGCAACCTAGCCATTACGCCAACTGCTGGTTCCCCCATACTTCTTAACTTTAATACATTTCATTTTCTCTGAACAGCTAGGTTAGTTGGGATTTTCTTTTTTTAATGTATTGTTATATGTCAAGTCTTGAAGAAGATAATTTTATGGACTGCATTGGGGTAGATAATTTTATGCACTCATGTCTGTTTTTGTTTTGTTTTGTTTTGTTTTTGCTATAGGGCACGTGCATCCCTCTGAGGGATGGCCACTCTGCAATCACTTCTCCTCCATTCTTCTCTCAGGATTTTGGGCACACATACATACAAGTATGCATGTTCCTCAAGCAGGTGGGTCTGGAACTCAAACCGTGCATGTGGGATCCAGCCACCTTAACCACCATGCCACTGGCTGCTCCCTTATTTGCTTTTATGTGTATGGCATTCTATAAAGCACTGATTTTTAGCTTATCAACAAAACATCTTTTGAGAATTCCTAAAACACACTTAGATATTCTACTAACTTGTTTGCATCACCTAGTAGTTTAACATTTAATATGAAGAACTAATTTAAGAATATAGTGCTTCATTCTGAGGATATTTCAATTTGGAATTTCTGTGTGACTGCCTTCTACTTACTTATTAGCAAATAACTTGAAGCAACTTGTTGAAATAGAAAAACTACAAAAATCTACTTTTAAACCATGTTCGAGTCAGCACATAAGCTGTAATCCTGGGTGGATTTCATAAGTGATCTGTGTCTACTGTCTTTTCTATAAAATGGTAATATGAGAAGTAACTTTAAGAATAAAATAAGAACATAGCATTTGAGAATAAAATAAGGGCTATGCAAATTGTAGCATATTCAATAGACATTCACTTTTATTAAATCTTTGTAGAGAATCAGAAAAATGTGGTTCTAATTGAATTATAAAGAAAAGGTTTGATCTGGGGGAAAGTACAAAAATTAAGATTAGGTGTAATCTTTTTTTTTTTAATTGGCACATTTCACAATATTTTATTTTATGTTGATATAAAAGCCACGGGATGGAGGTAAATATGATTTACCTCCATATATAATATCATTATGTAGTAACAGAGATACTTGTATTTAACCTTCCAAATCCTCTTTCACTACCAACTATATAACTGACCAATCCAGAATGCCAATTGCTGGCTGGGTTCCAGGTAGAATATTAAGATGTTACTGGGGCTGCTGGATCCACAGTTACTGGGCAGGGGCCTGTGGTAGCTGCAGAGTCACGGAGGGACTACAATCCTCTGTGGAGCTTGGCCATTGGACTGGTATTTGGGAAGCTGGATGAGGTGGTGAAGGAGTTGTTGCCCAATAACCGCAATCCACAGTTCACTTTTTATGACCTCCATCCGGAGGCCCTGGAGTGAACCCTCTCATTTGTTTACTAATGGGCCTCTTGTTTTTATTCAGACTTGTTGAATCTCAGAAAAGCAAACTTTCTGAGAGAAGAGAGAAGCAGCTTGCAGAAACGCTGGCTACATGTGTGGAGGAGAAATGTCAACTTACTGAAAGCTTAGTACTGCTAAAACAGAACAGGCAAGGATTGAGTTATCTTCAAAGAATGCCTAG
>NW_006160175.1:130181-139934 GCF_000334495.1 Tupaia belangeri chinensis
AGAGTGTTGTAATATCCCTCACCTTATCGAAGATCACAGAAAGGCTAAGAGGATCAACCTGATGCCTAGGGAAGAATTAAGTTCCCTGATTCAAAAACTGGAGTGGGAGAGATCTAAATGCTCAAAAGAACAGGAGATGGTGGAGTGGCTAAGATTGTTCAAGTCTCTTGAAGATGTGAGAATCACCACATTACAAGGAGCTTTTGCTAACATGCCAGAAGGCCAAGGACCCGGCCTTGATCCCCCCAGTCCCTTCAGGAGTGGGACTAGGTCCAAAGAATCACAATTGTCTCTCCTCCATGCAGGCCTTTTGAGCTGCCAGACTGCATTTACCCACCTTGATTCCAGGTGAAGGTCATTGAGGCTGGTGGGCCCAGAGGAGCCCTTTTCCCATGGACTGGAATTCCCAAGCATCACTTCCTGGAAATAGCAATGCACCTCTTCATTGATTCTTCCAAATTGCAATGAATATTGGAGGCCAGCAGGTGGCATAGAGGTTAGGGTGCTGGACTCCTATGTGGTCAACTGCAGTTAGGGTCCCAGATATGGAGGCTTGAGACTCACACCAGGTGCATATATATGTGCGTCCAAAATCCCAGACAGAGAGTGGAGGAGAGGGGATTATGGCATAGCCATCCCTCCTGGGGGGTGGGGGGGGGTTCTCACTTTCTGTCTGCTTCTCTCTGTCTCTTGGCAAGTACATGTGCAAAAATCTCTCAGAGAAAAAAAGGTGGCCAGCAGATGGCATAGTGGTAATGTCATTGGACTCCCACATGGGCACCCATGGTTCAAGTTCCAGATCCAGGGATTTGAAAAGCACACGAGGCGTATATGCATGTGTGCCCAAAATCCAAGATCCCATATCCCAGGAGAAGTGAGTTCAGCATGGTCATCCTAGGTGATTTCTCACCTTCCCTCTCACTGTCTCTGTTTCTGTCTGTCTCTGGCAAGTACATGTACCCTACGACAGAAACCTCCAAAATAAATTCAGAAGTGAAGCCATCTGGACCTGGGCTTTTCTTGGCTGAGAGACTATTACTGATTTAATCTCATCATTTCTTATTGGTCTTTTCAGGCTTTCTACTTCATACTGGTTCAACCTAGATAACTTGTACTTGTCCAGAAATTTGTCCATCTCATCTAAGTATTCTAGTTTGTCGGCACATAGTTGCTCACAGTAAGATTAGGTATAATCCTAAGGAAGTAGGAGAAAGAGAGAACTTCTTATTCTTCTCTTAGAAGCTTTAATTCTTTTTTCTCACTTCTTAGTGGTTAAAGTTAATTTTTAAAAGCCCCTCAAATATTTCTTATTTTTATTTCCTGCCCTAATACCTCAGGACAGGTGTGACCTTAGAGTTAGAGGTGCAATCATATCATACTGACTTTGTAGGTTAGAAAACCACAAACCATTGTAATAACTACGATTAATTTTTGGTCCTAAGTATCAACCTTCGCCCTCTTAGAAGTAATATTACCCCCATTGAGAATTTATGCTATGGAAGAAAGACAGGAAAACTAATACTTCTACACATCTTCCTGCTTATTTTCAATCTGATAATAATGCTACCTACCTTACCTTAACAACTGAAAGACAGGAGGTAAGGGAGTTCACAATTATGGTCTATGCAGGTCAGCCTCCTGGGGCCCAGGGTGGATAGAGAAAAGAGTAAACCCAGATTAGTGCATGGAAAAATCTTAACACAGACAATAGGCCTATAGCTGTGAGATGAATTTTTTGAGTATGGTGGTTTTAAGAATAGACAAAGTCAAAAGTCAGATTTGCTTGTGGTTTAGAGGAGATAGAGCACACAGAAAATCAGAGAATGAGAGCTAAATATAACACACAACTAAATTACAAGGGCTAGCCCAATTCAAGACCCAGATCTTCTTTCCAAACCTTAAATGCCAGAGCCCTTAAACCTCATGCCAGGATCAGCATTCTTCTGCAGGTATCTTGACGGTCCTGAGTTAAATACGGTTCTGCCAGAGATGTGACTCCAAAGTGTTGAGTATAAAATTTAATGTAATAGAAGAATAAATGAGGCCCAAGAGAGGAAATGATATGGAAGAATTAAAACTTTTGTCTAAATTTGTAATATACCCCCAAGCTTTCCTTATACACTGCATTGTATCACTGCTTTTCTCTTGCTGACCCCATTTTCTAGCACTTCCCTGAAGGTTTCTATTCAATTCTTTTTCATTTGAAATGAGAGTCCTTTCTCTACTTTTCTTCCCTTAAGATTTCATAAATAGTGTTAATAGGTATAAGCTTTTACATTGGGAAATCATATCTAATAAATTATCCTCAGGCATTTATATATTTGACATTTCTACTTTTGACTATTTATGAATAACCCCAAATTTTCATGCTGTACAGTAATTTTGCTGATGGTGTGTGTATGTAAGTGTCCCAATTTCAGTTCTCTGTGTTACAGCTAGGTACCAACCAGCTAGTGAGTAAAGGCGACAACCCATTCTGTATATACACTTCAATCAACTATGTTTAGTGACCTTGGTGGTCATATACAAAGTTACTCCTGTACATGAAAACTTTGAGCTTAGTGACTCATATGGTCATTTTATGGCAAAAATGATGCATTAGGGTGATATAATTTAAAAAGGGGGGACTTGCAATCTAGTAAAAAACCTACAGCTATAAAACATAAAGAAATGAGATTTCTCACAGGATTTTAGCTTTGTGATCTTTTAGATGCCACATAAGAGAAATCTAAGAAATACACAAACAGAAAAAATTACAAAGAGAGACTTAGTCATTCATTATTCTCTTCCTGACGAAGTCCTGGAGCAAACTAAAAGTTTTCTCAATTTATCTAACGCTCTTTAAAAATGAAATAGTAATTTTAAGAGCATACATACTGACTCTATTCAGCTTAAAATAAAATTACATATTCCCTTGTAAAAGTAAAAATGTCAGAGTTAGAACAGAAGAATGAATCCATGTTATTAAGAATTCACAATTAAAATATTAAAATTCTGACATTATAAAAATTCTCATAAACCCATAACCATCATTTGATGTCAGGATGATATTGTACTCATTAAAAAATAATATTACCTAGAAAATCCATTTCGAACAAAAAAAAAGAATTTTATTAAATAAAATTAGCATTCCTAAAGATGTTTCAAGTCTACTTTAAGTAATTTTTGCATTTGTGAATGGTAAATATGAGCATTAAGTACCTATTAAAAACTAGTAAGTTATATTTATTTTTTATTTTAACCACTTACTGAGCTCACCAACTTATAGGAAATACTAGCAAATCTATATTCAGAACAGCTTCCCATGTTTATGTGCACATTTAAACAAGTTAAAGGTCCATTTCTTGGCAATAGGATACCTCAGTAGTCACTGTACATAAGCAACACAGCACTGTAGATTAACTGAATTCACCCATATGGTCATCAATAATGTATAGAACATGCTTACTTATCTATTTGTGTCTACATTAGTAAAGCAACATTGGCAGACAGCCAACCTTTAAATGAATTGAAACTACAGGCTGAACAGTGGTGCAGCAGTAACACAATGATCTGAGAGGCTGGGAGCACCTGGGCAAGTTTCAAGGTTATGGCTGGAGACCTCCCTGAGGATGCTGGACACATGCATGTCCATGCTCCCGGGCTTGCTGAGGCTGGAGTGGATCGCAGTGTGAAGGCCCTGTTAGGGGTGCCTATTTATTGTCTCTCTCTCTCTTTCTATTTGTTTGTGTTTCTCTCTTGTCTCTTACAGAAAAAAGAAAGTTAAAAAAATTTGGTTTTAGAAGTAAGTATCAATTAGTATTCCATCCTGTACAAGTTGGAAATATGCAAGATAACTGTAAATTTATTTATTAAGTCTGATATATTTAATCACATATTTGATTATATAATAACAATAAATAAAGGTGTCAAAAGCGTATTTTTCCTATGCCATGAAAAACAGGAAAACAAAGCTTTTTTTTTCCCAAGAGAAAAAGGAAAGTTTAGTGAAAAAGCACCTGAGGCTGTGCAGCCAGAGGTGCTTCAGCCTACCCTACTGAGAAGATATGATGCATTTATATGGAAGGTATAGAAGGGACAACGAGGGGTACTTCGATGAGCTTACTTGTGACCTCATGGGCCCATGTGTGGATAGGCTAAAACATTTTTGTGGTTTTGTTTACCAGTAAGGGAGGGCTCTTGCTGGAGGGTTACGGCCAAAGGTCATTGTTAACTATATCCTTATTTTCTGCTGGGAAATTACCTAATGGCCTCTCAAGGGTCAATCTAACATTTCCAGACTTTATCCTTTATTTAAAAAAAGATGGGGTAAGGGTGGGACAGGGGATTATGGGTGATGGTCAGTCTTCTGGAGCTTCTTTGTTCTAAGAAGGGGTATTGTCCTTCAGGGTCATAGGAAGGACTAAGGGTCCTCCGAGGTAGGTGTGCATTTTGTACCCCCTTGAAGAGCAAGATGTTTTCAACCTATTTTGGGGCCAATTGTTGGAATGGTGTCTCAGATTAAGTGGTTTAGCATTTTGAGGTGTGGAGATCCCACAGAAACTAAGAGAAGAAGAGTTACAATGAGGGCAACCAGGGAAAGGATAAAAGCAGTACTCTTCAGAGAAGAGGAAGAGACCCTCTGTGAGAAGTTCTCAGCCTCTTCAGTTTTGGAGAGTCAACTTGGTCTTGAATCTGTAAGAGGCCTTGGGATATTTCATATAGGCTTTGTTGACAGTTGAAGGAAAGAATTTTAAAGTAGTGATGATAAAGCCATGCCTCCTATTCCTATGCCTATCCCTATAGAGATTCCTAAGGCTGCCAGGAGGGGTATTGCATGGATTGTCTTCTTTTATCAGTAAGACTGTTCTGCCATCAAGGGGACTGTAAGGTTTGGTCTTTTGGGATTATGTTAGTATTGGGAGAGAGAGTACATACCCCAGTCCAGTTAGTAGATAAACATAAGGAAGTAGAGGAGCCACAGTGAAAGAACAGGTAAGTGCTAAAAAGGTAGGCTGAAATGTAAAGAGAGAATAGGGTATTGTCTTAGAACTTGATTTTTGTCCTCTGGTTCTCTTTCTTACATCTATAGGGTGTTTGTCAAAGTAGCCTAGTGAGATACGATAGGTGGTGAGTTTTGTGAAGCTGCACTTCCTTTCAACATAACTATGGTGCCAATTTTTACAAGAATATCTCAGCTTCGTAGAGGGCAAAGACAATCTAGCATTGCAAGGAAACTCTGAGAGGCAAAACAAGGATTCTGTGAAGGGGCAGCTGGAGGATCCTTTGGTGGTTCTAACTATCAATTAGCAGCTGAAGGGGGCCATCCAAGGCCACTCCTGAGCCCTGCTTGAACTTTTGGAACTTTTCTTGAATATTGTGAGCTGATTGGAGCAGTGACTTGTCTTTTAAAATGAAATCCTTTCACAAAATTACCTTTATAATTCCTTCTCAGACCCTTTTCCAACATAATCAAACCTTCAACATTTGTTCCTTCTTTTCCTTTACTTTACAAAAACTACTACACGAAATTCCTCCTATATCAAAACCTTCCTTTCTAACCTTCTTTATCAAAAATACATTTTCCCAGTTGTAACCTTCTTTTTATCTCTCTTTCCAGTTTGCTATAATGTTATTTCTTCTTATTTTTCTCTTCTTATAAGTTTACTTTTGTAAATAACCTTCATCTCTGATTTAGACAAAAATTATCTTAAAGAACTCACTCTTGGGCCAAGCAGGTGGTGTGGTGGTTAAGGTGTTGGACTCCCACATGGCTGAACATAATTTGAGTCCCGGACTTGACAGTTTGAAGTGCCAGGTGCATGTGTGTGTATGTCCAAAATCCTAGGAGGAGATTGGAGGAGAAGGGATTCTGGCATGGTTGTCCCCCTCGGGGGGTGTTTTTCCACTTTTCCCCACTATCTCTCTCTTTCTCCAGTGTGCATGTGCACCTTACAGCAGAAACCTTAAAACAAACAAACAAACAAAAAACACCCATTCTTACTTGTTACTCTAAGGATTACCTGAGGCTCATTGGATATGATTTCCTGATGTCCAAAAGGAGATGCTGAAGTCTTGAGCCCTATCAATCCTCAATTTTAGAGGCCATAATGGATTCAAGAGTTCCAGCCTCCCTTTGAAGCTTGGGCCATTCCTGTCTCCAGTGACCAACTTCTCTGCATTAGGGACAAAGTCCCACTGGGGACAGGAGGATGCTAGCTGTGGGCATGGGCCTTTTTATTTTATTTTTTTAGAATTATTTATTTATTTAATTTGTTGTTATTATTATTATTTAATTTTTCCAGAGATAGAGAAAGGGAAAGTGAGAAAGTAAACCACTGGGTCTGGGACTTGAACCATGGTCAGTCACATAGGAGTCCAGCACCTTAAGCACAATGCTACCTGCTGGCTCAGGCATTGATATTTTTAGTGTCCAGAAATCCCACATTGGAAACATCTAGAGTTTTCTCAAGGCAATGGCTCTGATTTGGGATCCTCAGATCCTGCCCTCAGGGAGAATTTAGGTTCTCTGCCTGTAAAATTACCCTCAGTGATTCAGCTTTTAAAGTTAATATTAAATAAAAGTTTAAGGCTCAGCCTCTTCAGTTTTGGAGAGTCAACTTGGTCTTGAATCTGTAAGAGGCCTTGGGATATTTCATATAGGCTTTGTTGACAGTTGAAGGAAAGAATTTTAAAGTAGTGATGATAAAGCCATGCCTCCTATTCCTATGCCTATCCCTATAGAGATTCCTAAGGCTGCCAGGAGGGGTATTGCATGGATTGTCTTCTTTTATCAGTAAGACTGTTCTGCCATCAAGGGGACTGTAAGGTTTGGTCTTTTGGGATTATGTTAGTATTGGGAGAGAGAGTAAATACCCCAGTCCAGTTAGTAGATAAACATAAGGAAGTAGAGGAGCCACAGTGAAAGAACAGGTAAGTGCTAAAAAGGTAGGCTGAAATGTAAAGAGAGAATAGGGTATTGTCTTAGAACTTGATTTTTGTCCTCTGGTTCTCTTTCTTACATCTATAGGGTGTTTGTCAAAGTAGCCTAGTGAGATACGATAGGTGGTGAGTTTTGTGAAGCTGCACTTCCTTTCAACATAACTATGGTGCCAATTTTTACAAGAATATCTCAGCTTCGTAGAGGGCAAAGACAATCTAGCATTGCAAGGAAACTCTGAGAGGCAAAACAAGGATTCTGTGAAGGGGCAGCTGGAGGATCCTTTGGTGGTTCTAACTATCAATTAGCAGCTGAAGGGGGCCATCCAAGGCCACTCCTGAGCCCTGCTTGAACTTTTGGAACTTTTCTTGAATATTGTGAGCTGATTGGAGCAGTGACTTGTCTTTTAAAATGAAATCCTTTCACAAAATTACCTTTATAATTCCTTCTCAGACCCTTTTCCAACATAATCAAACCTTCAACATTTGTTCCTTCTTTTCCTTTACTTTACAAAAACTACTACACGAAATTCCTCCTATATCAAAACCTTCCTTTCTAACCTTCTTTATCAAAAATACATTTTCCCAGTTGTAACCTTCTTTTTATCTCTCTTTCCAGTTTGCTATAATGTTATTTCTTCTTATTTTTCTCTTCTTATAAGTTTACTTTTGTAAATAACCTTCATCTCTGATTTAGACAAAAATTATCTTAAAGAACTCACTCTTGGGCCAAGCAGGTGGTGTGGTGGTTAAGGTGTTGGACTCCCACATGGCTGAACATAATTTGAGTCCCGGACTTGACAGTTTGAAGTGCCAGGTGCATGTGTGTGTATGTCCAAAATCCTAGGAGGAGATTGGAGGAGAAGGGATTCTGGCATGGTTGTCCCCCTCGGGGGGTGTTTTTCCACTTTTCCCCACTATCTCTCTCTTTCTCCAGTGTGCATGTGCACCTTACAGCAGAAACCTTAAAACAAACAAACAAACAAAAAACACCCATTCTTACTTGTTACTCTAAGGATTACCTGAGGCTCATTGGATATGATTTCCTGATGTCCAAAAGGAGATGCTGAAGTCTTGAGCCCTATCAATCCTCAATTTTAGAGGCCATAATGGATTCAAGAGTTCCAGCCTCCCTTTGAAGCTTGGGCCATTCCTGTCTCCAGTGACCAACTTCTCTGCATTAGGGACAAAGTCCCACTGGGGACAGGAGGATGCTAGCTGTGGGCATGGGCCTTTTTATTTTATTTTTTTAGAATTATTTATTTATTTAATTTGTTGTTATTATTATTATTTAATTTTTCCAGAGATAGAGAAAGGGAAAGTGAGAAAGTAAACCACTGGGTCTGGGACTTGAACCATGGTCAGTCACATAGGAGTCCAGCACCTTAAGCACAATGCTACCTGCTGGCTCAGGCATTGATATTTTTAGTGTCCAGAAATCCCACATTGGAAACATCTAGAGTTTTCTCAAGGCAATGGCTCTGATTTGGGATCCTCAGATCCTGCCCTCAGGGAGAATTTAGGTTCTCTGCCTGTAAAATTACCCTCAGTGATTCAGCTTTTAAAGTTAATATTAAATAAAAGTTTAAGGTCAATTGCCATAATTTATTTCTTTTCCTTTTTAGAGAGATTTTTGCTATAGGGAGTGTGTACTCTCCAGAGAGACAGAAAGAGAAAAATCACACCCCCTACCACCCCGGGAGAATGGCCACACTACAATCTCTTTTCCATCCACCTCTCAGGAATTTGCGCCTTGCATGAGTTTCAAGCTACTGGATCCATGATTCAAACCACAGTTGTCCATGTGGATTCCAGTGCTTTCACCACTATGCCACTTGTTGGTCCCACCAAAATTAATGATTATGCCTCTCTGAGTTATCTTAGAGTTTTTCTAGATCTGCTTTGATATGTTAGAGATTTTTCACTGAGAAGAGGACTTGAACTTGAAGAGTCCTGTTGGCTTCCTTACTTTCTATAAGGACAGAGTTCAGACAGTGGGCTCCTGGGCTTAGAATAAGGTTGGACAAGTTCTGCGCTTGTAAAGGCAGGATAAACTGAAGGGAATGCTGCCAACTTCCCTATTTTTTGTTCCAAAGGAGGAGGTTAGATATTTGTTACTGAATATCTAGCTCCCAGGTCTATTTGTGGGTAGCTCCACAAAGAAGCAACTAAATAGAGCCAGGAGGATGGAGTCTAGAAGGTTTTACAAAGCATCTGCCTTGTAGGGATAGAAGAGCTCTAGCTAGAGAATGTAGTCATAGTTTAACCTCTTATTTATTTTTGTCAAACCTCCTGATCACCTCATTTGTATTGGGACCAGTTTATAAAGATCTGGAAGGGGAAGAGTCACAAGGGGTAGAAGTTCAACTATCTATTTGGAAGAGAAACAGGGGGAGTAGCAGAAGGCAGGAAGAGAGAAGACAGCCAGAAGCTCTGGCCTTTTAACCTATACTTTGACTCCTGCTCTGCCAGGTCTTGGGACAGGAGTTCCTTCAAAAACCCACTATTTTTTGGGAACCAGCAGTTAGCGTAATGGCTATGTCGCTGGACTCCCACGTAGTCGACCGCGGTTTGTGTCCCGGACCCGGTGGCTTAAAACTCACGCCGGGCGCGTGTGCGTGCGTGCCCAAGATCCCGAGAGGAGAATGGAGGAGAAGGGATTGCAGCGTGACCATCCCCCCTGGGGGGTGATTTCTTGCTTTCTGTCTCTATGTCTCTCTCTGTCTGTCTGGCGAGCGCATGTGCCCTACAGTGAAAATTTCTCCAAAAAAATAAAAAGAATACTATACACGTCATCATCAACAGTTAATAAGCCATATCTGTTTCTCACTAATG
>NW_006160175.1:140552-142276 GCF_000334495.1 Tupaia belangeri chinensis
AAAAACCCCACAAAAAAAAAAAAAAAAAACAAAAAAAAAAAAACAAAAAAAAACCCCACTGTTTTTTTTTTCTTTTATGATGGAGAAAATGATATACATTACTTTACAGAACATAACATCTGATTTTATCATAAAGTAAATGTGGAAAAAAGGATTTTATGAATGGTTTTGTTATTAGATTTTAGGGGATAGTTAAATCTTGCATAATGGATTATTATTTTCAATAAACTCCAAAAACTGTTATTTTCACTATCTCCATTATATTCATTGATATTCTAAAACAAAAATTTTTTTTTGAAATTTTAGAGTTTATTCTAGTTCCACATCAAATGTCAATTTAAGCAAAATAATCTTTGCTAATTGTACCAAATTAATTTTTCCTACACCTACTTTTAGTCCTAGTAGTATACATTCTTTTCAGTTAACCATTTGCATTAATTTGTAAATAACAGCTCTGCCATAGGAACATTTTATTTACTTAGAAGTAGAATGCTCTGAGACCTAGCACATTCCAGCCCAACTATTTTTTCCACTTCTATGATAAGAATTAATGATTCACATTATCTATTTCACTGCCACCTGTATTTGAAGTGCCTTTTTCTTCTCAAGCAAGTATATACATCCTTATCTTCTTCATACCCTTCTTGAAGTCCTACTTTCCATTTATAAATCTTTTCCAAATAAATGGAATTGGACAATTGCCTTTTCTAGTGAAATAGCACTGAATATTGATCATGGGGTAGATAGAAAAACAGCCTCCCAAGGGTGTCTACATCATAATCCTTGGAATTTATGAAGACATGACCATCGGAACCAGCAGTTAGCGTAATGGCTATGTCGCTGGACTCCCATGTAGTCGGCTGCAGTTCGAGTCCCGTACCCATTGGCTTAAACTCATGCCAGGTGCGTGTGCGTGCGTACCCAAGATCCCAAGAGGAGAATGGAGGAGAAGGGATTGTGGCGTGGCCATCCCCCTTGGGGGGGTGATTTCTCACTTTCTGTCTTTCTGTCTCTCTCTGTCTGTCTGGTGAGCACACATGCCCTATAGCAAAAATCTCTCCAAAAAGAAAAAAGAAAAAAGACGTGACCATATATGGGTGACAAAAATTAAGGGTGCAGATAGAATTAAGGTTGCTATTCAACTGTCCTTAAAATAGGGAAATTATATTTGATTATGGAGGTGGGCCCAATGTAATAACATGGGACCTTAAAAGCAAAAGAGGAAGACTAGAGAGTTGATCAGAGATGCAGTCACACTTCATGAGGCAAGTGAGATCTGAAGCATGAGAAGACTTTGACCTGATATTGCTCTTTAAAAAAATCCTTAAGTTATTCATTTTGAAGAATAACTTAACAAAAGTTGCTTAACCAGCTTATGGGAGTGACATCGCCCAAAAGCACACATTCCCAAGTGTGAAGTTGAGAGCTCCTGAACAAACACAACCCCAAAATAAGTTGCCCGTAAGAAATGACTTCTCAGGGCCGGCAGGTGGAATGGTGGTTAAGGGCACTGGACTCCTGGGGCCAGCAGGTGGCATGGTGGTTAAGGGTGTGGACTCCCACGTGGCTGACCACAGTTCTAGTCCTGCACCTGGCGACTTGCCTTCTCACTTTCTCTCTCTCTCACTCTGTCACTCACTGGTCAAATTTAAAATAAGTAAATAAATAAATAAAGTTAAATAAAAAATAATTATTTTTAAAAAGTTTTTTTTTAAAAAAGGGGC
>NW_006160175.1:142378-159363 GCF_000334495.1 Tupaia belangeri chinensis
TCCCATACTGCTGACTGTGGTTCAAGTCCTGAACTTTCTCACTCTCCTTCTCCCTCTCTCTCTCTCAAATTAAAATAAATAAATAAAGTTAAATAAAATCATTATTTTAAAAAATATTTCTTTATTTAATTTTTTGTTATTATTTATTATTATTTTTTATTTTGACCAAAGAGACAGAGACCCAGAGAAGGGGAAAGTGAGAAAACAAGCTGCCAGCTTTGGGATTTGAACCATGGTCAACTGTGTGGGAGTCCAGCACCTTAACCACAGTGCCCCTTGCAGGCCCCTAAAATAATTCTTGAAAAAAGAAATGACTTCTCAAGATGGTGTCTGGTCACCAACCTTTTGCTCCTTTTTACTTTCCCATTCTCCCCACTCCAGACATTTGGCAGGCCTTTTTCATGGGCTTGCCCTGAGCCTGTGCCTTAATACCTAATACAAAATAATAAAATAATAAAACTTAGGCAATGTCCAGAAAAATTATACACCACATAGTACTCAGTCAATGAGGAACTGGAAGAGAGACTTGTGCACTAGGAAATAAATTACTTGTAACCAATTTGGATGTGCCTGCCCATCAGATACTTGATATTATAAGACCGCCATTAAAGTCTCACTTTCCTGTACCTCATGTCTCTGGGTCCATTCTTTGGCATTAAATGGGCAAGCACTTTTCTCACAGTCGCAATGTTTGAAAAAGGAGAGAGAGGACCCTGAAGCAAGGCATCTTGAGGCTAAAATCAGCCCTAGTGGCAAGCAAGGAAATGGGAAACTCAGTCTACAATGTGAAGAAATTAATTCTCTCAACAACTTGGATAAATTGGAAATGAATTATTCTCTAGAGTTTCAAAAAAAAAAAAAAATGCAGCCCTACTGACATACTGATTTTAGCCCAGTGACACTTCTGTTCAAGTTCCAAATTCCAGAACTGTAAGATAATAGAGTTCTACATTTTTAAGTCTAATTGTGATAATTTGTTAAAATAGAAAACAAACATAATCAGTTCACCTCAAACTATTAATTTATTAATGGATTTATCTATCCTATTCTATTATCATATCCTATTCTACTATTTATTTGTTTATTCATTAATTACCTCATAGATAGATTGGGTTCATTCTGTTTTACTATGGCAAACTGGGCCAAAGAAATTTACCTTCAGCTCTTCTCAGAATTCCATTGAAATATTAAAAGGAAGTAAGTAGGAGAATATAATAAAGAAACAACAGAGAAGGAACATAAACAGGTAAGATATCTTAATGAATTTGTTGTAGATAAAAAATAGTTGGGAACATATTGATGAGTAAACTAGAATGGTAGAATTTAGAGATCAAAATTTGCACAGAGAAGCTTTCAGAGTAAGAAAGCATAGCAATTTATTCCAAGTCCTTGAAGTTTTCAGATTCCTATTGGCAGATTTAGAAACAGAGAGTGAGAAGTGAGACAGAAATCATGCTGATTATGTGAAGTGATATGTATAGATCAGATGTGCAAACTTTCTTCCCCAGGACCATAACATAACCCCAGGTAAAAAAATCAATGGAATAATCTGCTAGAGAAGAGCTAAGATTTTTTGAATGAATTTCCACTAGAGCAAAACCTCCTTAGATTGAAAGGTAGAAGACTTTCTGCCTATTACTGAATTTTATACTTGAAGGGGACATAATTGCATTTATTGAGTAGATGTTACAAACATTAACAATGTATGGGGGCCAGAGGTGGCATGGTGGGTAAGGGTGCTGGACTCCCACATGGCCAACTACAGTTCAAGTCCCAGACCTGGCAGCTTGCTTTCTTATTTTCGCTCTCTCTCTCTGTCCCAGAAGTCAAATTAAAATAAGTAAATAAACTTAAATAAAATAATTCTTTGAAAACAAAACAAAAACATTGTAAACATGATAATCTAGTTCAGAGTTCCCCAATCTTCATCCCCCAAGGTATCGGTCCATGGCCCTTAGGAATTGGGTCGCCCAGCAGGAGGTGAGTGGCAAGCAAGCTAGTGAAACTTTACATGTATTTACAGCAGCTTTCCCTTGCTCACATTACTGCCTGATCCCCACCTACTGTCACATCAGTGGTTGAGTGAGACTCTCATAGGAGCCACCAGATGGGACCATCTGGAAAACAAACTCAGGGCTCCCACTGATTCTGCATTATGGTGAGTCATATAATTATTTCATTATTTGTTACCGTGTAATACTAATTGAAATAAAATGTATGATAAATGTAATAGACTTGAATCACTCCCAAACCTGTCTCCTACTCCCCCCTTCCCACACCAAGTCTATGAAAAAAATTGTCTTTGGTGAAACCGGTTCCTGGTGTCAAGAAGGTTGGAGACTGCTGGTTTAGTCAATAGAAATGACAAATGGGTATGGCCAATAGACAGGTGGAAGAATCAGTTTCCTCATTTTATGGTAGTTGAGAGATACTTCTAAATATGTTAAGAGCCAAGATCCAGGATCTAAATGTACGTTGTTACAGCCTTTGGGAAAATCTATCTGGTAAAATCTAAAAGAATTTCTAAAAACCATAAACTTTTTTTGTTTGTTTGTTTTTAGTTTTTGCTACAATGTGTGTGGTTATCAGAGAAAGACAGAGAATCTGAGAGTTGAACCACACAGCTGGCCGTGTGAGATCCAGTGCCTGACCCCCACACCACTTGCTGACCCCAAACCATATACATTTTGATCTAGCAATCTCATTCCTGGGAATCTATTTTTTATATAAGTACATCAACCAGTACTTAAGAATATCTGTATAAATTGTTTATTCAAACAATAATCATTGTGGCACACCAGAAAAGCACTTTTCATGCCTATAAATAAGGCAATGGTTCCATAAATTTTAATACATGTATACCATGAAATTTACAACTATTTTAAAAGAATCCCTTAAGACTATACCAGCTAATTTAGAGATATTGCCACAAGGAATTGTTGAGAGAGAAAAGCAAAATGCAGAAAAGTATAGGTAACATTATCTCAATTTCAAATGAAATAATAAAAAGATAGTCAATATAATCAGTCTTCACTTTGCATGTAGGGTAGTACCGTAAGAATGACCATGTAAGCTGAAATCATGCAAAGTGATTTTACTTATCAATGGAGAAAACCACAATTGTTCTAAGATCTTCCAGAAGTTTACTTAAAATATAAAAACCTTATTGTTAGTTACAGATATGTAGAGATTAAAAGAACAGAAAACTAATATTTGTTTAGTACATTGCAAATAAAAGTGTTAGATGCAGTAAGAATTATTTTATCTCTTTGTAAAAAAACTTATTAAACTTATCAAGAGTAGTTGGAACACTGCTATCTTCTTCTCATTGTATAACTTAGACTTTGGAGGGAGCATCTTTTGTATGCCTTGGCAAATTGTCATACTTCATTCCAAGTTTAGGACAGGTTCTGACATTTTATCCATAGCATTTTCAATACTGTGAAATACATCCAGAAATTCCTGTAATGTAAATTTGTAAGGTGGTGTCACTTCCTCCATGACATCACTTTTTTTTTTTCCTACAATAAGCTTACCTTCACTAAGATCCACTGGATACATAGCTAAAGTCTGTTGAATGGTGATAGTGTCAACATTCCTGTGGTCAGATATTTTATTTTATACCTCTGTTATGATCAAGTTAAAAGTATTATTAGTTTTTCTTTCTGCACTTTCAAGTTTATTGAGTATTCTTCTTTTGATTATTTTTATTTGCAAAATGTCATGTAGGTTGGGAGATAAAACAACACAACTATGTGATTTCCTGTCTGTGTGTGAACTAAATAAAACTGTGTAATGATCAATTACCTACAGATTTGAAAGAACTGTCATAATTCATCACTGATCATGATATACATTTGTTATTTACATAGTACTTTGCTGACAGACAAGCTATCAGTGAAGTTTGTACATAACCATTAATAATTAGCATACAATGGCAACTAAAATTTGAGCCATGTTTTTGAAGGACTAGTAGTATTTAACAGAATGATGATAACTGAGATTAATTTACCTAGGAGCTATGAAGAGTGAAGACTACTGGCATATGTACATGTGTATATGATTATATAATCATGTATTTTTAAATGTTTAATTATGTAAAAAGCATATAATAAAATTTGTCACCTTGATAATTTTAAGTGTGCAGTTCTGTAGTGTTTAAATATACTCACATGGTTGTACATAGATCTCCATAACTTTTTCATCTTTTCAACTGAAACTCTATTCTCCTTAAAATATGTGTGTGTTTTATGTGATTAGATACTTACAAAGGAATATTTTAAAAAATTCTTAACAGAATGTATATATGTGTTATGGGCAGAAACTTTTCAAATTGAGACAGGGAGAGTTAGGCAAAAATATAGAAATAAAAAAGATTGCATTAAGATAAAATATATATTATATTGTCACATTTATGTACTTATCCTAGATGTAAATATGTATGTGTATACATGTGAATAAAATAAAAGTAGTTAGCTGAAAACAACTAAAAATTAAGTTAGCAGAAATTGGGAGGAGAAGAGATGTCAGAATGAGTAGAAATAAGCTAATTATATCATCTTTCATAACAGAGTCAGTTGATACTATTGAGTACCAATAAATGGAGAAAAGGAAGCTTAAGCATATATTCAGTATTATGATGGTAATGACCAGAAGCGTTTGAAATGGAAACAGCTGAATGTGGTTATCTCTGCTGAATAGAACTACAAATAAAGAATGGGCATTTTTTAACTTAGTACTTTACAATCTTTTATAATGTCAAATTTTTATGACCATATTTATTTTATTTTTGTAATTAAAAGTTGTAAACTTAGTGTACAATCTCTAGGTGGTTATGATCAAGTTATGTAACACATAAGTAATTAAAGTACATGTAGGCTACATCGTTTGACAGTAAAATGATCTATTTCAAAATATGTATTCATATGATCATTTTTCTTAAGAAGTAAAGTTTAGATTTTATGTGATTAGATACTTACAAAGGAATATTTTAAAAAATTCTTAACAGAATGTATATATGTGTTATGGGCAGAAACTTTTCAAATTGAGACAGGGAGAGTTAGGCAAAAATATAGAAATAAAAAAGATTGCATTAAGATAAAATATATATTATATTGTCACATTTATGTACTTATCCTAGATGTAAATATGTATGTGTATACATGTGAATAAAATAAAAGTAGTTAGCTGAAAACAACTAAAAATTAAGTTAGCAGAAATTGGGAGGAGAAGAGATGTCAGAATGAGTAGAAATAAGCTAATTATATCATCTTTCATAACAGAGTCAGTTGATACTATTGAGTACCAATAAATGGAGAAAAGGAAGCTTAAGCATATATTCAGTATTATGATGGTAATGACCAGAAGCGTTTGAAATGGAAACAGCTGAATGTGGTTATCTCTGCTGAATAGAACTACAAATAAAGAATGGGCATTTTTTAACTTAGTACTTTACAATCTTTTATAATGTCAAATTTTTATGACCATATTTATTTTATTTTTGTAATTAAAAGTTGTAAACTTAGTGTACAATCTCTAGGTGGTTATGATCAAGTTATGTAACACATAAGTAATTAAAGTACATGTAGGCTACATCGTTTGACAGTAAAATGATCTATTTCAAAATATGTATTCATATGATAAAAAAAAAAAAGAAGTAAAGTTTAGAAGTAGCATTAATAAGGATAAAGGAGGCACTACATTTAAAACTTCTGTGATCATTATGCAGACAGTAATATCGAACACCGTAAAATACTAAGACGAATTAAGGTAAGTAGCAGGACAGCAGTAAGGACATTAACCTAAAATTTGAAACCAATTTAAATAGTCCATGGTCAGCTATACTATATAATGGAAAAGCAAGTCAGTTTCCTCCGTAAGTGAATCAAGGCATTTTAGCATATTAGTTTTAGGTAGATATAATAGAAAAATGGATCCCAGTTTAAAAGGTTTTCTGAAACATGCCTGATGTTGAGTAATTTAAGTGGGAGTCATTCATTTCATTCAAAACTAGCCACATTTAAATCACAACTCTAAATATAATTGTGGGCAAATTTCCAGGCTCCCAGAAGATGTACACTGATATGGGGGGGTTATTGAATTTGCTAACATTTATGAGTAACCAAATAATCCTTTATAGATGTTTAGAACCTTAGAGAGCATGATAATGTGATAGCAGCTGTGTTTGTTTCTCTGTTACTGTTCTTAAAAAAATGTGTTTTGGTATGAAGCTAAAGAATGGTGTGAGTTTTTTATTTGTGCATGTTGTAAGGTTGTGGTGGGTAATAGGCATCCTTCTCCCCAAGTTTTGTACTGAAGGATGACATATTAATATGAGAGATTAGAATTTGTTTACTAAGAGTAGCAGAAGATCTTATAATAATTTCTCAAAACTAATTTCAGATTGGCTCACGTAAATGGACAGAAAGAATGAAATAAATTAGTAAACCATGCGTATAAGAACATCTGTTGTCCAATCTTATACATGGTAATTAAGGCAAATAGACTGTTTGGTTCCAGCTATTTGTGAATGCATGGGGCAATCCATCTCTAGTTTTTTTAGAAAGAAAGAAACACAGACTATGTGTTTAACATTTAGTATGCATTCTTTGTGAAAACATATTCAATATTTACAGAGATTCCATAAATTAGTGCACATTTAAAACTCGATAACATACTTTTAATTGTGTATTACATTTTGTGACAACGCACAAAAAATGCATGTCAACCATCTAACACAATTTAAAAACTTTTTATTACTCAATTTTGTTCTAAAGGTATAGTCTATATTAACAAAAGTGAAGTAGAAAAAAGAATCAAGGTAGTTAACGAGATCATTTTCAAAATGTTTAGCTTTTAAGATAATTGGCTGGCTGTGTTGGTGATTGGTCAATTCTCCATGTTACTGTCTGCCTGTATAATGAAAGCGAAATGTTGATTTTTACCTTTGTCTTTTGCCAGTTCTCTTGTCTATAATAAATTCCCTGTTTAGCTCTTTCTGGAAATTAAACTTCATCATTTTCTCTCTGAAGGTGGAGAGAGCCTTTTTTAATCCTTCAATAAACTTTTAGTAATTCATGAGCTAAAGTGTAACCAGTGTACTCACATGTAAAAGAAACTGTAATACAGTTCAGAAACTTGAATGAGAAAGACACAGAAATAAAACATACTGGGTATGAATAGGTGATGGCCATAAGAAACCTCCAGATAGGTTTTCAGGAAAACATATTTGGGAAATTTAAAAAATGCCCTATTGTTATCTTCAAATCTTTAGAAAAGCTGTATTTAAAATTACAGATGGTCCATCTGTATAAAAGAGAATTAAAGAACATCTCAAATCTATACCAAAAACTTTGCACTGTCTCTATGTAGGAAAACCTACTCTGAAAAAAAGGTCATAGTCTTCATTTTATAAACCAACATCTCTTGTGACCTCCCCTGCCATTTGTCCTTCAGCCTTCTCTGTACCATTGATTCTATATATGAGTTTCACAGAAGAGGTGTAGAGCCAGCAAGAATCACTGTGCAATTCATCTTTATATATATTGTAAATTTTAAAACTGTATATCTATCCCAAGTTAATGATTTTTTTACACCTTGGGGTCCACATTAACATTATAAAATATTTATAAATGAATATTTATTGAATGTCCATAATGTAGTACTAATTGCCTTATGTAATCTTTGTGACTGTGAATTAGGCAGATTAAGAAACTACAACCAATAGTCAAATCTAGCAGGTTTTATATGTTAATTTCAGTTTTGTCTGTTCAGGATACTGTTCTATCTCATTTTTATTGGTAAACTATGTCATATCCTTTTGTGAATGGCTTACCAATCCCTGTTCGATATATGGGCCCATTTCATTACCCCACATATGTAACTACTCTTCCCTCCAGGTCTCCTCAATACGGATTAGACTGACCAACTGGAGCCCTCTCTGAGATTTTATTTGCTTGAATTAGTAAAGAAGACTAAGTTCTTGTCCTCATTTTTATTGGTAAACTATGTCATATCCTTTTGTGAATGGCTTACCAATCCCTGTTCGATATATGGGCCCATTTCATTACCCCACATATGTAACTACTCTTCCCTCCAGGTCTCCTCAATACGGATTAGACTGACCAACTGGAGCCCTCTCTGAGATTTTATTTGCTTGAATTAGTAAAGAAGACTAAGTTCTTGTCCCATAGGATGATTTTATTTGCTTGAATTAGTAAAGAAGACTGTCTAAGTTCCTGTGCCATAGGATAGACTGAGGAAAACACAGGAAGAAAAAAGGCAAAACAAAACAGAGATCAGTGGATTTGAGTTATGTCAAGGAGAAAAGAGAAGGAAGGTCCTGGTGGACTTGAATCTCTAGTGAGACCAGTTTTACAAGCATACAAACTATGTAGTCACACACAGTTCTGAACATAGAAGGGTCCCACATTTGGTTTAATGCTTTGCCAACTGGAAACTCTTTTTTTTTTTGGATAGCTTTTGCTATAGGGTGGCATTTGGTTTAATGCTTTGCCAACTGGAAACTTTTTTTTTTTTTTATTTTGGATAGCTTTTGCTATAGGGCGGGTGTGCTTTCCAGAAAGACAGAGAGAGACAGAGAGACAGAAAGCAAGAAATCACCCCCAGGGGGATGGCCATGCCGCAATCCCTTCTTCTCCATTCTCCTCTCGGGATCTTGGGCATGCACACACATGCGCCTGGCGTGAGTTTAAGCCACTGGGTCCGGGACTCGAACCATGGTTGACTACATGGGAGTCCAGCGACATAGCCATTACATTAACTGCTGGTCCCTGAAACTCTTAATAATGTTTTAACAAGTTACCTTGCTGTGAGATATATTGCATATTGTGTAACCAGTCCTGATGGCCAGCTATTGGTCTAGTTCTTTTATGTGAAGTTTACAAATACTTTTCTTAACATTATCAGGATAAAACACCCTTCTGTGCTTAAGCTAGATTGAGTTTAGAATTAGTGACTTGCAACGGAAAAGAGTCTGATGAACACAAGGGATCTTCAAAAAGTTCATGGTAAGTACATCTTATGAAAAAACTACGCATAAACTTCAAAAAAATTGCTCCAAAACAAACTTACTTTTATTCCATTTTTCATTAATTTTTGAAGTCCCCTCACATATTTCCAAATCTGTACTTTGTATCAGTCCTCAAATTGTGATACTATCAACTCCTGATTATCTGCAAAGGATAAGTTATTCACTTATGAATGATTTATGACACGGTTTTGACACTAAATGTTATTTTCCTGCCATCTGTCATGCTTCCAACTAACTTCACCACATCAATTAGACAGTCTACAGATTGGAAACCAATGTTAACAACATTCTAAAATAAATAAATAAATATGTTATATATGTTTTATATATTACTATATTTTAATGTATAAAAGCATAATGGAAGCACTTAAAATATAATGCATATTTAAGATATATGGTTATATATTATATAAATAAATATCTGTATCTATATAATATGTAAGAAGCACATCACAAGGAAAACTATAATGTATATTTTAGAGTGATTTTAGTTTATCAATTGCTTTTATATTCAACATATTCCTATTAGAAGATCTCTATCTTAAACAGAACTAATGGGTCATTGGTAGGTAAACTGTCTGCCTGGAAATAGGCATATTGACATTTGGATATAAAAACTGCATTCCATTGTCATAAAAAAGCAGCATTCCATTGTCATATAAAAGCATGGTTCATTTACGTCTGAAATTCAGTTTGTGGTATTGGTTATCATAAGTTAGTGAAGACATAGAGAACTTAATCTATGATTAGCCAAAAGCTACCAGGTGCTACTATATCAAGATAGAGCTCAAAGATGGGCCTGCTTCCAAAGGGAGGGGTGAAGACTAAGGAAGGACATGTTCAAAATGCCTCCAATTAGGGACCAGCAGTTAGTGTAATGGCTATGTCGCTGGACTCCTATGTAGTCAACCGCGGTTCAAGTCCCGGACCTGGTGACTTAAACTCATGCCAGGCGCATGTTCATGCGTGCCCAAGATCCCGAGAGGAGAATGGAGGAGAAGGGATTGCGGCATGGCTATCCCCACTGGGGGGTGATTTCTCGCTTTCTGTCTCTCTGTCTCTCTCTGGCTTTCTGGTGAGCGCACACGCCCTATAGCAAAAACCTCTCCAAAAAAAAGAAAAAAACAATGCCTCCAATCATATATGATAATTAGATGAAAAAGAACATGTAATTCAAAATCTGAAATAGTAGAATGAAGTCATATGTTCTAAAATCTCCTTTGAGAAAGTTATGTCAAACTAGAAGCATTACTTTTAGACAGCATTTGGGCAAATTTATTAAGGGCAGAGAAATAAGGGGTTATTAAGAGGAAATAGAGTATGTCTGAACATTAAGGTTTAACATAGATTTGAAAGACGACTATAACATGTTTCTGCAGTCTTGTTAATTTATCTGTCAGAAAATTTGGGGACTAGGGTTCTTCCATAGACTGAATGCTGAATGTTTGTGTCGTCCCAGAAAATGTATGTTGAAACCTAATCCCTAGGGTAAGGGTATTTGGATGTGGGGTATTTGGATGTGGGGTCTTTGGGAAGTGATTAGGACAAGAGGGCCCAGTAATCATGAATGGGATTAGTGCCTTATAAAAGGGACCTCAGAGAATGCTCTTGTTCCTACCTTATGAGGATATAACAAGAAAGCAGCTATGGACTAGAAAGTATGTATAAACTGGGCCCTCACCAGACACTGAATACTGGCACCTCTAACTTAGCATCCAGAGCTGCAAGAAATAAATTTCTTTAGTTTAGGGCCAGCAGGTGGCATGGAGTTTAAGGGACTAGATCCCAAATGGTCAACTGTGCAGTTCAAGTCCAGACCCAGTGGCTTAACAATTGTATCAGGTGTATATGAGTATGTGTGTATGTACTCTAAATCCCAAGAGGAGAGTGGAGGAGAAGGGATAGAGATGTCATCACCCCCCCTTCTCCCACCAACGTCCTGGGCGTGGGGAGTGATTTTTCACGTTCCTCCTCCTGCCTTTGTCTAGTGAGTACACATGGCCTATAAATTGAAAAAAAAAATTATTTCGTTTGTATGCATCCAGTTTGTTATAGTTTGTTATAATAACCTGAAAGGACTACGACAAATCAATCCCTAGATGATCATCTCCCTAAAGGACCTCCACAGGACCATGGTGTACCATAACTATCTTTTTGGTGTTCTCAGTAGCTTTTCTCATTTCTTCCTTTGTCAGTATAGATTCAGCTTGCTCAAGATCAGTTTTCAGGGAATGGGTAGGGTGTAACTTTCCCCTGTCAGAGTGTAAATGAAGAGAGAATGTTTTATTTTGTTTACAACAGTTCACTCCCTCCTGTTAGTAAGAAGTGGAAATTAGATTTAGGGAATCTTATAACTGAGAGAGGTGAGAAATAGAGTTATAGAAATGGCAGGACCTTAAAATGAATTCAGGATTTAGTAACCATCTGAAGGACAACAACAGATGGTAAGTTTAGAGGTGTACAAATATAATGGGAAGAGGTCAGATGAATTCTGATAGCAATTGCAGAAGAATTGCGTGACGGTTTTGAGGAATAAAGTAGGGAAGAGAAACCATATGGTGAGATGATAATTAGGCTCAGGCATTTGCCTTTAAGAAAAGAAAAATCTTGGAGACTTATTTACAAAGACACAACCTGAGGTAAAGGAAAAGATTTATTGGAAAAGAGAAGAAGGAAAGGTGGCGATATAGGTCTAAATTATAGTTTTGGAGATGTTTTGCAATAAAATTAAAGCTAGGAAAATGAAGAAAGGAAATACATAGTAATTTAAACAATACAGATCTGTGAGTCAGGCTTCTTAATTATAAGAATAGTAGCATAGTATTGACAAATTGAACAGAGCTCCCAAAGAAATTATTTATAAAAACTAATCAAAACCATTTGACACTGAAAATAAACCAAGTGAATTCTCAACTTATTAAAATGCAGATCTCCTCTTTAAGAAGAAAAAGTAAACATCTTAAAGTGCAGAGAACATTCTCTGCAGGGTGGGGGTGACTAGCTAAGTGCATTAAAAGCTTGATGAACTTAGGGATCACCTTCCCTAGGCTAGGCCCAAGTTCACTTCTGTTAAGATCAACAGAAGGTAGACAGTTCATGACATTAAGAAAGTAGTCAAAATTTTTTTTTCTGCTGCCTATTTTGTCAAGGCAGTATTGCCACATTGGTTTGTGGCTGTTTTTCTTAGAGAGGTTTTACTTCCCATTCTTTTGAGGTACTGGAGGGGAGTGAAGGTGGGGCAGGTGATTTTTTAACTAAAGCAGTAACACAGATGATCCTTTTCAGAGACAGTGTTATGCCAACAGCCTACAGAGTGCATGGAGGGATCAGGGAGTAGCCTAAGGAAGCAATTAGAGGCTGCAGCCATCCAAGCAAGCAGTGGCAGAGCCTGGGCTGAACCAGGGCAATGGTGCAGAGAGAATGGAATTGACTGGCATTAAGGAAGAACTGACAGGATTTAGAGACTAGATGTGAAACGTAGCAGGTTCTGGCTGAGGTAACCGGGGAGGTGGTACTGCTATTCAGTGATGTGGGGCTCACTGGGTGAGGCAGGTATAGGGGGAGATGTGGAGCTTACTCATTTGTGTTGGATTTTAGGTATCTATAGGATAGTCTTATATTCTTTTAAGAATTATTTTATTTATTCATTTATTTATTTTAATTTGACCAGAGAGGGACAGGGAGAGAGAGAGCAAGCAAGAGAAAGCAAGCCACCAGGTCTGGGACCCGAACCGTAGTCGGCCATGTGGGAGTGTCCAGCACCTTAACCACCACGCCACCTGCTGGTCCCAGGATAGTCTCATATTTACCCCTTTCCAATTCTGACCACTAAACGTCTGATGAATTTTTTTAAAATATGGATTAATATACTCTTGTAGTTCAAATTATTAGTCCTCTGACCCAGAAAACAAACAGAAAGTCTTCTTTTCATTGCATATTAATTTGATTGATGTAAATCTCAGTGAGGCAACCTATTTCATTCTTTCTTTCCAGATTTTGTAGTAGTGCTGTCCATTTACATTGTACCACCTTAAATTGGGTGCAGTTTGTCAAAGGGAACAAAGAGGACTTTCTGGATTTCTGCTGAAATACCAAGGCATAGCGTTGATGCAAGTACAATTTAGCCATTGGAAGATGATAGTGAGATTGTGAGAAATTCAGCTTTTTATATGTTTAACTTGGGAATATTCAAGTATTAATGTGATTTCACAGGATGTAAGAGTGCATGGGACTTTTAAGGTGAAGGAAGGTTAACATTTATTGAGCATGTATTATGTACCAAGCACTTTACTAGCACTCTTTTAGATATGTGACCTCAGTTGGTCTTGATCAATGCTTCTAAGTTATTTCTTCTCTTTTGTAAATGGAACTAGAGATTTTTCTAGAGGAAAGTATAAATAGCTCAAAGTCATCGGGTTATTTAGTGGGTGATTTAGAGCACGGGAGGGGGGCAATATTATCCTGGGTATTCCATACCATGGTTATGAGAACTGGTTCTTGGGAGGCAAAGAAATGGGCTCTTTTTATGTATAAAGTGTGTGCGTGTACATATATAATATAATATGTACATATATAATATATTTTTATGTATAAAGTGTGTGCGTGTACATATTATATATTATATATGTACACGCACACACATCATAGACATATATACAATATATCTAACGTATTGCAACTTCATGGTAAGAAGCAATAAGGAAAAATGTCTAAAAGATTCTTTAAGAAAATGTTAATAAAAGGTTGAGAAACACTGATTTACTTATGGTTTCATTTAATAAAGTTTTTACTCTTTTTATCTTTGAAGAACCTTTTTTTAATTTCCCATGAAATCTGATGTTGAATGATAGTATGTACGACGAGGAAAAGCAGTGTTGGGTTAAATGTAGGAAGAAGGCCCAAGAATCATGCCACCTCAAATGTCTTTTCCCTCTCCTTGCACTAGAGTCCTTTAGATGCTAGTGTGAAAGGTTAGAGCTCTGAGCATGTTAGTTTGGATGTCTGAGGAACACAGATCTCCTCATTAATTCTGAACTTTTCTCCAAAATTAATACTGGCTTCTCACGACAATACTCTCATTTTGCAGATGAGTAAAATGAGGCATGTGTGTGACTTGTAAGCAAAAACTCCTTCCATCATTTTACTATTTGGAATTCATTCCTATAGGGGGTCTGAATCCGGCTTCCTACCTTGAGTCATGCTATGTGGTGAGGTACCTATCACCCCAGAAGACTGGAAGAGAAAGACAAGCCCAAACAGGTCAGGAAAAAAAGTTGGAGAGATGATAACAGGAAGAAGTCGGAAGAGATCCTCAAGAAGGTTACGTAAAATAGCAGCAAATTGAGGGGAGTTAGGACTGGAAATGAAGTTCTGATAGTACGAAATTCTCAGATGACTTGTGATTGCAGAGTCAGGACAGTCTGAGGGCACAGCTTGATTTCACAGGAAATGGTAAATATTTCAGACATCTCAAAGAAATATAAAATTGCTAACTTTGATGTCCATTGCAACTAGTTACACATTACCTTTTCATGACCTGAATATAAACATTACTGTATTTATCCTAACAAACTGATGGGATGGTTTTTAGCTTATTGTGTGCTACTATGGATTCAGCTAAAAATTAGAACAGAAAGAAAATATGCACATAAATGACTGCCTAAAAGACGAAACTCAAAAAATTCAGGTTTTATGTATATTTGATCTTACAAAATGTCCAGAACACAATTCACTTGAAAATAGAAAAAGAAAAATATGTGCTGGTCCCATAGTTTTTTTTTTTTTTAAATAATTATTTTATTTAACTTTGTTTATTTTTTATATTTTTAAATTTTACCAGAGAGGGAGAGAGAAAGTGAGAAAGCAAGTCACCAGGTCTGGGACTTGAACCACGGTTGACCACATGGGAGTCCAACACCCCTAACCATCACGCCACCTGCCGGCCCCGGTCCCATAGTTTTAATGGTTAAAGGAATCTGGATCCTATATGGGAGTTTGTGGTTTGAGCCCTAGCCCTAGTAATTTGAAAAATGTGCTGAGTGCATATGTGAGCATGCCCCAAATCCCAACAGGATGGAGAAATGGGGGAGAAAATCTCTACTGAACACCATAGAATTCTTTTTTTTCTTAAGTTTTGTTATAGGGTGCATACATTCATGCAGGGGACAAAGGAGGTAGGGAAAAAGCACTCCCCAGGAGGATGGTGACGATTCATTCCCTTCTCCTCCTGGGATTTTGGGCATGCATGCACAAGCTTGCTTTTCAAGTCCTGGGTCTAGGACTCTAACTGTGAAATTGATAATGTGGGATCCAGTCACCTTAACCACTGTGCCACTGGCTAGCCTATCACCACGGAATTCTTACAGCTTACTTTACACTTATTTTTAGCCTTCAGTCACATAGTTTCTATTTGCTATTGTCAGACAAATTAGTTTCCAAGAGACCCAACAAGTTATATTTAGGGTTTTGTAATTGTGCTATGATATGAAGGAATTAAACTATAACTTAACAATAGTCTTAATAATCACTTAATTCCTTTTTTCTATTTACTTCAAATATTGGGAATGTGATCTGGTAGTAACATCTAACCATTTCAACTGAACCTTAGTTAAGTGTTTCACACTAATAGGAATATTTCTGTTCTATTTTAAAAGACTCTATCATTTACAAACATGGATAGATTAATTTTTTTAATCAAAACATTCTGGGAAACTATTAAGCATGACATTAAACCATGTTATACTAATTACATTCTCTATGAAGAATTTCTATCAAAACTTACAGCAAATACTCTGGAGAAAATTATCAGAGCACACAAATTGCTTAAACGTATTTTAACATGTATCACATACCCATATAATAATTTTACTTTTCATATGTACCTTTAATCAACTCTGTTTTCCATCGTGACTTATTATGGTGACAATATCTTCTTAACCTTGTAAAACATATTGGGGTAAAAAAAAGGTGTTAAAGCTCATGTGGGAGTGTAATATGGCAAAGGCAAGTACTTAGCTCCACTGTGAACATTTGCCCAAAATTAATATTTGCTTACTATAATATTGCTCTCATTGAAGAAAAATAAATAAACAAGCAGAAGTAATTAGGATACACTAAGGGGGAAAAATCATTTAGCAGGAGTCAAAAAACATTTCTGTAAAGACCAAAGAGCAAATATTTTAGGTGGTGTGGGCCTTAATGATGTCTGCTGTAACTATTTGCTGTTGCTGAGCGAAAACAGCTATTGACAGTATGTAAGAGAACAGGTGTAGCTGTATTCCAGTAATATTTTATTTACAAAAAAATAGGCCTCAGGCTTAAAACCACTTCACACCCACTAGCATAGCTAGGTTGAAATGGTCAAATTAAAAAAAAAAAGTTGATGAGAGTGTGGCAAAATTGGAATCTTTATGCACTGCTGGAGGGAATGCAAAATGGTGTATCCTTCTTAGAAAAATCTGACAGTTTCTCCAACATAAGGTTATCATATGACCCAGTAATTCCTCTCCTGTATATTGACAAAGATTCTCTTCTTTCACCAAACATGAGCCAAGGTCTGAGTCTTTTCTGACTGGCTTCACCTCGGGTGACCTTCTGTGTCCTTGTAGAACTCAGTTTGAGCAAGAATCCCATCTGCTTATTCACCCACATTAGGGTATCTGACTGCCTTCCATATCTTGTCACTCTGTCCTGCCTTCAGCAAGAATTCTGTAGCTGAGTTAGTTTAGTAAGAATCTCCCTTAACCTTGATAGCTCTTTTTAGTAATTTTCCATTCAATAACCCCACCCTGCTTCTCTGCAATAAATTCCTTCTTGTCTTTGTCACATTCTGAGTGAATCTCTCTCTCCCATTATAAGACCTGATTAAAGTTGTTCCTATACTTAGCTTTTTTAAGTTAATCTATTTCTTTCATGAGAGAGACAGAGAGACAAA
>NW_006160175.1:159394-172506 GCF_000334495.1 Tupaia belangeri chinensis
AAAGAGACAGAGAGATTGGCATACCCCGCAAGGTCTTTAGGCCACAGTTCACCCCCAGTCTCAACTAGTCCGAATCACAGGAACACACACATACACTTGGCATGCCCAGGGAAGTCCTAGGTTGCAAATCCTGAACTTTGCTACTGTGGGTCCAGCTGTATTGCTACTGTTCTACTGTCTAGTCCCTCTGTACTTTGTTGGTTCCTTTTTGAATAAAATCTGCCTTACTCTCTTTAACAAATGCCATGAAAAATTCTTTTAAACAGTATATAACCAAGAGAAATTAATACATACATACACACAAAGAATTGTACATGAATAATTGTAGCTGCATTATTCATAATGGCTAAAAAGTGGCAACATCCCAAACGTTCATCAATTGATGAATGGATAAACAAACTGGATGCGGTATATCTATAAAATAGAATATCACAGAGCCCTTCAGGGAAATTGTAACCAATTAAAATAAGCATGATGGGAAAAGACCTGAAACCAACTGCTGTTTTGTGGGTTTGCTTGCAGGGTGCATGCATCGGGGGAGGCTGAGTGATTTAGGGTTGACCCCCCCACACTGCAAGGAGGAAGTGTAAATGTTGCCTGCAGCAGAGCAACCAATGAGAACAGTATTAGTTTCAGTACCTGACCAATGGGACTGCTGCCGGAGTGGCCAATCAGTGCTGCATAAATTTCAATTCCTTCACTTGCCTACATAGACCTGGTTGAAGATTTGTACAAACATATTTCTCTAGAAAAGCTAATTCTGGGGGGGAAAAAGGCAGCTAATTCTAGGGGGTTAGGAGGTGGCATAGTGGTTAAGGTGCTGAACTCCCACATGGTTTACCAAGGTTTGAGTGTTGGACCTGCAGCTTGAAAATCACACTGATACATTTTTGCATGCTGAAAATCTCAAGAGAAGTGAAGAGAAGGGATTGCAGGATAGTCATCCCCCAGGGGTAGCAGGGTGGGGGGTGATTTCTCATTTTTCCTCTCTCTGATTCTCTTTGCCTTTCTCCTGTTTAATATGAGCACATATCCCAATGACAAAAACCTTTTAAAAAAGCCAATCCTAACAATATGTGGAGGCAGTCTTTTGATCAAAACTAGCTGTCTCCTGGATGACATCACCTATAATTAAACCTTTCTCCTTGATAATGCTCATTGTTCCGGGTTTGGCTTTTCTGGTGATGAATGACTGATCCTTGGTCTGTACCTAGTTTGGTTTAGTAATTGTATTTGGCAATATTTGAGGAGATTTTTGGTTGTCACAACTGTGAGTATGCTACTGGCAATTAGTAGGTAAAAGCTCATAATGCTGCTCAACATCCTACAATGCACAGGATAGCCTCCTGCAACAAAGATTTATTCAACCCCAAATGATGCTGAGGTTGAGAAACCTTGGTATAGATACATATGTTATGTGACTATGTGAGTGATCATTTATGGATATAATTTGCTGCTGTCCCAAGTAATCTTATGTTATCAAATAATAACAATTTTAATCAAAACAGACAAGCACATGAACAATGTAAAAAACATGCTTCTCCAAATCTGGAGGGCAAGAAACACTCTTATGTCTTGCAATTGAGGTTTGAAACGAGGGTGCAAACTCAGTTCTATTGACCGGGTAATTATTTGAATATTATGTCCCTAAGTACACAATTCTACGGAATTTGTGCACAGTGAAGTATACTTCCACTGTAGTCATACGGTAAAATAATGGTGAAAGTGGTGAGGTTAAATAAATAGGGTTTTGTGGAGGAGGGGAAGAGCATAGAAAAGGAAATTTGGGGGGGGAAATGGAGAGGTAAGGCATTTGTGGGATGTGGATATGGTTTATTATTTGTTGATGACGTGAGTGTGTTCTCAACTGGGCTGGACTGAGGTGTGTGTCATGCTGAGAAATGTCTCTTTACAATCTAAATGATGTAGAGCAGTTAAATGCATAAATAATAATTAAAATTAATAAATAAAAATTACTAAAAAATAAATTAGGGTTTGTATTATAAATAAATGGTTCCTGTTTTAATCTACATGTTTGGAAAGTGTGTATGGCAAAAAGCAATATTTAATTTAACCTATCTAAACCAGGAAGAAAGAAATGTATGTTTTCCTTGTTTCTTGTCCCTCTATATTTGTACCACTTTAAGGGAGAGAAAAGTAGGAGATAAGAGAAGAAAGAATTGAAGAAAGTGAAAGACACATGGAGGGGAGAGAATAGGCTGTATTACTCTAAATTAAAAGAAACACAAACAAAACAAAACCTAAGGATATCTTAAAAGGAAATTAATTTTTTCATACTTCCTTACATGGATTCAAAAACTCACCATGGGCCTAAGGTCAATAAGCCAAGAATTTGTGGAAGAATATAGCATTAAGGAAGCTATCTTTAAAGTTTCTATGTATTTGTTTGGTAATTTGCAAATTTTGTTAAAAATTTAATTCAAAGCATTCCTAACAAAATTAAAGAATATAATAAAAAAGACACCAATATATCCACTACTGAGATAAAATGTGTGTTCACATTTGGCTAAATTTACCCTAGATCTTCCAATTTTTTTTGGAGAGGTTTTTACTATAGGGCATGTGTGTTCACCAGAAAAACAGAAAGAGACAGAGAAACAGAAAGCAAGAAATCACCCCTCAGTGGGGATAGCCATGCCGCGATCCCTGCTCCTCCATTCTCCTCTCTGGATCTTGGGCACACATACATACACGCTTTGCGTGAGTTTAAGCCACTGGGTCTGGGACTTGAATTGTGGTCAACTACATGGGAGTCCAGCGGCATAGCCATTACGCCAATGGCTGGTCCCTAGATTTTTTTTTTTTCCTTTTTTTTGGAGAAGTTTTTGCTATAGGGCATGTGTGCTCGCCAGAAAAACAGAGACAGAGAGACAGAAAGTGAGAAATCACCTCCTAGAGGGGATGGCCATGCCGCAATCCCTTCTCCTCCATTCTCCTCTCGGGTTCTTGGGCATGCATGCACACGCACCTGGTGTGAGTTTAAGCCACTGGGTCTGGGACTCAAACTGCAATCGACTACATGGGCTTCAAGCAACGTAACCATTATGCTACCTGCTGGTCTCCAAACGTGTATTTTTATTCTTCTCCAAAGAGACATCTATTGTGTTGTTGGAAAAGACACGATGTACTTTTCTTTGCAAAATTGCATGACTATTCTGAAAACCCAATAGGTATGGAATTGGTAGGTTGTAGATATATATATACCCTCACTTTCATTGGGTATTACCAAGTTGTTGTTCAATGTGGCTATGTCTGTTTTGAACTTCCACTAACTGTGTAGAAATTCCAATATTCTCACTTCTTGGCTGAAACACAGTGACATGAAACTTGATAATATTGCCAAGTTAAAAATTGTATCATACCTTTAAATATTGACTTGGGATGATCAATTCCTCCTCTCCACTCTCTACAACTTTTATTAGTTTGATATTGAATTGCTAACAGAATTACCTGAGACTGGGTGATTTACCAAGAATTAGGGGATTCTTGACTCAATTCTGGTGGCTGGAAGTTCTGAAAGAATGGGCCTGGCATCAATTTGACCTATAACATAGCTACTGGGAGCATAAAGGATGGAAGATACATGCAGAGAAAGAGCTTCCCACAGCTCACTCTTTCTTTTATAGGAACCAGCTCTTGCCACAACTAATTCCTTCTCATGAGAGGTACAACTCACTGGATCTTTTTTTTTTTTTTTTTGGAATAGGTTTTTGCTATAGGGCACGTGTGCTCGCCAGACAGACAGAGAGAGACAGAGAGACAGAAAGCAAGAAATCACCCCCCAGAGGGGATGGTCACGCCGCAATCCCTTCTCCTCCATTCTCCTCTTGGGATCTTGGGCATGCATGCACACACGCCCGGTGCAATTCACTGGATCTTTTTTTTTTGGAGAGATTTTTGTTATAGGGCGCGTGCGCTTGCCAGACAGACAGAGAGAGACATAGAGACAGAAAGCAAGAAATCACCCCCCAGAGGGGATGGTCACGCCGCAATCCCTTCTCCTCCATTCTCCTCTTGGGATCTTGGGCACGCACGCACACACGCCCGGCGAAACTCACTGGATCTTAAAAGACATCACTAATGTGGTCACAAGAGTGTCATCTCCATGATGCAATCACTACAATCTAATCACCACCTACTAGGCTTTACCATCTCCTAATATAAATTTTTTAAACTTAGGGAGAACCATTATCCAAACCATAATGTTCTGCCCCAACCTCTCAAGATTCATGTTAATCTCACATATAAAATATACTCATTCTCTTTTTTGGGGGGGGAGAGATTTTTGCTATAGGGTGCGTGCACTTTCTAGATAGACAGAGAGTGACAGAGAGACAGAAAAGAGAAATCACCCCTTGGGGAGATGGTCATGCCACAATCCCCTCTCCTCCATTTTCCCCTTCGGATTTTGGGCATTCACACACATGTGCCCGGTGTGAGTTTTAAGGTGCTGGTTTCAGGATTCTAACTATGGTCAACTATGTGGGAGTCCATAAGAAGAAAAGAAAGTTAAAAACCATCTCTAACATCACATAGCTACTATACAGCAGGGATAAAATTTCCACCTAGATCTAACTGTCATCAAAATGAAACAGACCAGGTCCTGCCCTTGTTCTTACTTTATGAAGTGTTTAATAACCAAAATCAAGTTTACTAACATTTCATATTAACAATGGCAATAATGTTTAGCCATAATACATTAAATAAGACTCATATAATGGAAGTATAGGTTGTAAATAAGTGCTATAGCTATACTTCTCAAACTTTAGTTGACATAGAAGTCACTTAGGGATTTTGTTAAAATTGTACATTCCCATTCAGTAGGTCCGAATGAGAATTCAGGGATTGGGCCCAAGATTTGCATACCTAACTAGCTTCCAGATGATGCCCATGTTGCTGGTCACACTTCAAATGAAAAGGATATGGCCCAAGTTTAAATTCTAACTCCACTGTTTACTGTGCAAAGTTTTTTGAACTTACTAGACATGATTTTTGTCATTTATATGTTGGAATTAATAATAGACTCTACTTACAAGCATGTTCTGTTTATTAAGGAAAAATGTATATATCAAGTTATGTAAAGACATAAGGCATCACTTGTACTTCTAATCTTGCTGTCCTCTTGGAAGTTTCCCAAAAGAGTAATTGCTCTTCTTTTTTTTTTTTTTTTGGAGAGATTTTCACTATAGGGCGCGTGCGCTTGCCAGACAGACAGAGAGAGACATAGAGACAGAAAGCGAGAAATCACCCCCCAGGGGGGATGGTCACGCCGCAATCCCTTCTCCTCCATTCTCCTCTTGGGATCTTGGGCACGCACGCACACACGCCCGGCGCGAGTTTTAAGCCACCGGGTCTGGGACACAAACCGCGGTCACCTACGTGGGAGTCCAGCGACATAGCCATTACGCTAACTGCTGGTTCCCAAGAGTAATTGCTCTTTGAGGACAAAGACTAATGAGTCTGACACAGTAAAAACAAATAAACATTTTTTTTTTCTTTAAAAAGCTGTAGTCTCAAGACTTACTCACAAGTAAGGCCTGATTTTAGAATCTAAGTGCTAATCTCCCTAGGGTACCTAGAGTTGCTTCTTGTGCCAGAATCAATATTGCATGTTTACCAGTCCAGGCCCATGCTACCTCCATATAGTCAGAGAAGGAATTTATTTTTAAATAATTATTTTATTTAACTTTATCTATCTATCTATCTATTTATTTAATTTGACCAAAGGGGGACAGAGTGAGGAAGATAGAGAGGTTAAGTGAGAAAGCAAGCCACCAGGTCCAGGACTCAAACCGTGGTTGGCCGTGTGGGAGTCCAGCATCCTTAACTATCACACCACCTGCAGGCCCCTAAAAAAGAATTTCTTAAGAAAATAGTTCAAATGAAAAGATATTTTTCTCCCTTTTAAAAAAAAAATTAATTGTAATTTAAAATTTTCATATACTAGTTATATACATTCATGGGATTCAGTATCATTTTTCAAAATATGTACCTATTATATATTGATCAAATAAGGGTAACAAACACATCAATCATCTCAAACACTCATCACCCTGCATTACATACATTTGAAGTTCACGCTTCTTTTTCTAGCATTCTATTTTTACATTTTTATATGCTACTGTGCTATATCACTCCGAAATTCATTGCACCCACCCACCTGGGCTTATATCCATCAATAATATCAACAATGTTCTTTCCATCTTCCAGCCCCCAACCTTTACCTTCGACTTTACATTTTTGTTTTTCTTTTTAAATTCATTTAAAATTTTTTTTCAGATTGGGGCAGTGGTTAAAGGTGCTGGACTCCCACATGGTCCATCGCAGTTTGTGTTCTGGACCTTGGCGGCTTGCTTTCTCACTTTCCCTCTCTCTCTCTCTTGCTCTGTCCCTCTCTGGTCAAATTAAAATAAATAAATAAATACATTTATATAAAATAATTATTAAAATTTTTCCAGATTAATTTCATATTTTGCATAAAATTCCCATCATGATGTATACTATACACACACACACACACACACACACACTGACACACACACACATATATAAATATAAAACTTAACATTTTTTGGTCTGTTAAATGTTTCTTCCTTTTGCACCATACAGCAACTCTATACCACCCACTTACTACAATCTACTCCCCTCTTACAGTGTCTAGTATCCACATCTATCTTCTCTACCATCACATCTTCAGATCTTTCAACCTCTGCTATAGAGTGCAGACACTTGGTACAAATCGAGTGGGTATATACAATGTGTATCTTTCAAAGTCTGGTTCATTTGCCTGACATTATTTTCTATATTCATCCACTTTGAGACAAGCAATAGTATCTGATTTTTTTTTATAGGTGAGTAATATTCCATAGTATATATGTGCCACAGTTTTTCAACCCAATCATCAGTTTTTAGACACTTAGGTTGGTACCACGTTTTAGCAATTGTGACTAATGCAGCAATAAACATGGTGTCTTTCCAACAGTGTGTTTTCTTGCCCTTTGGGTAAATACCTGAGTGACGTTACTGGGTCATATGATAGTTTTATTTATAGGTTTTTGAGGAACCTCCATATTGCTTTCCACAGAAGTTGTACTAGTTTACATTCTCACCAACAAAGTAAGTGGGTTACCTTTTCACCACACTTGTCATCCTTTATTTTTTTGATCCTAGCCATTCTAAGTGGGGTTAAATGGTATCTCATTGTGGTTTTAATCTGAATTTCCCTTATGACAAGAGACTTTGTACATTTTTTTCATATGCTTTTTGGTCATCCATAAGTCTTCCTTGCAGAGTTGTCTACTCAATACATTTGCCCATTTTAAATTGGATTATTCATTTTTTTATGAGCAAGCTGCTTAAAAATACAAAAAAAACCTTTTAGAATTGATAAATGAATCCAGTAAATAGGATACAAAATCAATATATATATATGTAAATCTATAGCATTTTTATATACCAATAATGAACAGATGGAGACAGAATGAAAGAAATCAATGCCATTTACAATAGCCACAAAATGAATAGATGCCTAGGAATAAACCTAAACAAACAGGTCAAAGACCCCTGCAATGAAAACTACGAAAAACTAAAAAAAAAAAATTGAGTACAATACAGAAAAATGGAAGGCCATCTCATTTTCTTGGACTGGAAAAATCAATATAATCAAAATGTCAGTTCTACCCAAACTAATTTACATATTTAATATGATTCTGACCCAATTGCTGGTGACATTTTTCACAGAAATAAAAGAAACAATCATGAAATTTGTTTGGAATCACAAAAGGCCCTGTGTAATGTGCCAAGGCAATACCGTGCAAAAAGAATAAAGTAGGAGGCCTCTCACTACCTGATTTAAAAATATATTACAAATCGGTGATAATTAAAATGACACAAAACTGGCACAAATGTAGGCCTGTAGATCAATAGAAAAGACTAGAGAATCCAGAAATAACCCCCAAATCTGACAGCCAATTCTTCTTCGAGAAAGGGCACAAGACAACGCAGTGGAGAAAATAAAGTCTTTCAGCAAATGCTGCTAGAAGAAATAGATATCCACCTGTAGAAAAATGAAACTGGACTCCCATCTTTCATCATTAACAAAATTCAACTCAATGGATCAAAGATTTAATTAAATGTAAAATCTGAACCTAATACTACTGATAGAAAACGGAAAATTTTGAAGACATAGGAGTAGGCAAAGATTTAACTAAGACCCCTAAAGTATAGGAAATAATCCATAAAATAGACAAGTAGAATTGCATCAAGCTAAAAAAAAACTTTCTCACAGCAAAGGAAACAATAATTACAAGTGAAAAGAAACCCTGGGAATGGGAGAAAATATTTGCAAGTTTTATTCCTCAGACAATGGATTGATATCCAGAGTACATAGGGAATTCAAACAGCTCACCTCTAACTTCAAAGGTGGAAAAAGCACAATGACGTGCAAGAAAACAAACCCTTTGCATGGTTTCAGTTCAAGGCCCGTTATTATGTGTCCTTGAACTTTCTTGATGTGATAATCTTGATCCCTATTGGCCTTGCTTTTTTCCTTTTAACTGAACACCCAACCAGTCACTCATTTCCAAGTTGCAGAAAAAATTGGGATCCCTTCTTTTGCCTTTCCAGATCAATCAGCTTTTAAAACAACTGCAATAACATCTCCATTATTTGTGTAAAGTTTTGCCAACCACATTAGACTGTGAGCTTCTTAAGGGCCTAGCTCAGCCTAGCTCTTTCTGATTTAGGGTGAACCGTTCTGCTTCCCCAGAGCAGCACAGAGCACTCTGGCACTCAGGATATGCATAGTAAAGTTGTCCAGAAAGCCTCCTTTCTTAGGTTGGTGGGCTTTGTCGTTTTCCTGCCTTAGTAATCCTCTAAACACAGATCCTAGAACTCCTTTTCTCAGAGGTCATTCCTGCAGGGTCTTCAGAGAACTGCAAACAAAAAGTTGGCAGCTGACTTTACATTCCAGCGTTGCTCCAATGGTGGCACACACAGCCGATCTTGCCAGTCGTCCAGTTTAGCGAGAACGAGTTCTCCAAATTTCAAATAAATCTAGGTAAGCGACGTGCTCTGGTTCTCCTTACTTCTAAACCCAAGTTTACTCTGAGCCTTTAGCGTGCGCTCTTTGGACGTGTTGACTGCGGCCGGGTGTGCAGCGGTTGGACTGGGCTGGTCTGAGCTGGGTGACGGCGTGGGCAGCGGAGCCTGCTGTGCGAACCAGCCGCTGATCTCTGAGCGCCCGGCTTGCGGCTCCCCGCCTGAGCAGCAGCCTGATTTGAAGAAATCAGGGGAAAGATGGAGCGGCACCGGCCACGGCTGCACCACCCTGCGCAAGGCTCCTCCGCCGGGGCCTCCTACTCCTCCTCCGCCTCGATCCGCAGCTGCCGGGAAAACAAGATGTCCCGGAAGAAGGGCCTCCAGCAGCCTGCGCTGCCAGGCGGTTCCGAGGAGCCTGGGGAGAAACGCCCCAAGTTCGTAAGTGTCCCCTGGAACTGGGGTGGGGCAGCTCCCGCCCTGCGGCGGGGCTGTGGACCAGGTCCTGGCAGCTCTCAGGATCATTAAACTCTGATGTGGCTGGCAGCCGTGATGACCCCACAGGAATTGGGGGACCAAAATCTGTTCCATATATCCAGGCTTCCAGTCTTCATAGATTGACAGTGACCGAGTCCAGTTCTATTTGGATGCTGTGACAAATGCACCGATCTTTGTGTTGTCCTCAATTTCTTAAGGCTTACATGCACAACAGTTCAGTTGTATATGTGTTGACGTCATCTTGGTGGACAAGGTATTTTTTAAGATGAACTTCTATATCCCCCTCCTCCAGTGTAAGAGGATGTAAGGCATATCAAAGTGAACTTTCAGTCGAGAGTACTGTATTTCTTTTTCTGCTTAATATTTTAATCCAGCCAGAACTTTTCGAGGTAGATATAATTTTCCAAGTAGAAACAGTTTGTTTTAAAACTTGGCGGGTGATGTCGTCACTGCTAAAGAATGTTTAGTTTGGAAAGAAGTCTTAACTATTTGAAACTTGCTCTTCTGGTTTGCTTTTCTTACTCACTTTACAAGAGAAGTGCCATTGTACACCTTTTTTGTTGATACCAAGGAGTGAAATAGTGATGATTGTTTTATTTGTAATGTTTGTGTATGTGTTAATAAAACACATAGAGCATTTATAGATTCGGGGTGAGCCCAACAGAATGGAAAATTTTAATATTTACCCTTTATTTTAGGTATGAGTATGAAATTTAGTAGTACAACACCGTACTTCATGTGGACAGTAAAAATCATAAAGAATTTAAGTCATGATTCACACATTAAGAGAGTAATGGTCTCTGAACCAGTTGTTAGTAACATTTAATTAAAAATAAGGGCTGAGGGACCGGCAGATGGCATAATGGTTAGGTCCATGGACTCCCATGTAGTTGACTGGGGTTCAGTCTTAGATGGTGGCTTAAAATTCACACTGGGTGCATGTGCCTGCCTGCCCAAAATCCTGAGAGGAGAATGGAGGAGAAGGAAGTGTCCTGTAGCCATCCTCCCTGGGGGGTGATTTCTTGTTTTCTGTCTCACTCTGTCTCACCTGTGAGCACATGCGCCCCATAGCAAAAATCTCTTTAAAAAATGTTGAAAACAGGGGTCTGAGAATATCAGAATACAGAAAATGAAGAACAGCATGGATTAATTATTCTAAAGTAAGTATCAAGATAGTCATAAGAATGGTCACATTTTGCAGGAATAACAAATATGTAACTTGATTGTTTTCTTGAGACATCTGAAAACTAAATAGGTTAGAGTTAACATGGCCCTGAAGGATTCTGGCCATTGTGAGACTAGTGCAATGGGGCAATAACATTTCTTCCTTTTATAGTCCACGTTTTCGGTTAATAATTTCATCCTTTTTGTGTTGACTGTCATCCAGAAACAGGAAATATGATTTTTTTGTGTGTTTTTGTGACTAATTCACAGCAAAGAAGTAATGAAAGTGGAATGCAAATTGGGCCAGCAGGTAGTGTGGTGGTAAAGGCAGCTGTATTTAACATGGCCAACTGCGCAGTTTGAGTCCTGGACCCAGCAGCTTGAAAAACATGTCAAGTGCATGTGTGTGCGTTCTGTTAAAAGAAGAATGGCAGACAAGGGATTGTGATGTGGCCATTACCCCAGGGGTGATTTCTCACTTTCCCTGTCTCTTCCTGCAAGTATATGCATCCTATAGCAAACTTTAAAAAAAAAAAAAAAGAAAAAAAAAGAAAATAGGACCAATATTAATCTTTAGGTGTAATTTCATGGAAGACTGGTGATTTAAGTTCTTGTTGCTAAGATGGCTTTCATTTCTTATGGATGCCAAGTTGACCTCAGCATGCTATTTGTTAATAATGGTATTATAAAGATAAAGTATATCTAAAAGATAATACTTTAAAATTCTGTAACTGATGAAAAATTGTATAGTGGCTTTATAATTTAGAAGTAATTTGGATTCTTGGTAATCTGAAGCTAATGTAGATCCTGTTTAAATAGTGGTTTCTTTTGATGTTTCTTCCACTAACTCTGTCATTAGAAAACTCTGTCATAAGCTATGTCTAATCTATTTAGCTTGTTCTGAATGTTTTGTTTTAGCAATTTATTTATTTGGAAAAGTTCTATTTACTTCTTAAACCTGTTTTGGCATTCTTTATAGTCTTTTATTTATTTTTAAAATATATTTCGACATTTCCTGATTGGCTGTTTATTTATTTATTTATTTGTTCTTTACCTGATAGCTCCATAGGTGCAAATTTGTATTTGTCTACATTGACTGAAAATTCTTGGTGACTTACTGTTTTCCCTATACTTGTTTATAAATTCATTGCTTTCTTAATCTGAAGTATTCTAGGAGGTTAAACTGCGGATGTTCTTCTTTGGACATAACTTAAGTCTGTTTCCACCAGAGCCTGTCTGTGTGTGTTGCTGGTTTGAGACCACATCCCTCTTTAACTGGGATTATAAATGGGCTGGAGGCTCAGCTCTACTTTTGTTTCTGGTCTATGGCTCAGTGCCCAAATCTCAAGACTGCCTCTGAGCAGCTCTTCTAGACTGTTGACCTCTCCCTGTTCTTCGTTCCATACTGGTGGCTCTTGTTTTAGGGGATGAAGGCACATATTTGAGATCTTTGTTGTATAGTTGTGTCTGCTGTGTCCTGCTGAAAGTTAAGTCAGTTTTTGGTTTCTTCTTCATTGGGGTGAACTGATATTAGCATGAATGTCTTCAGGTCAACCAGTCATTGGTTGAGGAAGCTGCTTTTGACTGGAACAAGTAATGTATGTCAGTAACATAAGAGGGGTAAGAATAATTTTATTTTGCACACTTCTACAAAGTTGCAAGCTGGCATTAGAGCTGAGTGATAAACTGGTCACATGTCTGTTCTTAGTATAAGAAAGCAGGAATTCGATTATTCACTGAAATTCTATTTTACTTTGAGGTCTGATAAAGCTGGAAGATGAATCGTTATTTCCTAATGTATAGTTGTAGGATTTGTCACTTTTGAATTGTGTAAAAAAGATTGTGCCTAGACCTCTGTCCCCATAGATAAGAGTACATATTAAAAATTGCTTTATTGTAATTGTATGATAGTTTGACTACTTTGTGACTCAACTGCTTTTGGAACTAACCAACATGGTTTTTGAAAAAACCAACTTGGTCTCATTAAAAATAACAGTAAACATCTCTGTCTTGTGTTATTTTCCCATAGCTATGGAAGTTTTTATCCATACTGTTGCTTTTCTTATTCAATAATGTTTACAATAATTAGTGATCCTTTTAATGAATATAGAATTAGTGATTTCTGGGCTATAGGCAGGTTTTGAGGTGAGAAGAGTTACAAGGTAGGAGAACTTTTGTTTATTGTAGTGAGAATTTAAGTAAAGTTGATATCAGAGTAGGCTTGATAAGATTAATGCATTCTTGCCCAATCGTTTTGGCTTTATTTTGAGGCGCAGGTACAGTGGGCTGAATAATAACTCTCTCAAAGGTACCTTATATGTATGTGTGTGTGTATATAATATATATAATAGATAACATAATATAATATATATAACACATATAAGATATAATTA
>NW_006160175.1:172714-192082 GCF_000334495.1 Tupaia belangeri chinensis
GGATTCTTGGTAATCTGAAGCTAATGTAGATTCTGTTTAAATAGTGATTTATATTTATTATTTGTATTTATATGATATATATATAATTATATATAACATATATTTTATACATATAATTAGTTTTTCCTATAGAATGTGTGTATGTTCACCAGCAAGAGAGAGAGAGAGAGAAAGAGAGAGAAAGAGAGAGATCTTCAGCATGCATGCCCATGTGCCCTGAGTGAGTTTGAAGTCGCTGGGTCTGTGACTAGAACTACAGTCGACTATATGGGAGTCCAGTTATGTAATAATCATGAAGCCATCTACGGGTCCCGCCTGACTTGATTTTCAAGCTGCAGGGTCTGGGACTTGAACTGCAGAGTCAGTCATGTGGGCTCCAGCTGCCTTAACCTCCACACCACCTGTTGGCCCACAAAAAAATATTTTAAGATGGGAAGATTATTTTGGATTATCAGGGTGGGCTTTAAATGCAAATCCATGTATCCTATTGACTATAGACAAGGAGAAGATAGCGTGACTAAGCCAGAGGTTGGTGATACAATCATCAGAAGCTGAAAGCTTGAACATTCTCTCCTAGAGTCTTCAGAGGGAGAGCAGTCCAGTTCAACCCTTGATTTCAGTTGAGTGAAATTTATTTGGGACTTCTGGCCTCCAGAACTGAGAGAATGAATTTCTGTTGTTTTAAGCCACAACTCTGTGGTAATATGTCCAAGCTGCCATAGGAAACTAAACACATATAGCACTAAGATGACTACATTAAAAGGTTTTAGAACTATCAAATTCATTTAAATCTCTCCTTGTAGTATCACTTTATTTCAGAATGTTTATGACTTCCAGAGAAACAAGATAACCAGATTACAACCAAAATATGAACAATGGCTATAACAACCAAAACCTTTATTAGTCTTCTGTCTGCTGTCTCATTTTTAAAGTTTCTAGAAAGCTGAGGAAAAGTGGAGGTGGCACTTTTAGTTGTCCCAGAGTTAAACTGTCAATAATTGAGCTAATGTTCTTAGTTGAAGGCTTTAGATACCTGAGTTTTATTCATGTGGAAAGTCTTCCTAACATATCAGACAGTATAACCTTCAGAGGAAGATAAAATCATTTTATTCAGATCACTCAAGAAATTGCTGTGAATTTTCCCAGACTTTCTTTCCTTCCTAATAAAATATATGATTTATCAAGAAACTATATGTCAAGTGTTTTTTTTTTTTTGGGGGGGGGGATTGTATTTTGCTGCTGAAAGTAGATGATATATGATATATAATATGTCTGGGCCACTCTGGATCTTTCCTTTGAGTAGAGAAAGAGGTGGGAATAGGGATGATTATCTCAGATTTAGAGCAAGGCTTAATTGCTTTTTTCAAAGACTCATGTCTTTAATTATGAAGCAAGCAAACTGACATACATTTATTACACTGTGAAACCTTGCATCTCATCCAGTCTGTCTTGTAGCAATTGCTTCTGAACAGATGTTACCTGAAACACCTTTGTGCAGTTGGTGGAATGCTAAAATTTGTCATGCTTTTATTATTGTTGTCTTGAATTAACTCTACTTTATGGCATAACTTTATTGCTATGTCCTAGAATCTTTATGTATTTATTGCCTTATAAATTGGATTTAAAATTGGCTTTTTATATAGAATGTAAATTAACATGTGTATAACTTGTTTGTGCTTGCAGAATAATACAAGGAAAAACTGCTACGTATTACACTAATCTAATTGTCTTTAATTCAGCACATAGTATCCTCTAAAGTAGGAATCAAATGAATGCTAAAGAATGTGCTTACCATTACACTCTTGCTTGTTTATCCCAAAATTAATTTGACTTTTAGATCTATAAAATATAGATTAAGCATAACCTTTTACTTCATGGGATATTAAGGATCAAAGCGTGGGATTTCTTTGAACACGATCTACAAAGGTAATTTTTCTCTCAAATAGCAGCAGGATGGCGTTGAAATACCTTACCATTGGGAGTAATTTTTCTCAAATAGCAAGTCAAATAGTCATTATTAACTTAGGGGAGATTTTTAAGAGTTTAAATGAGTTTTGATGCTGAAATGTTCAGGTTACTAGTACTTAGTAAAAACTGTTGAAAATGCCTCCTGTAGATTTTATTTTTGAAGACTTACTGTCATCCTTTCTTACATTTTTTTCTGTAGAAGAGGCATTATGAATATCATTTATAATCTGTGACTTCTGCTGCCCTCAGGCTTGACTCACAGACAGCTATGTCACTTTTTAGGTGTGTGAACTTGGGCAATTACTTAATCTCTCTATATGCCTCCCTTTCCTCATGTGTAAAATGAGATTGTTGTGATGATTAAAATAATATGTTGGGGCCAGCAGGTGGCATAGTAGTTAAGGCACTAGATTCCCACCATGGTTTGAGTCCTGTACCTAGAGTCTTGAAACTCATGCTGAGTGTGTGTGCATGTTCCCAAAATCCCAAGAGGAGAGTGGAGGAGAAGGGATTGTAGTGTGGCCATCCTCCCCTGGAGGGTAACTTCTCACTTTCTGTCTCTCTGGTGAGTGCATGTACTCTATAGCAAACTCTTCCTTCTCCCCCCCCCCCCAAATGTTAGTATGTTACAACTTAGAATAGTACCTGACTCATTGTAACTCCTATATAATACTTGCCACTTACAGGACTGATTTTGTTTTTATCATCATTAGTGGTAATAGTAGAAATACAATTTTTGTCTGTATTTTAGAGCATTGGGAATGCACCTTGGATTGTTGAATAATTTTTTTCTATTGGAACATCTTAATTAAACTAGGCATTTTCTTCCTCATGGTGTGGTCGAGACAGAGCCATTCTAGTCTCAGTTCCTATTCAGGCATGCCAGGTAACATTTGGATTGGTGTAGAATTCTGATCTGATGTTTCCGTCAATGATTACAGCAAGTTTTTTGAGGGGCATGTTCTTTATTTGTAAAATGAAGCTTATACAATTTTGAAACTTGTGCACAGATGCAACTTTAAAAAAGAAACTTAGAAAGCAACCTCAAACTCAGAAAAAACATTTTCTGTGGCTCTCTAGTACAGACCTTTGAATGATAATAAAAATAATATCACTAATATACATACAGATATAAAATTAAATATAACTCATTATGCTTATGGCTCTTTTACAACTGTAAAATTAAGACAGCTTTAAATATAAAATCTTAACAAAACTGTAAAACCAGTAAAATTCAAATTAACAACAACATTAATTTAATGTGATTAATGATGTTTTGCTGAAATTAAGTAAGCGTATTGACTTAAAAGTGGAAAATTATAAGTATGTTTTTCTTTTTAATTTTTGTCAATGTGATTCTTGGATGGAAATGGAATCTCAGAGGCTAAGGAAGATATATGTGAATCCAGAGATCTGACCTTGTACTGTCATGGAACAGTATGGATGGAACACTATCTTTTTCATTTGGTCTTGATTGAGGCTATCAGTGAACTGTTTATAAAAGTAAATCAGCCATATGTAAGCATTTTTTAGTAAATGATATGACACTGTTGAAAGGCAAGAAGAATTAGAACTAGTATTATCAGCTTTTGTATTCAGTTTTCTTTTGAAATTTAACTTGTCATAGCTATGGGCTCATGGTCCCCTGGAAAGTCATTTGGATTAATAAATAGCCTTTTGTGACTGAATATTTCATAGTGGAGAAGCTTGTTATAAACCTACCATGTTATGATATTGCTTGATCTCCACTGTGTACCATATTGGTAATAAATACAAATGTAGTTGATGTAACCCAGGTACCTAACAGAACATGATTATAGAGTAGGTCATTTACAATGTCCACAATATGCTTAATTTACTTCTAATATTTAAGATAATCTTGAAAAAATTAAAAATTTATAAAGTCATTTACAACTGGAGACATGGTGGAAAGACTGCAGATCACAGCTTGAGGAACCCAGAGATTACTTAAGTCAAGAAATTAGAAGAGGGCTTCAACTAGGCAAAGGTTTTCCACCTTAGTCCTTTGTCTAGTGATGAGATACTTAGTAAGTATATATCAGTAGTGAAAAATGTACACGATGTGTTTCAAAACAGCTTACTTTCATTAATTTTCTTGGGTTAACAAGAAACTTGCAATCTTTAAAAAAAATATGTCATATACCTATCATATAACAGAGGTATAGAACACTGTACTCACCAAAATAAACTTAAGAAATGAAGCACCACAAATTCTATTGAAATGACCATTTTTTACATCTTCATCTTCTTGAAATCTTTGGTCCTCATTTCCTTGAGGTAAGGGCTTATTTTCTCCAAATATGATGTGTGTGTTTGTGTGTGTGTTTTATGGTTCCAATTTTTATATCTTTTCCCTGAAAGTAAACCTGTCAAGGGAATTAATACTCAGTAGCTTCTACCCATCCATTTAGCTCTCTATCTTTAAGTATTATGAACATCTCAAGTACAAGTCAGTCCTTCATGAATTAAAGATGGCTAAATACCTGTTCAAGATACCGTAGTTCTTTCCAAAGAGTTATTTTGTAGAATTTCTTGAAACTCTTAGTGGGACATGGGATTAATTGTGCGATCCATAATAATTGTATTTATTTGGTTAATTGGATTATGGTGTATCTTCTCAGGATGTGGGGAGTTTTATCCTGTAATTGCTGCATTCTGAGGTGAGGTATATATTTGGGTATCAGAAAAATGAAACTTCATAACATTCAGTTTTTAAATAAAAGATTCACAAATTGGTGACATTAATTATGGACTTTACTATAGTATTAAACTGTTTTTGTTTATTACAGTCTTGGGTAGGATTCAATTCATTATGACAATTGCAATTCATTTTTAATGAAAAATTTGACAGCCTGAGATATGAACATGAAAAAGAGTGTATATAATCTGCTTTTAGGAATTCAATGTGACAGTTTTATTTCTTTATAAAAGGTGATGATCTCCAATTAAAACCATAGTCTAACTTCAATCAGCCTCACTTCTGAGGGCATTATTTTACTCTAACTGGTATCTTGGCTCTAATCTGCTTTTAGTTATTTTATGCATGTGTCTGTAATCTTTTGGAAGTCACTTACTTTGTAGTGCCTGGTATAGATTGTGCTTACAGTAGGAATCTGAATGCTTGGCTAGTTGAAAATCTATGTAGAATTACTCTTGTAACCTTATACTGCTTGATTTGTTGTAGTCCATTTATGATTAATTTAAGTTTAAATGTTATTCATATATCCTAATGTCCATTTCTTTTTATGAAAGATTATAGTGGACAAGGGCATGTAAAGACTACTAGAAACATAACTGGATCACTGGAGGATTGTATCTGGCCATGTGGCTTTAAAGTTCCACCCCTAACCTCTGTCGTAAAAAGGGCTTGGGCTGGATTCAAATTTGACTGTATATTCTTGTGTGAATTAGTCAACCTCTCTGCCTTGGTTTTCCGATCTATATAATGGAAATCATCAGTATCCACAGATTTTTGTGAGGATTAGTTAATCCTTGTTATAGTAGCTGAGGCATAACTGCTAGAAGTTAATACATGACTATGATTAGTTTTATTCTTTTGATCTTTTATGGACTCCCAATTAGGGGAGATCCTATCATAGTGTTACGTTCTCTAGAGCTGGTCATCTTGAAGGAGCTATGATGGATTTTAACTACTTATTTTGTAATACTTTTTCTTTCTTTCATGAGCACAGGAGGTAGCACCCACAACAGGGTCTTGATACCACTCTACCTGCAGCCACAGCTAGCCTTGAACCTTTCCATGTGGATCGGCCTTGCAGAGCATTGTATTTTACTACTGCACCACCATTCAGTCTTGGCTTTCAGTTATTGAGCACTTAGTTTTAAAAGTTTTAGTTAGTTAGTTTTTTCCATAATAGAGAGACACACAGAGAGACAAGCACTGCCCATAGGGTCCCCAAGCCATGATTTACCCCCTAGTCTAAGTCATCCTGGACCATGGGTATGCACATGTGTGCCCAGCATACACAAAGAGGTCCTGGGGTGCTAACCAGGATCTTCCCATGTTGATTGAGTTGTATTACCACTGAGCTACTACCTGGCTCCCTGACAGCATTTTGAACCTTTCTTATTTTGTTCCCTGCTTCCCTTTCTCCTTATTCCTTTCTGCTAGACACTAGGAGTATCTCCAGGGACCCTGCCCTTTATTGGATTGTATGTACACCAGGAATTTAGGTTCCTGGACATACTCCCTTCCATTCTGTTTTATCTAGACCAACAGACACTTGACCTTACCTCTCATTCTTTCTCTATCAGCCTCCTGCTGCCAACATTTGCTACACATTACACTACACCCACATTCTACAAAAATAACCCTGGAACTCCCTTTGAACCAGGTTGCTTTCAAGCTCCTCACTTCCTCAAACCTCATATAAGACAGAATATAATTAACTAATAGAACCTCTGGCCTCTTTGTTTGGTTACCTGAGATCTCCAAGCTGGAGTAACTTGGCCGGCTTCTTTTAGCTGAGCTATGTTGTTGCATCCTGATGGAAAACCTTTCAGCTATGTGAACTGATCCCCAAAGACATAGGGTGTTCATGGGTCCTGAGTGCTGCTGGATAATAATCATCGTCACATCAACTACATTTAAACAGTTTTTACAGTGGGCCGGGCACTGTTTTAATCACTTAATCCTCACATCTCAGTATCCTCACTATTATTGTTTTGTACATGATGGGATTGAGGCATAGAAGAAGTTAGAGAACTTTCCTGAGGTGCCACACCTGGGAATAGGGCTTGTTAGATATGAACACTGGCAATCTCACTCCAGAGTCCTGGCTTGTACTAGCTCTTGGGTTACCTCCTTTTCCATTTCTCAGCCTGTTTGCTAAACCTTTATCACTTGCTTTACCTCAGACATGGGCCCAATTCTTTTTGCTGTAAATGTTGGTTGTTGGGGAAGTCATGATGCATTTTTGCAGAGAAAAATATGTTTTGACTTTGCTAACAACCTAATAGTTTTTTAAATTGAGAAAGTAATGTGTGCATCTCTTAAAAAGTACAACTCTGTAAAAGTATGAAGTGAAAGTCACTAAGCATCTCTTCCATCTCATATCATCAAGTAGGTTCCCATTTCTGTCTCCATATCACAAAAGAAATGATGATATTTATCATTTTCATTTGTATTCTTTTTTTTAATGCTTATTTTGGAGAGATTTTTGCTATAGGGCACGTGTGCTCACCAGAAAGATAGAGACAGACAGACAGAAAGCAAGAAATCACCCCCTGGAGGGATGGCCATGCTGCAATCCCTCCTCCATTCTCCTCTTGGGATCTTGGGCATGCACTCAGGCACATGCATCCAGCGTGAGTTTAAGCCACTGGGTCCAGGACTTGAATCATGATCGACTACATGGGAGTCCAGTGACATAGCCATTATGCCAGCTGTGGTGGCCCCCTTTTTTATTTTTTTTTTTTTTTTTTTTTTTTTTTGAGATATTATTGTTATAGGGCTCATGCACTAGATGGAGAGACAGATGGAAATGAAGGCCCAGAAAGAGAGAAATCACTCCCCAGTGGAGATGGCCTTGCCACAACCCCTTCCCCTCTATTCACCTCTCTGTATTTTGGGCGCACACATGTGTCGTGTGAGTTTCAAGCTGCTGGGTCTGGGACTTGAACCATAGTGTTGTACATGATCACAGTGTACAAAATGAGATTTTCTATCCAGAATACATTATATATTGGCTCAAACAAGGATATTACCATGCATGTTATCATCAGCAAATAATTTTCTATTTTTTGTTTCTTCTATATATTGCTTTTTCTTTTTTTTTTTTTTTTTTTGCCCCTTGATTCCCTACTCCTCATCCTCTGCCAGTTTCTTCCCCTTATCCCACACTGTCTCTGGTATCTATAGTTGTTTTCCATGCCTTATTTTTTCTTCACATTTTATTGATTCACTAAAGATATTAATTAAGTTAAAAACTTTCAATAGCAAGCACAATTGATATATACATATCTATGAATGTATGTTTGACTTTAGGCGTAAAGCTTAGTGAGTAAAGTGAACATACTATAAAGTAGCACCTCGCTGGGGCTGTATAGCTGACTGCAGTCATTAAATAGGTATTTTTTTTTTAAAGAATTATTTTATTTAACTTTATTTTAGTTTTGACTAGAGATGGACAGAGTGAGAGAGAGAGAAAGGGAAAGTGAGATAGCAAGCCACCAGGTCTGGGACTTGAACCACACACAGTTGGCCATGTGGGAGTCCAATGCCCTTAACACCATACCACCTGCTGGCCCCATTAAATAGGTATTAATAGGTATTTTTAAATACAATTTTTAATTTTAAGAAAAACTGTTTCAGTTTTAATAGATCAAAAAAAATGTTAAGAGAAATTTGCTTAAAACTTAAAGCCAGGAAGAAGGTTAGGATTCAGTTCCAATAGTAGGTAGGTAGATGAATCTACCAAGTAAAACTGGGAAGACAAAAATCCTTAAATATGGAAATCAAAGTATTGAAGAAAATCAGTAATGTTTTAGTCTAAAGTCAAAAAATTCTATTTTGGTTTTCAGACTCATGTAGCTATATCTCTTCTATTGAATTTGCAGTGTTACTGTGGTCTGATCTTTCCATTTAACATTGGAACACTGGAAGATAACATTCAACATTATTATTGATATTTCTGAACTTGTCCCTACCATAAAGTTGGCCTTTTTCTTGGTCATTTCATGTTCTCTCATTTCAGTCCGTCTTTAGTTTTCCTAGTATAGCACTCCCTTCAGTGCTTCTTGAAGAGTTGTACTGGTGCTGGTAAATTCTTTCAGGTTTTGTTTATCTGAGAACGTTTTGGGCTTTTCTTCCCATATGAAGGATAATCTCACTGGATATAGCATTCTTGGCTGAAATTGTTTTTCACTTAACACTTTGAATATATTTTCCTATTCTTTCCTTGCTTGCAATGTTTCTGATGAGAGGTTGGATGTTAGCCTGGTGGAATGGGATATCCTTTGAAAGTAACTTGACGTTTTTCTCTTGCCAACTTTAGTATCTTGTCTCTGTGGTCTTGGTCAATCTGGCTATGATGTACCTTGTAGAAGTTTTTTTTTTTTGGGGTTGATTCTATGTGGGGTCTTTTGTATTTCTTGGGTCTAGATTTTTGAGTGCCTCTTTAGATTTGGGAAAGTTTTCTTCCAGGATTTCATGGAACACATTATCAATTCCCTTATTAGTTTCTTCACCTTCTGGGATATCAATGATTTGTATGTTTGGCTGTTTAATGGTATCTAGTATTATTTGTATGTTATTCTCACATTTTGGGGTATTTTATCAGTCTTTTTGGTGAATTTTTCTAGGTCAGAGGTTCTATTTTCTACATCTGACATCTGATCTTCTGCATAATGTAATCTGCTCTGGATATTTTCTGAAGAGGTTTTGATTTCCTGTATTATAGCCTTCATCTCAAACAATTCCATTTGATTCTCTTTTTTTTTTTTTTTTTTTTTTTTTTTTTTTTTTTTTTTTTTTGGGTTGATTCTATGTGGGGTCTTTTGTATTTCTTGGGTCTAGATTTTTGAGTGCCTCTTTAGATTTGGGAAAGTTTTCTTCCAGGATTTCATGGAACACATTATCAATTCCCTTATTAGTTTCTTCACCTTCCGGGATATCAATGATTTGTATGTTTGGCTGTTTAATGGTATCTAGTATTATTTGTATGTTATTCTCACATTTTGGGGTATTTTATCAGTCTTTTTGGTGAATTTTTCTAGGTCAGAGGTTCTATTTTCTACATCTGACATCTGATCTTCTGCATAATGTAATCTGCTCTGGATATTTTCTGAAGAGGTTTTGATTTCCTGTATTTTATCCAAAAAAATTCCATTTTTTTTTTTTTTTTTTTTTTTTTTTTTTTTTTTTTTTATGATGTGTATCTTCTTTTTCAGATTGTGCAGGAACTTCTCACCTCCTGGAACTTGTCTCTTTTCTCCTGCACCTTCTGGAGTTCATTGTCTCTCTTCTCTTTTATCTCTGTTAGCATTGCCACTATGAATATTTTAAATTCTTTATCTGACATTTCCATGAGTTCCCTTGTATTCTCTGGGTAGGAGAACGAGTTATTCTTGTCCCTTAGAAGAGAGATATTTTATTGATTTCCCATATTGTGCCTCTGTGGGTGGTTTTTGGTCATCTGATCGATTTTTTGCGTTTTCCTAGATTTGGAGTTAAATCTAAGCTTTCAGAGAAATGCAGGAGGAGGTGACATGCAGTCTCTAAACAGTACTGTTTTGCCCCTTTTGCACTGCTGATTCAGTGAAAATCAAGGGTTAATCTGTCCCTAAAAGTATTCAAATATTTGGCTGCTGAGTATCTAGACCTTGTGGAGGCTGAGCAGAAAAGTGAGAAAGGTAAAAAGAAAGGAAAAGGAAAAAAAGAAAACCAAAAAGAAGACTAATACAAAACAAAAACAAAAACAAAAAAAACTTTTTTGACAAAAAATGAAGACCACACAGCTACATGAATAGGGCCATTCAGAACTCAAATATAGATGTCTGCTGATTGGCTTGTCTTAAGGTGGCAGGGGGAAAGCTAAGAGTTAAAAAGAGCGGCAGAAAGCTGAGGTGTTTAAAAATTGCAAAAGAAATTAAACATAGAGGGGGAAACACAGAGAGACAGAGAGAGTAAGTACGGTGCTCCAACCTAGCTATTTGGCTAGATCTGGGGGACCAGGAGGGTGAAGTCTGAGCTGAGGGTCTTTGGTGGTCCTGATCCCTGAATGGGGCTGCTCAGAACTCAAATATAGATGGCTTTTGATTGGCTTATCCTGGCTCCTTGGCTAGGGCTGGGGGCGCAGGAGGGTTAAGTCTGGGCAGAGGGTCTTCAGTGATCCTGATCCTGTATTCTTTTAATAATATTCTGGAAGCTTATGTAAAACACACACTTCTTCCCACATGGTAATATACCACAGCTTTTTCAGTTATTAGATCTTAGAGATGGTTACCCTTGACTCTTTGACACTTTTTTCAGGGAGAAAATAGAGGCCACTTTGCTTCAACTTTCTGTAATCTCCTATATCTACAACCATTCTCCATCCTTTCTCTAATATCCACAGAAGAATGGTCTGTTTCCCTGTTCAAAGTTAATCCCTCTACCACTGTTCTTAACCCAACCCATTCCATCATGAAGCTTTCACTCTCTACAGGTTCCATCCTATAAAAATGGTCAAATAAAAAAGTGTTCCATTGTAAAAGTAAAAGTAAAAGCAAAACCAACTCCTCTCTCCAGCTTTCCCTTGACCCTTTAGCCCTCTGAGGATGATGCTGCTCTGCTTCCTTTGCTTTTAGCCGCTTTCCTTGAATTGTTTTCATTCAGTAAATATTTGAATGCCCTTTAGATTTAGCGTAGCACAGGTGGATATAATTGGATCCTTGACATCAAGAGGTTCACAGTCAATCTGAAATGGGGAAAGAGATGTGTGAACCCTCAAATGTGTTGCAGTGTTACAGGAGAGTTCATGTTATGTAATCTCAAAGACCTCACTCTATGGAGCTAACCTGGGTTTAGTCTTGACTCTGCTGTTTGATAGCTGTGTGTTTCAGAGAATTCCTTTTTTTTAATTAATTTTTTTTCTTTGAAGTTTGGTTTCTTTATTTGTGATATATGAACAACAGTACCTCTACAGTAGGTTCAAAATGATGAATCAATGTGTTATAAAGGGAGTTAACACATACATACTAAAGAGCTCTTTGCTTGTTGCTGCCATTATGATAGCATTGGTAAAGGGTAAAATGCACCCATAAAACAGGGACAGGGCCACTTTCCATTGGTTTCTTCACCTTATCATTGTCTTTTGTGATTCCTTGGAAATTACTTTGGCACATTAACAACTGTCAAATCCAGTGGCTGATATTCAAATTTCATGATACTTTACTTCAATGTGTTAACCCCTCACTTCAGGAAACCTTAGACATAACATATCCTTCTCTTTATATTTTTGCTCCTTCTTTTTCCCAATCTTTAATTAGTGTTCCTGAGTACTTTTTCATGTCCTTTTCTTTTTGCTTTATACCTATTTCCAGCATGAACTCATGCATTTTTTTAAGAGAGATTTTTGGTATAGGGCTTGTGCACTCACCAGAGAGACAGAGAAAGAGAGACAGAAAGCGAGAAATCACCCTGGGGGGATGGCCATGGTGCCATCCCTTCTCCATTCTTCTCTTGGGATTTTGAACATGCACACATGTGTCCCTGGGTTCATCTACATGGGAGTCCAGCAATGTAACCATTATGTTACATTTGTCCCATTGTGCATTTTTTTCTTTTTTAGCCTTTACGATCAGGTAGATCAGTACTTTTGGTAGAACTTTCTGAGATAATGAAATGTTCTGTTCCACTGTGTCCAATTTGATAGTCACTAGCTGTATGTGGCTGTTCAAAGTTAATCCCTCTACCACTGTTCTTAACCCAACCCATTCCATCATGAAGCTTTCACTCTCTACAGGTTCCATCCTATAAAAATGGTCAAATAAAAAAGTGTTCCATTGTAAAAGTAAAAGTAAAAGCAAAACCAACTCCTCTCTCCAGCTTTCCCTTGACCCTTTAGCCCTCTGAGGATGATGCTGCTCTGCTTCCTTTGCTTTTAGCCGCTTTCCTTGAATTGTTTTCATTCAGTAAATATTTGAATGCCCTTTAGATTTAGCGTAGCACAGGTGGATATAATTGGATCCTTGACATCAAGAGGTTCACAGTCAATCTGAAATGGGGAAAGAGATGTGTGAACCCTCAAATGTGTTGCAGTGTTACAGGAGAGTTCATGTTATGTAATCTCAAAGACCTCACTCTATGGAGCTAACCTGGGTTTAGTCTTGACTCTGCTGTTTGATAGCTGTGTGTTTCAGAGAATTCCTTTTTTTTAATTAATTTTTTTTCTTTGAAGTTTGGTTTCTTTATTTGTGATATATGAACAACAGTACCTCTACAGTAGGTTCAAAATGATGAATCAATGTGTTATAAAGGGAGTTAACACATACATACTAAAGAGCTCTTTGCTTGTTGCTGCCATTATGATAGCATTGGTAAAGGGTAAAATGCACCCATAAAACAGGGACAGGGCCACTTTCCATTGGTTTCTTCACCTTATCATTGTCTTTTGTGATTCCTTGGAAATTACTTTGGCACATTAACAACTGTCAAATCCAGTGGCTGATATTCAAATTTCATGATACTTTACTTCAATGTGTTAACCCCTCACTTCAGGAAACCTTAGACATAACATATCCTTCTCTTTATATTTTTGCTCCTTCTTTTTCCCAATCTTTAATTAGTGTTCCTGAGTACTTTTTCATGTCCTTTTCTTTTTGCTTTATACCTATTTCCAGCATGAACTCATGCATTTTTTTAAGAGAGATTTTTGGTATAGGGCTTGTGCACTCACCAGAGAGACAGAGAAAGAGAGACAGAAAGCGAGAAATCACCCTGGGGGGATGGCCATGGTGCCATCCCTTCTCCATTCTTCTCTTGGGATTTTGAACATGCACACATGTGTCCCTGGGTTCATCTACATGGGAGTCCAGCAATGTAACCATTATGTTACATTTGTCCCATTGTGCATTTTTTTCTTTTTTAGCCTTTACGATCAGGTAGATCAGTACTTTTGGTAGAACTTTCTGAGATAATGAAATGTTCTGTTCCACTGTGTCCAATTTGATAGTCACTAGCTGTATGTGGCTTTTGAGCACTTGAAATGTGGCTAGTGCTACCAAAGGGCTGACTTTTTAATTCGAATTAATTTAAATTATGTTGAAATAGCCGTATGTGGCTAGCAGCTAGCATATTGGACAGCTCAAATCTAGATATTAATGACTCCCCAAATTTTATCTCTGTTTTAGGATCCTCTTTTGAACTTTTGTCCAAAATATTCAAGTTATTGTTTAGGAATGGCCTATAGGTGCATCAAACTAAGTATCTTAACTTAGACTCATTATTTTCTTCCTCATAAACCTTTCTTCTATTGGGTCATTCATTAGAAAAGTTATGATTTATTTTTCTTTCTTTCTTTCTTTCTTTCTTTCTTTCTTTCTTTCTTTCTTTCTTTTTTTTTAAGCAAGGATGTGTCATAACTTTTCTGATAACCCAATATATTTTTTGAGTGAATTACATTACTTAACCCTGGAAATTATTCCTGACTTTTTGATCTTTAACTTCCATATCCATCGATTATTTAGTAACCTTGATTGTGTTTCCTGGGCACTTACTACAGTATTTTCTTTTTCTCCGTCCCTACTGTGTCTGAACTCATTCATCTTCTCTCTGTCTGCTGGATTATTGCCATAGCTTCCTAAATTATTCCTTGGCTCTGGTTCTTGAGCCTACTCTGCTTCATCTACCACATTGCTGCCACAAGAGTTTTAGGTGGAACACAGGTGTTATTTTGGAACTTGCTTAAACCTCTTCAGTTTCTCCCCTTCATCATCCACAGTTCAAAGGCCAAGTAGTATGGGAAACAATTCCATTAACAAACTTGTCCTTGCACATATTTCTAGTCTTAATTCCTCAATTTCCACCTGAAGTTTGATTTTTTTCATCCATACGAATTCCTAGCAGGTCTCTGAATGACTGCAGTGTATTTATACTAGCCAGGTCTCTCTCTTGAAAGCTTTCCCTCTATTGTTGGTCTAGTCCATTTTAGTGTTTTTTGCAATGCTTGAAGTAAATAAATCTGGACAGAATCTCACTGTGCCTTAGAGATTGAAGCTCCTGTTAGTCTTACTAGACTGCCAGGTGTGAGTGGGCAGAGGATGTGCTGAGGAGGACATTTTTCTTATTTGAGTCTCTTAATTCTAAGCAGGCAACAAACATACAGGCTGTTGAACAAACTTACCTTTTTTTGTGTGTGTGTGTGTCCTAATCTCCTATGTTTAAGAACGCAGCTCCACGGTTACCTGAAAATGTATAAATTTCCCCAGTGATTTTGCTTTTTCTGTGTAAATAGAGCACTTACTAAGACTTTCTGCTGCTCTGGGCAGTCCTCCTCCCACCCCCAGTTGGCTACTTTTTAAGCTGACAGACATTGGCCTATGTTCATGTTTTAAGGGATTGCTTGTGACTCTTGGAGGCTTTACCTTTAAGTCCGGTGTTTCTTATAGATTGCTTTTCAATGCTGTGATGATTTACTCCTGCTGGATCGTGGACATTCTATTCTGACAAAGATGGTACACCATAGCCTCTGAAATCTGAAGCTACCCTTATAGGGTAGCTGATAGATTTATAAGCAATACAGCATCCGCAATGACAATAACAGCTTGGAGAAAATTATCTTCGTATCCTTGCAAGATCTGTAGTCCTTAGCAATTTGTACTATGTTATTAGGATCCTTGGGAGCCTTCCCATACTTGTGGCAGTCAGTTGTTGACTTCCCACAATGCTTGTTGAATTGTTTTGCAAGTGTGCTTGAACAGTACAATAATCACCACAAGACGACTGTACTTTAAAAAGTAGTATACAAATATTTTTGGGTTATTGCTGGGTCATGATTAAGTCTCTTGTGGCATTGTTGGAAAATGACAAGAGTTGTCATTGCAGCTGTTTGAACTTGCAGCTTGACTGCAAAAATTCATGTGTTCAACCTAACTTGTGACATAAAATATTATGTGTTGAAATTTCACTGTGTAGACATATAGTAGTGCAAGCTCCATACAGTATTGAGACTGCAATGTACCTAATCCCATTCAAGGATTTACCTCTTCAAAGTTTCCAAATTCCTTTGGATGGCAAGTGTAAAAGAAAGCACTAAGGCAAGGAGCCTGTGGATTTTAGTATGTTTAGCCCTGGTAGGACATTTACTGATAATTATATTATTATATTATTATTATTATATTATTAAATAATTATATTATTTTTTAAATGACCAAAAAAGAAAATAAATGATTCAGGCTATTTATTTTTTCTTTAGCACCTATTGGATTATAAACTCCTTCAGGGCAGGTGCTGTGTTTATGTCTTTGTGTGCCTGACCTACCATGGTGGAATGCTAGCTTAGATGTTTAGTAACTATATCCTGCTTTGTTAATATTTCTAAAAGAAAGTCCAGACACTGGGTGCAGTGCCAACGCAAGTGCCCTGTAAGACTGGAAGCTCTGTGACCAACTATGGATTTGGTCCTCTGGTTGACCTGGAGAGCTGGGGGAGGGATCACAGCATGATTCATGTGTGCATGCTCTCTCTATCATGAAAAAGAATGTATACAGGAAATGTAAAATATAACCTACATTTTATGCATTTATGCAAGTACTGGGATCATATGTTAGAGCCAGCATTGTGCTTTTTTTTACCTCTTTCAGGTGTCAATCTTGCAAATATGCATTCTTGTTTTAAGTGCTAAAACAAGTTAGAGGGCAATAATAAGATGGAATAATCAAATTATGCAAGAAAACTGATAATTTAGTTATTCTTTAAAGAGTTCAAATTTAACAATGCTTTAAAAATTAAACGTTCTTTTTTTTGGAGAGATTTTCGCTATAGGGCGCATGCGCTCGCCAGACAGAGAGAGACATAAAGACAGAAAGCGAGAAATCACCCCCCAGGGGGGATGGTCACGCCACAATCCCTTCTCCTCCATTCCCCTCTTGGGATCTTGGGCATGCACGCACATGCGCCCAGCGTGAGTTTTAAGCCACCGGGTCCCAGACGCGAACCGCGGTCGACTATGTGGGAGTCCAGTGACATAGCCATTACGCTAACTGCTGGTTCCCAAAATTAAATGTTCTTTAATTAGCTTTTGCCCTATATGTAATTTCTGAAGAGTTTTTTTGTTTTGTTTTTGACATAACATAGTAGAATGTGGCTATTTTGTGGTTTATGGTTTAGTTGGAATTGGGAGGTCATAGTTTATAAGACTTATAATATTTACTAAAGCTTAAAATCTATAAATGAGAAAAATAAAAAAATACTATTCATATGCTTCTATTATACACTTGAGAGAACAACTTTAAAAAAAAAACAAAGAGGACATGCACGTTCAAAATGTGTGTTCTCATCAACGTTAGTCAATTTACAGAAGTTACAGTCTTCATCCCCCTCTTCCCTTCCAGGTCCTTGTTACTCATTCATCTACCGTTTTAAGATATGGCTTTGTAGTCAGTTTTGCTATACTGCTTAATAGCCAATTATGTTTGTATTTTATTTTTATTTTCAAATATCTTTGTCCTATAAATAACTCAGAAACTGTCCAATTTTCACTGTTGACCCTTGAATAATATAAGGGCTAGGGGTGCTGACCCTCCCATGCAATCAAATACCACTTAACTTTTGATTCTCTTAAAATTTAATTGGTGGGACTAAGGACGAAGGCAAGGAGCCTGTGGATTTTAGTATGTTTAGCCCTGGTAGGACATTTACTGATAATTATATTATTATATTATTATTATTATATTATTAAATAATTATATTATTTTTTAAATGACCAAAAAAGAAAATAAATGATTCAGGCTATTTATTTTTTCTTTAGCACCTATTGGATTATAAACTCCTTCAGGGCAGGTGCTGTGTTTATGTCTTTGTGTGCCTGACCTACCATGGTGGAATGCTAGCTTAGATGTTTAGTAACTATATCCTGCTTTGTTAATATTTCTAAAAGAAAGTCCAGACACTGGGTGCAGTGCCAACGCAAGTGCCCTGTAAGACTGGAAGCTCTGTGACCAACTATGGATTTGGTCCTCTGGTTGACCTGGAGAGCTGGGGGAGGGATCACAGCATGATTCATGTGTGCATGCTCTCTCTATCATGAAAAAGAATGTATACAGGAAATGTAAAATATAACCTACATTTTATGCATTTATGCAAGTACTGGGATCATATGTTAGAGCCAGCATTGTGCTTTTTTTTACCTCTTTCAGGTGTCAATCTTGCAAATATGCATTCTTGTTTTAAGTGCTAAAACAAGTTAGAGGGCAATAATAAGATGGAATAATCAAATTATGCAAGAAAACTGATAATTTAGTTATTCTTTAAAGAGTTCAAATTTAACAATGCTTTAAAAATTAAACGTTCTTTTTTTTGGAGAGATTTTCGCTATAGGGCGCATGCGCTCGCCAGACAGAGAGAGACATAAAGACAGAAAGCGAGAAATCACCCCCCAGGGGGGATGGTCACGCCACAATCCCTTCTCCTCCATTCCCCTCTTGGGATCTTGGGCATGCACGCACATGCGCCCAGCGTGAGTTTTAAGCCACCGGGTCCCAGACGCGAACCGCGGTCGACTATGTGGGAGTCCAGTGACATAGCCATTACGCTAACTGCTGGTTCCCAAAATTAAATGTTCTTTAATTAGCTTTTGCCCTATATGTAATTTCTGAAGAGTTTTTTTGTTTTGTTTTTGACATAACATAGTAGAATGTGGCTATTTTGTGGTTTATGGTTTAGTTGGAATTGGGAGGTCATAGTTTATAAGACTTATAATATTTACTAAAGCTTAAAATCTATAAATGAGAAAAATAAAAAAATACTATTCATATGCTTCTATTATACACTTGAGAGAACAACTTTAAAAAAAAACAAAGAGGACATGCACGTTCAAAATGTGTGTTCTCATCAACGTTAGTCAATTTACAGAAGTTACAGTCTTCATCCCCCTCTTCCCTTCCAGGTCCTTGTTACTCATTCATCTACCGTTTTAAGATATGGCTTTGTAGTCAGTTTTGCTATACTGCTTAATAGCCAATTATGTTTGTATTTTATTTTTATTTTCAAATATCTTTGTCCTATAAATAACTCAGAAACTGTCCAATTTTCACTGTTGACCCTTGAATAATATAAGGGCTAGGGGTGCTGACCCTCCCATGCAATCAAATACCACTTAACTTTTGATTCTCTTAAAATTTAATTGGTGGGACTAGCATATGCTATAATCATTATGTTGCTGAACTTGCATTTAGTCAACCATGGTTTGCGTTCTGGACCCGGTGCCTTAAAACTCATGCTGGCTACATGCGCATGCATTCCCAAAATCCCAAGAGAAGAATGGAGGAAAAGGGATTGTGGCATGGTCATTCCCCCTGGGGGGTGATTTCTTGCATTCTGTCTTTCTGGCCAGCTCATGCACCCTTTTCAAAAATATCTCTCTTTAAAAGACAGTAACTGGTAATAACTTATTGCCTTACCAATAACATAAACCATTGACTAACACATATTTTGCTTGTTATATGTATTATACCCATATACATATAGCCTTTTTGTATATATACACATATTGGGTTGCTGGAAAAGTCTTGATACATTTTTGCATAGAAAATCATAGAAAAAAATGTCATGACTTTTCTATCAACACAATATATCTTGTAAATATTAATATATATATACACACACACACACATAAAATATTTTAATAAGGGGGATCAGCAGTTAGCGTAATAGCTATG
>NW_006160175.1:194642-210401 GCF_000334495.1 Tupaia belangeri chinensis
TTAATAAGGTAGGCAGGCTAGAGCAAAGAAAATGCTATTAAGAAAATCATAAGGAAGAGGAAATATATTTACATTATTTATTGAAAGAACCTGAATATAAATGGATCCAATTCAACCCGTGTTGGTCAAGAGTCAGCTGTATAGTGTCCTCTGTAGGTCTGATAACAGTGTTGTCCCATTGTAGCAGCAGGGACTGAAGGCTGGGAAGGGTGATAAGCCTGGGTTTTTGAATCACGGTGACCCAGGTTTCATTCTTAGGCTGGCCACTTACTAGCTCTGGCAAGTCACTTTTGTGCCAATTTTCTGATCTTTAAGATGGGGATAATAGTTAATTTATGCTGTCGTAGGGTATTTTAGTAATTTTGGTAAGTGTTCAGTAAGTAGTGATAGTAATGATGATAAAGTGGGCTACATCATGTGGGTACCTAGGGGCCCATTTAGCAGTCTTGGGTTCTGTCTCAGTCAAGGCCCATTTGGTTTAAAGAAACAGACCTCCTTTAAGTATCTAGTTTAAGCTTGAAAGGGGAATTACATAGATATAAGCCCTGGAACTAAGCACAGTTAATTGTAACTGTCCTTTGCGAGGGACTGAAAACTAGAACCGAAAACTGGCAGCTTCTCTTGTTCTCTTAGGTGCCGTTCAGTCAGTTATTTATTTATTTATTAATTTTTTATTGTCAGCGGGCACATGTGCTTGCCAGAGAACCAGATAGGGAGGGGGAGAGGGAGGAAGAGAGGGAGGCAGTACCCTCCAAGGGTGCATGGTCATATCACAATCACTTTTTCTTCATTTCCCCATCACATTGGGATTTTGGGGGCAAGCACTCACACAGGTCTGGCATTGTTTTCAGGCTGCTAAGGCTGGGATTTGAGAGGGATTCAGCTCACTTAACTACTAAACTAAGATGCTGGCCCCATTTTGTTTTATTTCTATAAAATATTTGTTGAGGGAGGGAGAGAGAGACAGAGACAGAGACAGACAGATTTACTGGGATCTGTATTAGGAAAAGAAAAACTAGCATGTGATTCTCAGATGTAGTGAGATTGAAAACCACTGGCCTAACATATTCCCATTGCTGAGGTAGGTCTAGGAATTCAAAGATAAGGGAAACATGATCCCTTTCACATTAAAAAAAATTTAGATATGACAGAACATAAACTACAAGACTAATAGGGAAATGTAAACAGAAAGGCTATGGGAGGCCATAGGTGGGATCTGCATTTCTTGATATAATAAAGGTTGGTCCACCCTTAATTATAAATTTGTATACGCAGTACTTAGTCTGTTTATCTCATATCTACCTCATCCATCTGCCTGTCAGTCTCCCAAGGCCCCAGGCAACATGCTGGCTCTGGGTATAGCACTGGGAAATTGCCCCTGCTTAGTGTTTTCAACCCCAGGATCTGAGTCCCAAAGAAACAAGACGGCATGAGAGAGGCCCAGCATTTCAACATCCTCGATAGCCAGCACAATAGAGATGCTGACAAAGTGACCAGGATGCAAATCCCTGCTCTCAAGGAGCCCATGCCCAGTGGTGGGAAATTGTCTCACATTTATCAATTACAAATGGATTACAGAATGATTACAGGACCCTGGATGGGGAGGACACTGCTGGGGTAGCTGCGAGGAGAGCCATCACTTGAACCAAGGAGATGCCTGTGGGGATCTTAGTGAGAAGGAAGAGGTATAAATATTGATGAAAACTTCCTAAACCCAGGTCTAGTATGTTGTGTTCATTGCATGATTTTCTAAATTAAATCTCCAGTGAAACCTGTGGGGTCAGTGCTTTGCTAGATTCATGACACAGATAAGAAACTGAGTCTCAGAGAGGCATGTGCTGCCCCTGGTTATACGGTTCATCCGCATCAGAGCTGGTCCCCAGTCCAGGTGAGTTTGATCCCAGAGTCTAGGCTGTTTGCTTCTGCCCAGTGTTGTAGTATACAACGATGCATGGCAGGATTTGAGAGTCACAGGAAAAGCACCTTTGTTTCAGGGAAGGTTAGAGAGCCTTCCTGAAACAGGCAGCATTTGAAAGGTAAGAGGACAGGTAAGGACTGTGGCAATGTCTCATCCAGCCAGAAATGGAAACCATGGTAGGTCAGTTTAACATGGGGATCACTTTTAAAAAGGAGTATCAAAAGAAAAAGGGCAAGTTGGAGGTGTGAAACCATCTGGGAAATAATAACTGCAGGGACGAAAGGGATACCTTGATCGTAGGAGCCGGAGGAAGGCAGCAGGAGGGCCGTGCTGACCTCTCTGAGAGGATCCCTGGCTGGGGCTCAGATATCTATGGAGTGCTACACCATCTGTGTGCAGACCTCGGAGGACTACTCTCAGGGCTGATGCTCGAACTTCTGAGGAATTCTTGGAGTTATGTTTAAACAGTAATAAATAAGGTTTTTTTTTTTTTTTTTTTCCTCTCTTCTCAAAGCATGCTTGAGTATTCCCTCAATCTTCCTGGACTAATTCTAAATTTAGGAAAATAATTTTGATAGTAAAATTAACTTTGTTCCAAAATTGGTTTTATTGGCTTTCAGTGTGTTGGGAGTACTTGTAATACCTTCTAGAAAGTGATTCCTTGTAGCATAACCAAACAAGCCTTGTGAAGACCCTGAAGTAGATAATTGAGTACAGACCAGTCCCTGCTACACACACATGTAACTTGTATAATATGCTGATTTGACTGTTGCATACTGTTTAAGTTATTTATAAAATGTTTATATAGTTAAAGGTATTTGTGACAGTGGGATACCCTCTGACATAGACTGTTTTCTTCCTCTCCCATCCCCGTATTTGGCTTCTCTCTACTCTCTCTGAAGAGTGCATGCTCTAGTAATGAGGGACAGAATGCAGGCAGCTGAACTTAGTGAGCATAATTAGCTGATTATAAAACTCTAAGGGTCCGAGGAGACTAAATGCCTGTACCTGCGCAAACGTGTTTGCTCCGGCTTTTATAAAACCGCTTGGTCACTGCACTGAGGTGCAGAGTTCTCAGGCCCGCTGTAGTTGGTGCCTCCTTTCCTCCCGTCTGTCAGGTAGACCAGTGTCTTTACCTGCTGGACCTTTGGGTAACTTCTATGGAACAGGTGAACATTAGGGCCAGCCTCAGATTTTGGGTTACTGCGAGACAGTGACTATTCAGTTAGAAGAATGGAAACCCTGTCCTTGAGTTGGTCTGAGTCTGAACTGCCTTCTGCGTTCTTGGTGACTTCCCTTTGGGCGTATTTGCTTGTGGCTAGAGCCACATTGGCTTCTTTGTTCCTAAATCAGGCATACTCCTTACTCTCGACCTAGTTCCCTGTTCTTTTTGACTGACACACTTGTTTCCCCATCCACATTGCTGACCGCTTAGCCTGCTTGTGCTTAGACACAATGTGCTCAACAAGAGCTATGGTTACCCCAATTCTCTATATTTAAAATCACAACTGGTGCCAGCCTTGCAGGCGAATAGTTGGGGGGGGGCAAATCTCATATGGCCAACCGCAGTTTGAATCCTGATCCCAGTATCCTGAAAAAAACTGTAGATACTTACGTGCATTTTGCAGCTCTTGATAAGATGGAGAAATGGCGGAGAAGGGATTGTGGAGGGACCATATCTCACAGGGGTTGACTTTCTCCCTCTTTCTGTCTCTCTCTGGCCATCGTATGCATCCGCTAGCAATTCAAAACAAAACAAAATTGCAACCTGCAAGCCCCCCTCCCAAATCTGAGCCCCTAGCCAACACTACTTTTCATGTTTATCAGAGAAGCCATCACCTTCTAACATCCTCTGAATTATCTGTTTCCCCAGTAGAAAGGTAAGTACCTTTAGGACAGGTATTTTTGTTTGATTTACTGATACTGATATGACAAGAGCATAATAAGATTTAATAAATATGTTGTGTACATGAGGTAGTATTTTAGGGTTCCTTAATTCTGTAAAATAGTGAATACTTCACATAAGTTTTACCTGAATTATGGCTAAGATTTTGTTTGACTTTAGTCTTGGATCATTACCGTAATGTTATGTCAATTAGCATGTATTTATACATATATAATTTAGCAGGGAGAGATGGCTATTCCAATCACTATTTATTACCGTGTCATGGTACTTATCACACCACCTGGAATTTGGTTATCTGATTACTTGACGCTCTTTTGGTGGTAAACTCCTAAGAAGACTGAGTCTTTGTATTTAGTGTGTTGCACATGTTGGCAACATAAGTATATTGTGTAATAGGAAGAAATTAAGATTGAAAAACTAAGTTTTGCTCAAAAAATTGTAAGACTTACATATTTTTCATATTTTGGTATTGTATTCTCATTTACATTAAGGGGCTATCAAGAGTTGTATTTACCTTAATTTTCTGAAGAAGGCATGATATCATTTACATTTACAATAAAGAAAAATGATAGATTTCTTTTATCTCTATCATTAATAAATGTCATAAAATAGAAAAATAAAGCTAAGTCAATATATTGTTGCCACAGAAATTGAATTTGTGTCAAAAGGATTTGTGCTTGTGATGTAGTGATTCTTATATTTTTCTTAGAATTAAGTCTCTAGTAGGTGACAACATCAATAATTCACAGTACCAAGGAGCTTTTTGAGATTGGTTAATTTATATATGTGAATTAGAAGACAAATGAGTAATGTGGTTAATATATTCTGACAAACTTGAAAATATGCACTAAAAAACTCAGCCTATTTAAAAAGTCTATCGTATTAGATTTTCATTTTTTCTTTTCACTGATTAATATGTATATTTTTATTTGAAAAGGAACTAATCTTTATTTCCTGGTCAATGTGAAAAGTATTAACCATAGTAACTTAAAAAGCTTCTTATTATAAAAGTAAATATGCTCATTGTAGACAACTAGGAAAATACATGAAAGTATGGAAAAATGCCCCATATCTCATGACCCAGATGTATAGAATTAACAGTGCTTTGTCCTATTTTCCTATAAATTTGTGAATTAATAAAGTTGGAATTATATTGCAAATGCAATTTTAAGTGCAGCTTTAAAAATGTAACATTGTATTGCAACATTTTCGTATGTCATTATAGCCCATATAGCCGAACTGATTTATTCTTTTCTAGGTTTTGGGGAAATTTTAGGTCCACTGTTATGGCGATTTAGTACTGTAATGATACATATTTGCATATAAAGCTGTGGTTGTATTCCTATTTCCTATGATTGATTCTAGAAGTAGAATTGCTAGGTTAATGAACATGGGATTTGATTTACCAAATTGGTCACTAAAAAGGTTTACCCAAATTTCCCTTCATGGTGATGATACTATAATGTAAACAAGATCCCTCTCAAATATATATGAAATAATATGTGGTGTCTCAGGAATATCCAGTTTAAGTTCAGGTCTCTCACAAGATGTTTAGAATGCTGAGGATGATCTCAGAAGTAACTTAGTAGTTTGGATAAGCTTCAAGGTGATTCTGGGAGCTCTGGGACCAGTTTAAATCTTTCTGCAGCAATTACTTAAAGTGCTTTTCAGCCTTCTCCAGATGATGAAAAAGGTCTTAGATGCTTATAACCTAGAACTAAAGCTACTTGTAAAGTAGTTCGAAGATTTAAATTGCTTTCCCCTGGATACACTGTAGAAGGTTTTTTTGATCTGGTAGTACAGATGAAAAGGATTAGAACAACTGAAAAGAACATCCTAAAATGGGCTTTAAAGCTGTGTTTCTGGAAGTAGCCATTGTATTTTTCTTTACATTTCCCTTCAACACTGAGTAAGTTCATTGATGGAGCATATTCTAGTATTTATACCAGAATATAAAATGACTTGTCAGGTACCCATCCACTGTGATGCATAATCTAGAGAGTTCTAAGCAAGCATTTGATAGTTTTTCTAGAGAGGTGGTGGTTACCTGCTGGTTCGTTGTAGTTTGTTGATCTTCTGAAAACCTCTTGTGGTCTTATAGAAACTCATCTTTTCTTTCCATACTGTGAATTCTTGAATCATGCTTTTTTTGCAAATGGAGTCAGTATGGTTTACTCTGACTCCCTCACCTCCTATCTTGTCATGTTTGAAGGCCACAGGGTAAACAACTTATGTTATTAGTTGTACTGTGCTTATGTGCTTGTTATATAATTATGACTTTCCTGTTATATGCCTTTGAATGCAAAACACACGTGTGTGTGTGTGTGTGTGTATGACAGTTTGGTTTTGGTGATGAGCCACTGTTGTCTGCAGCCTTTTTAAGAGAAGGGGAGCACCTGGTCAGCTAGCTCACTGCTGCCTTGCCCTGCTCTGCCTTGCCCTGCTCTGCCTTGCCCTGCTCTGCCTTGCCCTGCTCTGCCTTGCCCTGCTCTGCCTTGCCCTGCTCTACCTTGCCCTGCTCTGCCTTGCCCTGCCACTAGCCCTGCACAGTTTGGCCTTGGTTCAGACTGGTGAACCCTGATGGACTTGTCTCAGCTTACTGTGGTATGAGTTCTGAGAGGGAAGAAGCAGCTCTGTGAATGCTTTTTATGTACATTACAAGCTCCAAGAAGGAGGAAGCTCTTACCAGTGCTGCTATAGGCTTTGCAAGCCTACTAAGAGCTCTGCATTCCTATTAAACTCAGCAAATAAACATTAGTGCCTCACATCTTTTTCCAATTCTCTGCATTTGACTCACTGTTCAGAGGAGGAAAGAACCACTTCTGAAAGCTGATCTCTCTTGATGAGTTTACTTTCACAAAGTAGGAATTATTGGAAAGGGAGGTTGGGGCAATAGAGACAATCGAGAAGTTTGACAGTAGGAAAGCTTTGGAAAATGGAAAGGATGGCTTGTTTTCATTTTGATTTGTTTTCTGAGGTAGGCAGGATTACAGTTTTGCATAAATGAGCAGATTAAAAGAGGATATTTCCTAATTCTCACCTGTTCCTAACATCTCTCACTTTTTTTCCAAGTCTAAAACCATATGAAGAGTCAGCCTACTTCTGTCTGTCTTTACAGTATCAAAGAACCAGTTCTACCCTTGTCCTCAGTGCTATGAGAGCTTTAGTGTTATTTTTGGACCGCTCTGAGGTGGTGTTAAATCTGGAGTGCTTGAAGTTAATCTTTTCACACCTAGTTGTGTTGTCTGGTTGCCAAGGAGATGACCCTTAGATCGACTCTAAAGGCGTGTTTAGTGTCATGGTCAGTTGTAATATTCACATTTTCATAGTCCTTTATAGTAGGTGTAGATATGATACGCATATGTGTGTAGATCAGAGATTTTATGCTCAAGTACATATTCATAAGTTATTGGTGGAAAGGAATAATCTGAGCTTTAAAACAAAAATGTGAGCAACGTAGCATCTGCAATCACAGATTATGATTAAGAGAAGAATGATCCTTGTTTTTCCCCTTAAGGTATAACTTTGCTGTGTCAGTGAGGAACTGGTCACTTACTTGTTATGTCAAGCAGATAGTCATGTTGTGGTTTGATAAAATGAATAGTCTTTAAACTTACATACTCTATATATGCTGCAAGGTAGACTAAGCATTTGAATAAGTGATACACTCGATAATTCATCCTATATACCAGAATCTATTGAATTCTCTTAAAACTGTACTAATTGGTACCTGTCGCTTCAGGGCAGTTAAACCTGTACCAACTGGATCAGCTCCTCATCTCATATCTTTGAAATATTGTATTTCTTATCTTTACTCTTTGTGTGACTTGTTTCAGGAATACCCAGTTTTTAAAGTGAGATACATGATGAGACATTCCTTGTGCATGCGGAGGGAGTTTTTAGTTTTGGCTATTGGATGCATGTGCTCACATGACAGTGAGTGAGAGTGAGAAATTACCCCCTGGGGAATAGCCATGGCACAATCCCCTCTCCTTGAACTTCCTCTCAGGATTCTTTGGGGTGGGTAGGTGCACCCTGTGTGATTCTTTTTTTTTTTTTAGGGTTTTTTTTTTAGGTTTTTGCTATAGGGCATGTGTGCTCACTGGAAGGACACAGAGAGACAGCGAGAAATAACCTTCTGGGGTATGGCCATGCCGCAATCCCTTTTCCTCCATTCTCCTCTCGGGATCTTGGGCACGCATGCACATGCGCCTGGCATGAATTTAAGCCACTGGGTCCTGGACTTGAACCATGGTCGACTACATTGGAGTCCAGCGACATAGCCATTATGCCAATACTGGTCCATACCCCGTGTGATTTTCAAGCTGCCAGATCTGGGACTCAAATCTTGGAATCAGCCATGTGGGATCCAGTGCCTCAACCTCCATGCCACCTGCTAGCCCTGACTTAGGGCTGATAATGGTAGGGTTGGGACAGGGCTTCTCAAGTGGTCCTGAGAATGGTGTAGTAGTGTTACCTGCAGGGCTTCTTAAGTCTGTTGGTTCTTAAGGCCCTTCTTAGACCTGCTGAATTAGCATTGTGGAAGACTGAGTCTCTGTAATCTACTTTTCCAAAAAATGTTTTGGTGTGATTTTTATGCTCACGAAAAAGCTGAAAGCTAGCGGATCTGGGGTCTAGTTTATAAGAATTGTGTCTGAATCAAGTGTATTTGGAGGTTTTAATCTTACAGGTTTTCCTATTGCTGGCAATTCCTCCTGACAACTCAGTTAAATGATGTAAACTTAATGGAATTAAATTGCATCAGCCAAAAGTTATTTTTAAGATATTACCAAATATTTGGTTGTGATGAAAATGACAAATTGACCCTAAGCCTCTTAGCTTGGTACCAGGTGATGATTGTCATGTTCTTAATGACATGAATAGACAGATGCTTTGCTTTTCTGGCCTGCTAATTCAAATGTGCTTAGCAGTGAAAGACAATATAGAACTTGCTGAAAAGTTTTAGGCTATAGCTAGAGTAATTTTCATTGCTGCAGACCTCAAATGCTACTTACATTATTATGTAATTTATTTGTTACTTGTGTAATGGGTTGGCAGGGGAAGAATGGTTTTCTCATACCTTCTGATACAGCATTTACGGTGTTCTGAAAGCTCTAAATCTATTTTATGACAGCACACATTGTTTTTAATAAAAGTTTTGATGCGTTTCTTAAATGGGAATATAAAGCCCTAGGTTCTATGTTTCTAGATTTTTGTTTTTGTTTTTTTTGGATCCTATATTCTCTTGAAGAAAGATCTATGAAGGCCAGGGTCAGCAGATGGCGTAATGTTATGTCACTGGACTTTGCCACAGTTCAAGTAGTGGACCCGGCAGCTTAAAACTCACTCTGGGTGTGTGTACGTGCCCAAGATCCTGAGAGGAGAAGGGATTGTGGTGTGGTTGTCCCTCCTGGGCGGTGATTTCTCTTTCTGTTTTGCCAGTGAGTGAATTCACCCTACAGCAAAAATCTGTCTTAAACAGAAACAAATGAAACAAAAACAAAACAAATCTATGAAGGCCTCTTTTCCTCTTTCAGTTCCAGAGTGACCTTCTTGGCCATTCATTCTAGGGTCTGTCATTAACAGAAAACATTGTTATGCATCTATATGTGGTGGTCCGTACTTTTTAAGGAGAAAATATAATCTGCAAGTTGAGAAACATAAGACCGCAGGAAAAAGGAAGACTTTCTGACTTGGGAAAAAAGCCTCAATATAATTTAATACTACATCTTGACTAATTCCAGTGGACCGACAGAACTATTTCTAATTTACCATTATCTGTGCTTTGGGGACCTGCAGTTATCATAATGGCTGTGTCGCTGGATTCCCATGTAGTCAACTGCAGTTCGAGTCCCGGACCCAGTGGCTTAAACTCACGCTGGGCATGTGTGCATGCATGCCCAAGATCCTGAGAGGAGAATGGAGGAAAAGGGATTGCGATGTGGCCAATCCCCCCTGGGGAGTGATTTCTCGCTTTCTGTCTCTGTCTGTTTCTGTCTTTCTGGCGAGCACATGTGCCCTATAGCAAAAAAAAAAAAATCTCAAAAAAAAATTATCTGAGCTTTTATTCTATCTCCATGCCATAAAGCATTAACAACACCTGTAGATTCATAGGTCAGTTAATATAACTAAAGGTCACAAAGTCATGTTTAGTTGTGAATGTTTTAAATATGTCTAAGTATGTCTTATAACTCTAAAAAGTTGCTGTCAGGTTATTATATTTTTAAAGGTGTTCCTTCTATTTAGCAGTCAATTTTATGTGTCTATTTCCTTTTTGGAGTATGTGTCAGCAAACGCTACTCAGCTGGATTGATGTGTTCAGTTGCCTGTATTTCCCCAACTGCAAGATAGTAAAGAACACTGCTGGTGGCCATAAAACAGAATTACTTCATTTTTTAAATGTCTTGGTTAACCAGACATTTAAACAGTAGCTCATGTACTAATATAAAAGTGATATATTTGTGCAATGAAGTTTTCTTTTCTTTTCTTTTTTTTTTTTTTTAAATTGGGGACATTATCCTTATAGTTTGGTATCTGTAAAAGTAAGACCCTAATCTGCCACAGAACTGTGTGAGGATTTTATGTCATTCTTTTTCCCTTTCCCACTCTAAACATTAAATGAGCAGACCTCATTTTATCAGTGGATGGGGCAAAAAGGTAGGACCTTGAGATGATGTAAACTTTATAATGATGAACTTGAGTATTTTGTTAATGTTCAAACATCCTATGAAAGTGTGCTACTTGATATAACCATTACATTTTCTAAGTATTGAGTATTTTCCCTTAATTCATGTTCAAAGTAGTCTGTGCTTGGACATTTCAGTTTTTAGGAGAAATTACAAGTGCTTGGAGCGATTCAGATATTTATGTATTTTCACTGTCCAGAGGGTGCATGTTCTTGCCAGAGAGAGACAGATGGAGAGGGAAAAAGCATCCTCTAGTGGGCCATAGTCATACCAGAATCCCTTCTCCTCCTTTCTCCATCTTGTCGGGATTTGGGGCATGTACACACATGTGTTCGTTATGCCTTTTGGTCTCAAGCCATGCAGTTGACCATGTGGGAACCAGCTCCCTTAACTACCAGGCCATGGGTTGACCCTCTATTCTGATTTTTAATGCTGGTATGTGTTTAGTGGTTTCTTTAAAATTGTATGTGTACAAACAAATAACTATATAATCTCTTCTTCAGAAATCTTAAAACGAAATCTATCCTGACTTTAATGTTTCGCTATAGAAACAAAGTTGTCAGATCAAATTTCTAGCTGTTTACTCTGTCAGTCAATATCACCAGTCCTGTTGTGGGCCTTGAGTTGATGTCATTTCCTGCCCTCCTGGCTTCTCTTGCTAGTGGTAAGAATCAATAGGTGAGTGTTTTCCAGAAGAGATGGAATAATGAACTTGACCTTAGCTTCTTTTCTCTCAGATTCTGTTATACAGAACACGTACATCCCTTGGAGTTTTCTTTTTTTCTCTGTGTAAGTTCTCTTGTATCACAATCCTGTTGTAATTCATCACATTTTCTTTTAGAAACATCAGGCATTTAGTAAATTAACTGAATTATTTTAAAAACTATACCTTCAATGAAAATATTTTAAAAACTATGACAAAAACATGGATCCTTGTGTTGGCATGTTTTCATATAAGAATAACTGTTCTTTTTTCTGAAATTGTGAGTCCAACCCTAATTTAAAATGCCATTTGATTTTAGGCCTTTGTATATAAGAATATTTTTCTTGAATGTTTTTATCTTTTGGATTTTACTTTGTAAAACTTAGTTTCTCTATTTTCCTACTCGGTACTTTACTTTCTGTGTCTTGTATTAGTTTCAGATCATAAATCTTGTATGGGTTGTAAGCTTGTTTCTCAAAATTATGTATTTTCAGTTTTTCTTTTATCTTTTTTTAAAGAAATTTTTAAATTTAACTCTATTTATTTTTAAAAATGGGGGGGGGGAGAGAAAGAGAGAGCGAGCGAGCGCAAGCCACCAGGTCTGGGACTTGTTCAAAATTATTTATGTATTTTCAGTTTTTCTTTTGTCTTTTTTTAAAGAAATTTTAAAATTTAACTTTATTTTTAAAAATGGGGGGGGGGGAAGAGAAAGAGAGAGTGAGCGAGCGCAAGCCACCAGGTCTGGGACTTGAACCACGGTTGGCCATGTGGGAGTCTAGCGTTCTTAACCACCTTGCCACCTGCGACCCCATCTTTTGTCTCTCTTTTAAACATCATTTTCACATTTTTCTGAGGCAATTCAAATTGGTATTTGGGAATATTTTATTTGTGGAAGCAGAGGTTTTCTATTTATATACTATGGCATACTTTTTGAAATAGGATTTTCGCTTCGGATCTGATCAGGTATTACTTTTTAAGCAATAGGATCCTTGGCATGCTATTGTGTCAGAAGATGGCTACACTTCTCTTGTTATAGGAACTTGAAATGATTCCGTTCAGGGGTGATACGAGTTGTGAGTGGGTTAACCAAGTTCTGTGGTCTGGAAATCTCTATCGTCAGGAAGGCACACAGACAGTCAGAGGAAGGGGGCCCTATGCAGGCATTCTCCCTGCTCCTTTCTCTGCAGATCCAAGAGCTCTGTACTTTTGGGTTTAATTCTACTAATGTCTCCAGATTGAGATTTGGGCTTTCAGCTTTTTAGAAATTTATAGTCCTGCTCACCTCTATGTAGTTTTTAGATCTCAAATCTTGCATAGGCCCTAGTCTCATTCTCCTAAAATTGTCTTTGTTCATTGTCTGTTTTCAATATCAGTCACATCTACTTTTAGGAATCTTGGTGTATTTTAATTTCAGAGGCTGAACTAATATTGACAAAGAGCAAATATAGGGACTGGCAGGTGGCATGGTGTTTGGGCGCTGGACTCCCACATGGTTGACTGCCCTTTGAGTCCCCAACCTGGCAGCTTGCTTTCTCTCAGTCTTTCTTTGTATGTCTCTCTCTGGTCTAATTGAAAATAATATTAGCAAATAAAATAAATACTTCTTAAAAAATGGTATAATATCCTTGATTAGACTTGATTAGATAGTTAACCCTTAGTTGATCCAGCATTTTTACTTTTTTGTTTCCAGGTCAGAGTAGGTAGTTCTAATCAACAGTAAATTTAATCTGTTGTGTTGTCTGAAAAGTCACGGCATAGTTTTTCTTTTGTTCTATGCAAAAACGTGTCATGACTTTTCTGAATAGAACATAGTGGTGTGGCTAATGATCATTCACTCAGCTTCATTTTCTTTGGCCTCTCTATTTACTTTCTAAAATCTTCAGTAGAAGGAGCACCTTGGTGAAAGCAAGGGAAAGAAGAAGCTGGGATAGTGATTTATATTGTCGTGACTTTTAATGCCACTCATCATTGAGGGAGATTTATGAGCATGAAGGTATCCTTCAGTCTACAAACATGAAAGCCAGGTATCATTCAATTCAGTAAACATTCGGTTTAACCATGTGCCACTTATTCTGTTAGATGATTTTTTTATTATTATTATTATTATTAGATTTTTGCTATAGGATGTGTTCTCTCGCCAGAGAGACAGAAAGTGAGAAATCCTCTCCTGCCCTCGGGGTGGATGGCCATGTCGCAATCCCTTCTCCATTCTCTTTGTGATTTTGGGCATTTATGTACATGCACCTGGCATGAATTTTAAGCCACCAGATCCAGGACTTGAATCGCTGTCAGGCATGTGGGAGTCCAGCAACATAATCATTGTGTCATCTGCTGATCCCTAGATGATGTTTGTTAACACATGTACTTTTACACTTATCAAATAGGTCCAATTTTCTGTTTAGAATATATGACCCTTTCTCTGCCCTTTTAAAGATCTAATACTCCAGTGATTCAGAGGAAAGAACTGGTCATTGATTTCAATTACTTGAATACAAAATCTTGCCTAACTCTGGGATTTATAAAACTTAGATTTTTATTTTTTCTGGAGAATTTCTTTAGAACTCTACTTTGCAAGAAACTAATTTATCCACTTTCTAAAGTGGCCTTATGTTTCTCCAGCAAGAAAATCAGCAAAAGAGCTCTCAAAGAATCTGCCAATGAAACTGAAAAGTATCTACCATTGTCACTAGTGATAAATCAAACTGATGTTAAAGATGCAAATAGCCTTTCCAGAATACTCTTCTCCTTTGCTAGGATTGTTTAAGTTAATTAAGCCAGTAACGTACTTCATTATCTATTATGCTTTAAATTCACCATGTGAATTTCAAGTTTTTCTGTTTTATAATAGAAAGTTTCTATAAAATAAATATATAACATTTTCTATAAATAAAAGCACATTTACATCTTTATATCAATTATATCTTAAATCCACGTATTTAATTGCTGTTAATACTATTAGTAGGGGAAATATATTGATTATGCCACAGTTTAGTTTCTATTTTTGTGAGATTTACAAAGCTAAGAAATTTTAAATGTTTGAAACTACTGCATGCAGGGTTACTTTTGTCCATCTTTTTGAGAAAGAGATTAAAACAATATATAAGGCATTTATATTAAACTGTCAGGAATTTAATTACATTCAAGTTAGCATTAGAGTTTTGAATGTACTCTATTAGCTAAAATTAAAAAGCTGTTATAAATTACTGATACAATTGGTTTTTTTTTTTTATTTGCAGCATTTAAATATTAGGACACTGACAGACGATATGGTAAGGTTATCTTGAACATTTTTCTTTGTTGTGCATTTTAACTAACCATGTAATGTTGAGGTGTGCTGTGCTAACACCTTTGAAATTGCTTAAAAACTGCTTGTATTAGAAATGCTCTATTTTTATAGAGCTAAAGTAAGAAACAGAAGTCATTAAGTGGTAGCTTTTAAGTTGTAAAACGGAATAGTCAGTATGTTAATGTAAAAATTTGTTTACTTACAAATTGTTAGTCAATTTTGAATCATTCAAATAAATGCTCATTCTCTGGGAATGAATTGCATACTTCAGAGAGGGGTAGAAAAAATTGCTTAAGATATGTCAGCTTTTCAAAAATATATAGTTGCTAATTAAAGTAAGCCCCCTACTATATCATGCATATATTTTTTAAAAATGCTTAAAAATGAGAGACCCAGGTGTGCCTTACTATATTTTCTTCCTGTTGAAAGTAATTGGGTTTCTTTTAAGTAGTTAACACTTCATTAGCACCACTACAGATTCTTGGATATTCAAGTTCCCCCTGCCCCCATGTGTTTTTGAATAATGGCAAAGGAATAATGAGAAAACCCAAATTAACAATAACTCTAAAATTATGTTAGTACCATATAAAGAAAAAGTATGGTATACTACTGACCAGGTTTTGAATTCAATTTCACCATATAGCAAGCACAAGGCAGAGTTTCTAGAACACAGTACTCAAAAAATGTTTCACCTCTGATATCTACACTACCATTGTAGGTACCAGGTAAGGTGGACACATAAAGATGAATGAGACAGAGCACGAGTGATATCGAAAATCTTATTCTTCTGGATAATGTCTAAGAACAATATACTTGTATAAAATTTCCTGGATAACATTTTTCATGTGTGAGTATTTAGAAAATGGTAGCTATATGGAGCAGTTTTGTGGATTCTAGGAGTTTCTTCTCACATTGCAAGGTTGATGTTTCATTATTTTACCACTGAGGACAAAGGCTCAGACAGGTTAAGTATGTAGTTTACCTAAGTATGCCCAGTTGGCAAATAATGCAGCCATAGTTTGACTCTTGTACCATATTGCTTAAAATCCGTCACTTTACTCAGTGTTTATATGGCTTCTTAAGGCTGATATAAACTGTCTGTGGGAGTGGATGGTGGCTGCAAGGCTGATCCGCATGGGAGGCTTTCAGGTACACACCCAGAGACCTCTTTGAGTGCTCTGGGCATGTGTGTGCCCGTAATCTGGGGCTGGCTGAAGTTGGAAGTGGACTGTGGTATCAGGACCCTGGTGGGGGTGTTGT
>NW_006160175.1:210411-287221 GCF_000334495.1 Tupaia belangeri chinensis
TCTCTGTGCTCATGGAAGAAGTAAATAGTGCAACTTAAAATCCGGAATTTTTATGTTTACTCTTTTATGAGAATTTACAATGTGTACTTATAACAGCTTTATTGAGATATCCACTAAATATACAATTCACCCATTAAAGATGCAGAATTCAATGACTTTTTTTTCTTTAAACTGTATTTACAAGATTTGTACAACCATCACTACAATCAATTTCAGGACATTTTCATCACTCTGAATAGAAACATCATACCCATAAATAGTCACACCTTTTGTCCCCTCAACTCTTGTAGCTCTAGGTAACCACTCACCTACTTTTTGTCTTTTTTTTTTAGTTTTTATTTTTTATTAGATTTGCCATAGGGCATGTGCTCTCGCCAGAGAGAGAGAGAGAGAGAGAGAGAGAGAGAGAGAGAGAAAATGAGACACCTCCCCACGGAGAATGGCCATGTGAAATCCTCTTAGGATTTGGTCACACACATAGACACACCTAGTGTGATTTTTTTTAAGTTGTTGGGTCTGGGACTCAGACTGTGGTTTGCCATGTGTAAGTCCAGTGCCTTGACCACCATGCCATGCCCCCTGCTGAGTCCTACTTTTTGTGTTTATAGATTGCGCCTGTGGACATTTCATATAAATGGAGTCATAAAATATGTGATGTTTTGTGTCTTTCTTTCACTTAGCATGATGTTTTTAAGATGAATCCACATTGTTTCATGTATTAATACTGTATTCCTTTTTATTGCTGGATAATAATCTATATGATATTTTTGAGATTTATTGATATTTTGAGTGCTCTGTATTTTTTTTTTTTCCCCATTCACAACCCCTTTACCTCATCTGACTGTCGTTGCCCACTGAGTTCTAGATCAGTTATGGAGTGGCTGCTACAGGCCATTTTAGCAGCCATCTTGTTCTGATCTTATATTAAGAACTGTTTTTGTTTTTTGTTTTTTCCCCTGAATGACTTCCATTCTTTCTCCATCCTCTTCCCATTCCCAGCCTCTTTCCTCAATCTTGTGACTGGGCTTGGTAAGGTCAAAACTTTTGGGTCATTACTATAGTGACTAGAGCATATTTTTAGCATTATATCATTTATTATCTAGCTCACTTACGTAAACCTTTTGAAGATAATGTGTTATTAACACTTCCAGGACCTGGTATGCTGTCTGGCATGTAGTGAGCATTTTAATAAACTTTTTGTTGAACAAATGAAAGAATGAGTCAGTACTTTGATAACCTGCTGGTATTATGATTTCCTTGGATTCAGACCTATTTTGGCCCTGGTCAGGCTTCCTGGAGATTAAGTCTTGAATTTCATGTGCAGAGTATGAAAGCTCTGACAAGGACCTTCTGACATCTTTCTGACCACCTGCCTGGATTACTGACTGTTCCCCTGCCCTTGCTTTCATCTTAAGTGTACATGTGACCATCTCGCCTGGATTCCTCATTGACCCCTTTTACGTGGACTCATTGACTGAACTGCTGCCTCTCGGCTCTCACAGTTCTCCTCTGATCTTGTTCTTTGTCTTGCCTGTTGAATAGGCTAGGGGTTTTGTCTAGGGGAGGATCAAGCTGATTATCTACTTTAGGCAGCTAGATCTGTTTTTGTAGAGGTTTGAAAATAAGCATGGCTATGTTGAACAAAAGACACTAAAGAGTAAATTCTTTCTTACTCATTGTTGACTGATTCAGTATAGATCATTGGATTTGGAATCAGAAGACTTGATGAAAGACAAAGCTTCACTATTTTTCCTGTCCTTAGCAAAGCAATTATTTGATTGTTCACATATTTATAAAACAGGACTAATTATGTCTTCTCCCCTCATAGGATTTTGGTGAGTTTCATTAAAGTCAAACTATGTTGAACCACTGCATTGAGTTCTGTCCCTTTTTACCTTTTAAAATATATTCCCTGATGTACGAACAGAGTGGTTTGACACATTTGCAGCTGAGCCTTCTACAGGATGTGTGTTACAGATCAATGCCGAGCTGTGAGAAGGGAAAAAGGGTAGCTGGATATTCTGAGGACTCTTTAAACTATTTCTGGTGTGATAAAGCTTAGGGAAGCATTTGCCACTGTCGCTTTGATGTGTACTGGTAGTATATTTTCTAATCAAAGTTTGCCACCCCCACAACATATATACGTAGCATGCATGCTTTTAATTTAGAATTTCTTAATGTGAATAGCCTTTTTTCAGCCAAACTTGAGAGACAGCATATAAGAATAGCATTCTGCTGCAGTCGTGTTTGACAGTATTTTAGAAACGTTAAATAGAAAAATCATGGGAAGCATTAATGTTAAAAACCCATCTCTTTAAGTTGCTTTCTTAAAGGCCTGCAAAAGTACTTCACGTTTCAAGGTTATTTCTGGAGTTACTATCACAATTGAATTTCACAGGACACTGTCTTGTTAAAGGAATGAAAGATTACTACAGTGGTGGGATCCCTAGGCAGAGTTAATAGACTTTAAACAGCGTTCATTCTGTGAACATCTGAGCATTCTCTATGTATAAAGTGCAATTCAAGGTGTGGTAATAGAAGGTGAAGAAATCATTCTAACCTTCCATTTATTTATTTCTAGTAGAGAAGAAGGTTTTCCTCATTGTAGGGGGTGGTGGGAAGGTTGTGGGAAGAGGGAGAGTGAGGGAAGGTGAGTTTGAAAAGGTAAGTTGAAAGAAGGTAAGTATGGCTGTAACCGTCAGAGCGCTCACTGAGTTTTTCTAGACTAGGAGTTTTTCTGACTTGCTTTTTCCTCCTATTTTTTGGCCCTATAACCATTTGTCTACAGTATATTTACTGATCTTTCATCCTACTGCAGCCAGCATTTCTGTTTGAGTCCTTTGTTTGGCCTACAACAATGGTTTTCAAACTTTTTTTAGGTTAGAACTCACAGTAAGAAATACATTTTATTTGTAACCGAATATGTGTAAACACACTCGCTCTCAGATGAATCAAAAACTTTAATAACCAACATTTTATTAACCCCAACATTTCATGTTTTTAAATATAATGAACTCTGATCTTTTCCATTTTTTTTCTTCTTTTCTTCACTCTGCCATTCCTTAAACTTGATCTTATCTACTGTATTAATTTTGTAACCCACAGGTGGTTAACAACCATAGCTAGAAAAACGAATGTCGGCCTGCACAGTATCTAGGGAAGTCATGAAGTCTTTCCATTAGCATCCATTCTTTATGACATATGGCGACATATATGAAAGCTAGATTAGAATGCCTTCTTTGCCTCATATTGGCAGTATGACTTTGAGTAAGTCATCTATTAGTATTCTTGTTTATAATGGTTAATTGAGCAAATTAAGTAAAAATGCATGCATTCATAGTATCGGTGTGATTAGTAACATGTACTTTTTAAAACTGATGTACCTTAGTACAATATAATGTACCCATTTTAATGTGTTCTGAATTTTGACAAATGAATACAACTATAGATACGTTGCACTCATGACATAGAATGTTTCCATCATTCCAAAATGTTCCCTTAGTGCTCCCTTTTGCAGTCAGTTTTCTTCTCTGTCTTGGCTATTGGAAAACACTTAACCAGTTTTCTGAACTATAGTTCATTTTCTGTTTTTAGACTCATACAGTAATGTGTGTTGCCTTTATGTCTGGCTTATTTGGTACAAATACTACAATCAGTTCAGTTATTAAACAATTTGGATTGCTTCCAGGTTTTTGGCTATTATGTGTAAAGATACTGATAACTGTGAACATTTAAATACATTTGTTTTTTGTGAACATATGTTTTCATTTTGGCAAGTCATAAGATTACTATTTATAGGAAACTGACAGATTAGTTCCTGTAATAATGTTGAACATCTTTCCATGTGTTAATTTGCCATTATTTCCTTTCTTTTATGGAGAGAGAGGGAGAGGGAGGGGAAAGCACCATTATCAGGGTCTGGTTCCCTAGTCTACCACCTTGTCAGGCTCTTGGGCACACACCTGGCTGGTATTTCAGAGAAACCAGTTCGGGATTTGAATAATCATCAGCCACATTGCTGCCAGTGGACTCTTCAAGTAATATATATGTATTTTTTTTTTTCTGGAGAGGTTTTTACTATAGGGCACGTGCGCTTGCCAGAAAGACAGAGACAGAGACAAAAAGCGAGAAGTCACCCCCAGAGGGGATGGCCATGCCACAATCCCTTCTCCTCCATTCTTCTCTCTGGATCTTGGGCATGCATGCACACATGCCTGGCATGTTTAAGCCGTCAGGTCCGGGACTTGAACCGCAGTCGACTGCATGGGAGTCTAGCGACATAGCCATTACGCTAACTGCTGGTCTTTTTAAGTAATATATTTAAGTGAGCCTTAGTAGTTTGTCTTTCAAAGAATTTAAATATTCTATGTTGTTGAACTTTTGGGCATACAGTTATGTTTATTTATTGGTGGATTGCTTTAGGTTTTTGCCTAAGGGCACATGTGCTTGAAGGAGTGAGACAGAGACAGAAAGTGAGAAATCTTTCCCCCTGGGAGAATGTCCACACTATAATCCCTTTTCTTCAATTCTCCTCTCGGGATTTAAGTATGCATGTGCATATGAGGTCTCTGTGATTTTCAAGCTATTGGGTCTATGTCTTGAACCTTGGTCGATCATGTAGGAATCTAGGGTCTTAACCGCCATGCCCCCCGCTGGCCCTTAATTTTGTTTTAAATGTCTGATCTGTATTATTACCATCCTTTTCAGTCCTAATATTTGACAATTTGTGTTTCAGCCTTGTCCTCAGCCTTTAGAGGTTTGTTAGTTTTATTCATCTTTCCAAAGAACTGCCTTTTGTTTTCATTAGTTTTCTTTATAGTTCTTTTGTTTTTATGTATGTTCATTATTTCCTTTTTGTCTTATAACTAACTATGCTACAGGGCTGGCCCCTAATTTTGGATTTTATTTATTTCTCTTTTCAATTCTATCAATTTTTGCTTTATATGCGTCAAAGCTTTGCAATTAAGTGTGTAAACATTTAGAGTTGTTAGGACTTTAGTAATATGAAATGACTGTTTTTATCCCTTGGGAATTTACTGGCCTTATTTACACTGCTTGATATATTAGGTTGTTAAAAAGTCATGGCATTTATTAAAAGCAAAAACACGTCATGACTTTTCCAATGACCCAATAGTTATGTTTCCTTTTTGAAGAACAAAGATTTCTTGGCTTCTGTGATATCAAATTTTTCGTTTTATACCTGTCTGACTTTTTCTTCTCCATCTTTGCTGTGGGGTTTTCTTCTTTGCCTAACTTTATTACTATTTCTCAGTTTTTTCTTTACACTGCTGCTTTTCTCTGTACATAGTGCTTTACCTGGTTGATTGCCTCTGAAGTTTGCAGTTAAGATCTGTATCCTGTCTAGGAGATCTTTTCCTCAATAGAAACATATTTTAATACATTGGCCTACTGACACTTTGATATGGATGTCCCATTTGTACTAGAAATTCCACACCTCCCCTTATTCTCCTCCAAAACTTATTTCTATTCCTGCATTTTCTGAGAAGGTAGCTTCACTCTTCCAGTGTTTCTCTGTGATTATTTCTTGGATCTATCTCCTTCTGTCAGTTGCTCCTATTGGGGTGCTAGTCCCCTCTTTTTCTTTTGTCTGGACTTTCTGGCAGCTTTCTGTTTTTCTTTAAAACATCCAACTTCCCCCACAGCAATCAGAATGACTTATCTATATTGACTATCTGATCATGTTTTCCTTGTTTGAAAGTGCTTAATTGTACCTGTAATTTGTAGGTTGAGTCTTAGACTCCTTGTGGATCTCACCTGATCTGGTGGTGTGTTCGAATGAGTGCCTTGAAGATTTTCACCTCCCTGTTCACTTGTTTTCTAACTGTCCTAATGGGCCTTTTTGCTCTCTTCATTTAACTAAATGCTACCAAACAACTCCAGCACATTCTTGGGTATTTCTGTAAGACTGCTTCCCTCAAAGATTTCCCAGATTAATGTGGGTCTGAAAAGACTAACCTTTGTCTTCCTGAAAACTGTTCTTGTAGTTATGTAGATATAATGTGTCCTGTTGGATAAATGCTAAATTAGACATTATACTTAATTAAAATCGTTATATCTTCTTATCTGAATTTGTGCTTAATTTGAAATCTATGTAACAGAACATAAATCATTAGCTGTAAAAAATATAAGTGGGCCAGCAGATGGCATAATGATTACATTGCTGGACTTCCATATGTTGAACTGTGGTCTGAGTCCTGGACCTGGAGGTTTGAAACTAATGCCGAGTGTGTGTACGTGCGTGCCCAAGATCCCTAGAGGAAAATGGAGGAGAAGGGACTGTGGCATGGCCACACCCCCTGGGGAGTGATTTTTTTGCTTTCATTCTGTCTCTGTCTCTCTGGGTGGCACACATTCCCTATAGCAAAAATCTCTCAAAAAAGTATTATCTAAAAAATCTTATTGTCTTAGCAGTATATAAGGCTTTCTATATTATAAGTTCAAATTGCATTATAGTTTTCTTCTTTGCCTAACTTTATTACTATTTCTCAGTTTTTTCTTTACACTGCTGCTTTTCTCTGTACATAGTGCTTTACCTGGTTGATTGCCTCTGAAGTTTGCAGTTAAGATCTGTATCCTGTCTAGGAGATCTTTTCCTCAATAGAAACATATTTTAATACATTGGCCTACTGACACTTTGATATGGATGTCCCATTTGTACTAGAAATTCCACACCTCCCCTTATTCTCCTCCAAAACTTATTTCTATTCCTGCATTTTCTGAGAAGGTAGCTTCACTCTTCCAGTGTTTCTCTGTGATTATTTCTTGGATCTATCTCCTTCTGTCAGTTGCTCCTATTGGGGTGCTAGTCCCCTCTTTTTCTTTTGTCTGGACTTTCTGGCAGCTTTCTGTTTTTCTTTAAAACATCCAACTTCCCCCACAGCAATCAGAATGACTTATCTATATTGACTATCTGATCATGTTTTCCTTGTTTGAAAGTGCTTAATTGTACCTGTAATTTGTAGGTTGAGTCTTAGACTCCTTGTGGATCTCACCTGATCTGGTGGTGTGTTCGAATGAGTGCCTTGAAGATTTTCACCTCCCTGTTCACTTGTTTTCTAACTGTCCTAATGGGCCTTTTTGCTCTCTTCATTTAACTAAATGCTACCAAACAACTCCAGCACATTCTTGGGTATTTCTGTAAGACTGCTTCCCTCAAAGATTTCCCAGATTAATGTGGGTCTGAAAAGACTAACCTTTGTCTTCCTGAAAACTGTTCTTGTAGTTATGTAGATATAATGTGTCCTGTTGGATAAATGCTAAATTAGACATTATACTTAATTAAAATCGTTATATCTTCTTATCTGAATTTGTGCTTAATTTGCAATCTATGTAACAGAACATAAATCATTAGCTGTAAAAAATATAAGTGGGCCAGCAGATGGCATAATGATTACATTGCTGGACTTCCATATGTTGAACTGTGGTCTGAGTCCTGGACCTGGAGGTTTGAAACTAATGCCGAGTGTGTGTACGTGCGTGCCCAAGATCCCTAGAGGAAAATGGAGGAGAAGGGACTGTGGCATGGCCACACCCCCTGGGGAGGGATTTTTTTGCTTTCATTCTGTCTCTGTCTCTCTGGGTGGCACACATTCCCTATAGCAAAAATCTCTCAAAAAAGTATTATCTAAAAAATCTTATTGTCTTAGCAGTATATAAGGCTTTCTATATTATAAGTTCAAATTGCATTATAGTTCTTTTTTAATATTTGTTGATTTAAATAGTGACAAATCAAATGTTTCTATTTATTTTTTCTGTAAAACTGTGTGTTCAAAGCACACTCTTCTCTATAAAATAGAAATTCCAGCATGGACTGGAGACCTGAATATAGGCAGTAAAACACACTGAAACAAATTCTATAAGATTTAAACTCTTCACTGTGTCAGGTGGCCTTTCTTACCCTGTTAATGAGTTAATTAGAACTTCCTGTACTTAGATTTTTAGTAGTAACACTTAAGAACTATCTTAGAATCTTAAATATTTATAGGATGGTTTAGAGAGCTCCTCCTCAAATCAGTAGAAACTTAGAAATAAGATCAAGAGCTCTCAGTGTTGAATATACTAAGATGTAGTAGGTGTGCAGATTTGTTTATTCATTATTTTGTCCACTCATTTAAGCATTTATTGAGTAGCTAGTACTGTTACAGGAATGCAAAGATGGGTAAGAATGTCTCTGCTCTCTGGGATCAGTGGGGAAACAAATGTGTACACAAGCATTAGTTATGCAGTTTAGTGGAGATTTAATGGTGTTGGTAAGGTTACCTTGATCTTGGGAAAGGCTTCACAGAGGAGATGACTTTTCAGCTAAGTTTCGAAGGACAAGTTGGAATTCAGTCTGGCTGGAGCTGTAATTTCTTACTCCATAGTAATTTTACTTCTGGTAGATAGCAGATGGATTCCTACTGGAAGCATGGCAGGTTGGCAAGTAGAAAATGATTTTTTTTTAAAGATAATTTTTGTGTATGGGTAATATTGATCTTTTTAAAATTAAAGTATAATGATCTGCAGGGCTAATTTATATTTCTGTTCAAGGGAAAAGTATTAATATTTGAGTATATGCAAGTAGAATTGTACTTTGAGTAGATGAGGGTAGATAAAAAACTGAAATTTTAAAAATATTAAATGCTTTTTTTAATGAAAGAATTTAGTGATTTTTGTGCTTTTATTTGAGTGGATATTTTTTGTACTGCCTTACATTGGTGTATTAAATTAAAGAGTTTCATGCTCGTTTTTAGTGCAGGGAACTGACTGCTCTATGAATTATCAGTGTCTGGAAGAGTCTGGATTTTCGCATTGAATATATAAAAGGCATAACACCTGGCATTCTCCTTGATATGCTGTGTTAATTATTCCTTTTAAAAAATATTGTTGAGAAGGATTTAGCAAGGCAAGAAGTAATGGCTGATGCCCCAGGCCTAGGAGATAGGAAACTAATCATTAATTTACTCAAATATTAATAAAACATTCCCTACAACATGCTACATTCCAGGGGGTAGTTTAGTGACTAGAATAACAATTCCTGTTCTCAAGGATTTAAAGCCTAGTTCAGTAAACACATGTCAACAGGCAACTTCAGAATAGCAAACACTCTATGTAATGGTGAGCACTTGGTCTGTAGGCATGTAATCTAGTCTTGAGGAATCAATAGAGGTTCCTCTATGAGCTGTAGTTTGAACTTACAGTTACTGATTGAGATGCAATTACCTAGGTAAAATGGAGGGGGAATGGATTGTGGATAGACTCTAGGCACAAGGTACAGCGTATGCACACTTAGGAGACTCTAGGTTATTTATTTCATCAAGATTGTATAGTGTAAAGCAAGTGGTGAAGATCTGCGGAAGGATGTAAGGTTCATTCAAAGATATTTGAATGCCATCCATCCTCTGAATAATGATAACCATGGAGAGATTTTAAGCACAGGAGTGAGGGACATAACTGGATTTGCATTTTCAGTAAGATCAAGACACTGGTATAGAGAATTGCTGGAAGTCATAGGAGGAGAGGGGCTATAACGATGTGGAGACAAGTTAAGAAGCTCTAGCAGTTATCCAAGTGGCCCAAACTAGAGTAGTGGCAGTAGGAACAGAGAGGATGGATTAAGAAGAAAACAGTCCATGTGGTTGGATTTATTTTCTTTCTTAATTTTCACGTAAGTGACCAGGGTTCATATCTCCTTTTGGCTGACCTGAGTCAGTATCAAATGTCATAATTCAATTCATGTTATCAGTATACACTTCTTTGCTTTTCTCTCCATTCAAGTTATACATTCTCTTAATCTGACATGATCTTTCTACTCTTCCATGCTTCCCATACCCTCCTACTTTGCCCTTTGGAGCTCAAAGTCTGTCACCTTTGAATGCTCTTTCCTTCTTGCTCTAATTGAAACCTGGTGTTCTTTGATGGCTTTATTTTCCTGGTGGCCTCTTCCTTCAAAAGATTTGAACTGTTTTTGAAGCACTCACCATCAGATTTTACAACTCGTATTCCTTCTTGTTGGTCTCAAGTATAGGTCTTCTTGTCCCTCCCACTGATTCACTGAAGGCATTAGAACTGCAGTTTTGTTCTTTTTCCCACCAGTATTTATGCTACTATTCCATATCTGCCTCATAGGGTTTATTAAACCCAGGGACCATGGGCCACTAAGTCATCTGTAGAAAAAATTCATGATAATCTTGGGAAAAAGAGAAATATTTATTAAGATTTAAATTAAATTCAGTTTCTTTCAGTTTTAAGTATAGAAAAACATACCAAAAAAACTACCAGTGTACCAAAAACTCCACAGAAATCTGTCCTGTGACTTTATCACCATCAGAAATCCGAGATATTTTCAAAGCACATTAGTTATAGAACATATTTCAAAATATGGTTTATATTCAACACTATGTTGAGATTAGACTTGCAGTTGTCTCTTTTAACAATGAACTAATGAAGAATAATGTCTGTATTTAAATTTATTTTTAAGTATTTTGATAAGTCCATTTTACTTTAGTTTCTCTGTGTATATTTTAGCCATTCATACGTATTCTATGAGGAACTCTGTTAATCTATTACAATATAACAAATGTTCTTGGCTTAAAATGGTAATATACAGGATATTTCAGTTTCTTGTGTGAGAAATTCGGAAATGGCTTAGCAGGATGATTCTGGTTTGAGGCCTTTCATGAGATTATAATCAAGATGTGAGCTCAGACCTGTCACCTGAAGCCTCCACAGGGGTGGAGTATCCCTTTAAAGTGGCTCACTCATATGCCTGGCAAATTGGTGCTGATTGCAGAGGAGAGGGACAGGACGACTTGATTTTTTTTTTTTTCCCCCCCCTAAGCAGATATCTTCACAAGCGGCTCCTGCCAAGGCAGCTGACTATAGAATACATATTACACGTTGTAACTTACTTTCAAACAATTATAGAAATTTTTAAGAGCACACTTAAGTTTCTCATTGAATAATAGTAAAATACTGTGTTAAACCTGAAAATGAACAAAATATTATAAGTAAATGATTAAATAATTTGTGGAAGGGGGCAGTAAATTTTTTTTTTTTTTGAAGAAACCTCTCACTAAAGAACTCTTAATAAATCTCACTACAATACAGCTTCTCCAGCTTGTAAGTTTTCCAGCTCTTAAGTTTTGTAACATTGAGGGATATTGAAGTCAGTATGTAGTAGTTGGTGTGGTAGGAATTGATACTGAGTGACAGGACTGTGGCCCTAATATGGGGGGGGTAGTTACCTTATTACACCTGTATTTCAGGTGTACATTCACATACAATTCTACAGTTAGAGAGAGCTTTTATTCACTTAATAATTCTCATAGATTATACAGAAATTTCTATTCCCTTTTAGTTGTACAATAAGTTTATGATCATACAGCATTTTTCAGTCTTATGGAATTACAAAATGACTAGTTGTATCTTTAAAAAATGACCAAAAACACTGTTCTATTGGTATTTAAAATCTAATAGCAAAACCCCCAAACTCTGAGTTTTTACTATTGTTACGCTGTAGCTAAAAATTCAGATAGTTTTTAGAGCCTATTTTTGTTTAATTAATTTTATTTAAACTGTCATTACTGATTATCAGTGTGATTACTCAATATGAGATAATACTCAGTGGGGTGCTCATTTAACTTCCCCTGAAGATAAGTGATATTAATTTATAAAACTTAGTACCCCCCAGACACAGTCAAAGCCGTATTAATTAAGTGTGATGTACCACGTCCAAATAACATTTTAATACAATTTTCTTTTGTTGTGTTTAACCAGTTCTTTAGCAAAGGTGAATTGTTTGGGAACATCATCTGCTAGGGTTGTTTCTAGCTCACCTTTATGAGAAGAATTACATAAAAAGTTATTTTATTTTTTTTAATTGCCAGATGGTGCCAGATGGTGCTATGCCAAAGAAAAACAGACAAGGGAGAAAGCACCCCCTACTGGGGTGTGATCACACTGCAATCTCCTTTCCATTTCTTCCATCCTGTTGGGATTTTAGGTATGCATGCACATGTGCCCAGTGTGCTGTTCAAGACTCCAACTGTGGTTGGCTATGTGGGATCCAGCTTCCTTAACCACTAGGCTACGGGGTCAGCCCTAAAATGATAACACTTTTATATGTACAACGTGCACAAAAAGTGTGCAAGTTGTAAAGCACACCATAAACTGTCCTCAGCCAAATTGGCAACAAGAGAACAACATACTTAGAGTCAATATGGTGAGAATTCATCTTGTCTTCTTATTTTCAAAGTATTCCAAAGTTTGCTTCTATGTCCTCTTGTGCCTTGTTTTAAGTAAATTGTATGTGCAATACTATGAAAGATAAATCAGTGACTTTTTCTATGTGTGAGTGGAGTCATAGTACCACATTAAAAAAAATAAAACCATGGAACATTGAGAATTGTTTGAGAGTAAAGTTCATTTTGCGCCCATCTTTGTAATGGTGTCAAGATTTTGGTGCATTTACTTGGAGTGCTCAGTAGAGGATTATATACCTGGAATGCTTTCAGCCTGACATTCTCAACAGATTCAATTTACTGTCCTTGTATAGGAGGGTGGATTATACACTATTTTTCTCTTATAGCTCTCTCCTTGTTTTGTCTGTCATCCCTTCTAATCAGGGAAAATAAAATCATACTGAAAATATGAAATACTCATCTAACTATTTGGATCTTTTTAGACTTATAAGCCAGAATAGATATACTAATTTTTCCTATTTATACTAGTGATAATATGCAAATTTGTTTTTCTACTTGGGTATAATCTATTCTTCCTCCAGAGTTTAGGCATTAAGCATATGGGGTATGTGTGCTAATTCTGTTATTATTTTTATAACTTATTTATTGATAAATGTAGTTTTATATCTAAAAACGTGTGCCTTTTTTCCCCCCTTTCTGCTATAAGCTAAATACTATGAAATTTTGATATATAAAACTGTTCTGGAGCTGTCTTTTATTATTTACACATGAAACATCCTTATTTTAAGGATTAAGCAAGGTGGTTAACACAGCTGGCCAATTACCAGGTATGATGTCTTGAACTTGGCAGCTTGAGAAACATGCTGGGTGTGTGTGCCCAGAATTCCAAAAGAATAGGTGAAATTGTGGCATGGCCACCCTACATGTGGGAGCGGGGGCATTATGCTTTCTCACTTTCTCTCTGGCAAGTACACATCCACTATAGCAAGTTTAGACAAAAAAAAAAAAAAAATAAGAAAAGAAAAGAAAAGAAAAACAAATATTTATCCTGATGCTTCATTTCAAGCTCTTATCTTCATTTCTGATATATAGAAAAGGTTCAGTAAGTATTAGCCATTGCTATTCTTATGATTTTAGAGATTCTTATTTAAAAGATTTTCTTTTTGGTGAAAACTAGAATTTTATGGTCTCTTCTATCACTGATAGAACCATTAAGTTATGCATTTACAAATTAGACTGTGAAGTGCTTATGCTTAATATTTCCATTTATTGACATGTTTACTTTTATAATATTGATGCTGCATTAATGATGTTTTGCTTAATTTCACTTCATTATAAGCTTGGCATATTAATTAAGTTATACATTTTATGTGTGTGAAGAGGAGTTAGGATAGTTTCTACACTTGGGAATTAAAGAGACGGCAATGAAGGTAGTTAGGTAAAGTAACTGGTTTTGTTAAAAAAAAAAAGCTTTAGTGTCTCACAGTTTCTAATAACAAATATCAGTAATTAAGGTACAAGTACATGTATGGAAAGGAGCTTCTGGACATATGTTTATGTAGAAACAATTTTATGTTTTTGGGTTATTCCAAAGTAGGGAATGTTTACGAGTCAGATGCCACTCTTAAATTGCTGTGATGAAATAGTCTACATACCTCTTGCTATATCCACTGTATTAAATATTCTACATACCTTTTGCTATATACACTTTCCATCTAGCTATTTAATTGCCTGTTTTATGTGCTTGTCTCCTCCATTTGGTTGTTGGTTCTATAACGTTTAAGTCCTATCAGCTCATTTATCTTTGTATCATCAACATATTATAGAATAAACTCTCTATTGCTCTTCATTTCTTTTGTAGATCTGGGGTTCCATCTGGTTTTATTTTTATTCAGCCTGAAAAACTTACTTAACACTTGGTATTATATTATAGGTTGCTGGAGACAGATGCCATTTTTGCCTCTCAGAAGATGTACTTACTTTGTTTCTGTTTAGGAAAAGTATTTTGTTGGATGTAGAATCCCAAGATGAAAATACTTTTCTTTGAATAGTTTACAGATGCCATTCCATTGTCTTCTGCTGCCATTGTTTTTGGTGAAAAGTGATCTGCAATATCCTTATTTCTCTGACTGCACTTTTTTTTGGTTAGCCCTTTATTAGTCAAACTGATGAAAATTAACAATATTGTATTTAAGTATGTTGACTTTTTTTATGAGTTTTGCAGAACTGCATAGATCTATGGTTTGAGATTATTTGTGTGTGTGTGTTTGTGTGTGTGTGTATTTCTCAGTCAGTTGTGTAAAGTTCTTAGGCATTCTCTTCTTAAATGTTTCTTCACCATTCTCTCTTATGCTTCTGGATCCCAGATAGTTGTGTTACAACATTTGACTTTGTATCACAAGATCTTGCTCCGGTTATTTTTCTATTTCTCCCCCCCCGCCCGTTTTTTTTTTTTTTTTTTTTTTTTTTTATTAATACACATTTTCCAAGAACTTTTTGAAGACCCCTTCATATACAAAGTACCTGCCATGAAACTTACTGCTCTTACTAGAGGCTAAACACAAGTGTGAGGCCGAGTTCCCCAGCAGTCCAGGTGAAAAGGGAAGCTGGATTACATTGCAATTTACAGAGTCAAAGCAATCAGGAGAAAGCACAACTATATCTAACATGGAGATCAGAGAGGCAAGTTTTTTTTTTAATTGCTAGAGGGCATGTGCACTCTTAAGAGTGAAAGAAGAGAGAAAGAGAAGGCATCTACTAACGGGAGAATGGTTATGATGCAATTTTTTCTCCTTCATCCTTTTGGAATTTGGGCATGCACACACACATGTCTGGTGTCTTTTTTTCAAGCCACAGTATCTGTAAGTGGGCCATGTGGGATCCAGCTGCTTTAACCACATTCCACTGAAGGTTTCCTTTTGTGACCCTCTTTATCATCTTGATTAATTTTATTTTGAAACTACCTCACTGGGAATTCCAACATCTGGGGTATCTTTAGATCTGCCTCTTTTGACTATGGGCACATTTTGTTGCTCCTTTGTGTGCATAGCCATGTTTTCATGTAGAGTGGATATATTTAAGTACGGAAGAAACTGAAGTAAGTCTTATTTCCCACCTAGAAAAGGCATGTCCTTTCTATTTCAGGCAGGCTTTTAGAGTCGCATATTCAGTCAATTTGATTTCTAGTTGAGTTGGGTCTTAGCTTCATTGCTGCTTTAATTTGATTCAGTCTATATCTATGGCCTCACATGGAATGTGAGGATTAATAAGAGTCTGATAATCTTTTTTTTTTTTTTAATTTTTTAACTGAGCTATTATCTTTTAAAGTTTAGGGATGTTTTTTCCTTCTATTTTGAAGTCCTGATGCCCATTTTTGGGGTTAATGTAGCTTGCTTGCTTGCTTTTTTTAAGTTCTCCTTTTGGCTCTTTTTCTTCAGGAACTGACCTGGTATCCTGTCTCACAGTCTTCAGGTGGTAGTTGTCATGTGCTCTTTGAAGTCCTATAGTGTGCCATGGAGATCTCACTTTTTGTCTAGACCACAGCCTTGGTATGGAGAGTAGATGTTTATACTTGGGAGGGGGAAGCTGCTCATGCATGAGGGGATCTCACTCAGCTTTCCATTTCTACCTTTAGCACACTAACTCCTGCAGTTAATGAAGACTTGAGGGTAAGGGTTGGTTGGTTGGTTAGTTACAGACTTGCTGTATAGATAGCTAGGTCTTCATGATTGGGTCTCCTTGAAATTCTAATCTCTCATGCAGCTGTCAAGAGTTCATTAAAAATTCTACTGGATGTTCTTTACTCCTATTTAACAACTTCTTCAGCTGTTTGTGAGGGATAAGAAAAGCTTGTTGCTTTCCAGTATTTGTTCTTGCAGATTTCTTTGTAGCTTCAGCATTCTGATGGAATTAAAACAAAAGAAATTTTAATTTTGTAGGCCTATGGCAAGTTTTTTTTTTTTTTTTTTTTAGAGAGTAGTGGTGCTTTGTGACTGTTTCTAAATCTCATAGGACACTTTTTTAGTCTTAGTACTACTTTACTTAAGATCATGGTAGATGGACCATGTGTTCCATTTTGAGTTGATTTTTGTCAGTGGTAAGAGATAGGGGTCTAGTTTCATTTTCTGCAGGTGAATATCCAATTTTTCCAGCACCATTTGCTGAAGAGATTTTCTTTTCCCTACTGGATTGACTCATGTCCTTTGTCAAAAATTAGGGACAGCAGGTGGCATAGTAGTTAAGACACTGGACTCCCCCATGGCTGAACGTGGTTTGAGTCCGAGACCTGGCAGCTTGAAACTCATACCTGGTGTGTGTGTGTGTGTGTGTGTGTGTGTGCGCGCGCGCATGTGTGCACACATGTGCCTAAAATTCCGAGAGGAGAATGGGATTTCTGTCTCTGTCTCTCTGGTGAGTGCATGTGCCCTATAGCAAAACTCTCTCTCCCTCTCTAAAAAAAAAAAGTTAGCCTATGTTTTGGAATTTATCTTTAGGTTTTCTATTCTCTTCCATTGGTGTATATGTCTGTTTTTGTATCAGTACCATGCTATTTTGATTATCACAGCTTTGTAATAGTTATTGGGAAAGTCATGACACGTTTTTCAATGCATAAATGTTTCATGACTTTTCTGACAACACAACATTTTGAGGTCAGGAAGTAAGATGCCTACTATTTTATTTTTTGCACAATATTGCTTTGGCAATCTGAGGCCTTTTATGATTCCCGATAAATTTTATTATTTTTTATCTTTGTGAAAAATATCTCTGTAATTTGGAATTGTGTTATATTTGTAAATTAATTTGCGTTGAATTGATATTTTGATTATATTCTTCCACTCCGGAACATGGGATGTTTTTCCACTTCTATGTGTCATTTTCAGTTTCTTTTCTTAGTTTTTCTTAGTTTTCCTTGTAGAGGTCTTTTACTTTCTTAGGTTTATTCTCAGGTATCTTTTCTTTGTGTGGCTGTTGTAAATGGGGATTGCTTTTTTCAGTTCTGCCATGGTCTGTTTATTGTTGGTGTATTAAAAATACCATAGGTTTTTGAATCCTGCCAATTTACTATACTCTTTTATTACTCAGAATTCTTGTGGATTTTTTTGTTTTCTATGTATATAATCATGTCATCTGCGAATAGAGATAATTTCATTTATTTCTTTCCTATTTGAATGCCTTTTATTTTACACTCTTGTCTGATTGCATTGCCTAAGATTTCCAGTACTGTGTTGAACAGGAATGGAGAAAGCAGGCAGCCTTGTTTTGTTTCAGTTTTCAGTGGAAACATTTTCCTTTCAGCTTTTCCCCATTCAGTATGATGTTAGCCATGGATTTGGCATGTATGCCTTTTATTGTATTGGGAGATGTCCCTTCTGTGCTAATTTTGAGAATTTTTTCATCTGTATTCATCAGGGATATTAGCCAGTAGTTTTCTTTTTGTTATGTCTTTGTTTTTGGGATCAGGGTGATGGCAGCTTCATAGGATGAATTTGGGAGGGTTTCTTCCTTTTTGATCGTTAGAAATAATTTGAAGATAATTGGGGTTGGCTCTTCTTTAAATGTTTTGTAGAATTCATAACTGAAGCCATTGGGATCAGGCTCTTTGTTGGTACCCAATCTCACTTCTTGTTATTGGTCTGTTCAAGCTTTCTATTTCTTCCTGATTAAGTCTTCGTAGATCATATGAGTCCAGAAATTTGCGCATCTCATTTATATTTTTTTGTTTGTCGGAATCTAGTCAATTATAGTATTCTTTCATGATCTTTTGTATTTCAATATGCCTGTTGTAATATTGCCTGCTTCATTGCTGATTACATTTATCTCATTCTTCTCTCTGTTCTCTTTGATTCATCTAGTTGACGGTATGTCAATTTGATTTCTCAAAGAACCAGTTTTTTTTTTTTTAAATTTTCTGTATAGTTGTTTTATTCTCTTTCATTTGTTTCTGCTCTAATCTTACTCTAATCTTATTTCTTTTCTCCTGGTGTTTTTGGGGTTCTTTTGCTGTTTCTCCAGATCCCTGAGATGTGTTGTTATGTTGTCTACTTGCTGTTTTCATTCTTTGTTTTTTTTTTTTCCTTTTTCTGTTTATCCTTGTGAACACTAATTGCTATGAACTTTCCTCTTGAATACTGCTTTTGCTGTGTCCTATAAGTTATGGAAACTAGATCGTTTGTTATTGATGGTTTCAATTTTTTGATTTTAGTCTTAATTTCTTCAGTGGTTGTAAGTCATTCAGGAGTAAGTTTAGTTCCTGTGTGGCTTTATATTTTTGAAGGCTTTTTCTGTAGTTGATTTCAAGTTTATTTCCATTGTGATCAGAAAAATGCTGAGTATAGTTTTTATACGTTTGAATTTGTAAAGTCTTGCTTTTTTATTTTTTGAGAGAGTGATTTTTTTTGCTATGGAGCATTTGTGCTCACTAGAGAGACCGAGAGATACAGAGAGACAGAAAGTGAGAAATCTCCCCCTAGGGCGATGGCCACAATCCCTTCTCTTCCATTCTCCTCTCAGGATTTTAGCTATGCATAAACATATGCCCAGTGTAAATTTTAAGCTTGGTCTGGGACTCAAACCATGGTTGACTATGTGGGAGTCCAGTGATGTAACCGTTACTCCATCTGCTGGTCCCAAGGCTTGCCATTTTTAGAATTTGGTCTGTCTTTGATTTTTACCAATCTGAGTTTGATGCGTTGTGGAGAAGATCTTAGTATGTTGATTTTATCTGGTGTTCTTTGTGCTTCTTGGATTTGTATGTCATTGTTTCTCTACATTTGGGAGATTTACAGATACTAATTAATGAAAGAGGCTTTCTATTTCTTTACCAGCTTTGTCCTATCATGTGGTTGATCTTTGAAAATGTCCCATGGGGGTGAGGACAATAAACATTTTGCGATTGTTGGGTGAAATGTTCTACAAAAGTCTGTCAAGTCCATTTAGTTTATGGTATCATTTAGACCCTGTTCTTCATTATTTTTCTAGATGATCTGACCAGAGGAGACAGTGGAGTGTTGAGATCCCCAGTGATCATTATGTTGTAGTCTTACCTCTAGATCTGGCAGTCTTTCTTTTATGTATTTGGGTGCTCTTGTGTTTATATAAATATAGATATTTAAAAGTGTTATATCTTCTTGGTGGATTTGCCATTTCAGTACTACATAGAGTCTTTTGTCTCTTCTTAGATCTTTTTTTTTTTTTTTTTTTTTTTTGAGAGGTTTTTGCTATAGGGTATGTGTGCTTGCCAGAGAGACAGAGAGATAGAAAGTGAGAGAGCACGCACGCACACGCTCTTGGCGTGAATTTAAGCCACGGGTCTGGGACTCAAACTGCAGTCAACTACTGGGAGTTCAGCGACATAGCCATTATGCTAACTTCTGGTCCCTCTTCTTACATCTTTTGTCTTGAAGTCTATGTTGTCTGATAGCAGTATTACAATTCCAGCCTTTAGGAATGCACCTTGCTATAGGGTGCATGTGCTCGCCAAAAAGAGAGAGAGAGAAAACGCGAGAAATCACCTGGGTGGATGGCCACGCCACAATCCTTTCTCCTCCATTCTCCACTTGGGGTCTTGGGCATGCATGCACTTTTTTTTGGGGTTGTGTGTGTCTGTCTCTTTATAGAATTCTTGCTTCATGTCTTGGAATGATTTTCTAATCTGGAGCTGATTGTCCATTTTTTTCTTGTATCTCTTTGAGTTTCATTACAAAAAATATTCTGAATTCTATTTCTATCATTTCTTGTGTGTGTGTGTGTGTTTTTTTTTTTCCATTGTTAGTTGAGGAGTTGCTGTGATCTTCTAAGGAAAATAAACTTCCCGATTTTCTCCTATTTCTTGAGGCTTTGGGTTTTGTTTTATTTATCTATTTATTTATTTTAGAGAGAGAGTGTGTCTGTGTATGTGTGTGTTTCATTTTGCCATAGGATGTGTATGTTTGTTTTCTAGACATCTGATGAGGCTCTTCTATTTTTTTTTATATTTTTGGTAGGTTTCTGGGGTTATCTGCTTGTGCACTTCTCTGTGGTATATTTTAGCTCCACACCAGTTTTCCTCTTATTTCTAAAATTTTATTTTCCAGTGTGGTTGAGTGCTGACTTGGAGGTGGATCTTAAGGTAGTGGGCCTGATACACTTGCTCTTCTCTGGCTCTGGGACCTATAGAAGGCCTGGTTGGCGATGGAAGATCCAGCCAAACAGCCATGATGCCTTACTATCTCTGGGAGCTGTGCAGGTCTTTGTATGTGGGAGAGGTTCTGTGACCCTGCTCCTTCTTCCCTGGCTCTGATACTCTCAGAGAGCCTGGCTGGTAATGGAAGACCCAACCAGTCAGTCTGGTCCCTTACTGTCTCTAGACCCAGAATTTTTAATATTTAATAACCATATGTGGCTTGTGGCTACTATTATAATGAAAGTTATAGTTCTGTATATTGTACATATTATATTGAAAACAGTAGCTTAATAATGTAAACAGCAGTGATGAATAATTACAGAATCCTTTATCATGCTTTTTTGTTTTCCTTTTTTTTTAAGAGGTTTTGGCCCTGATCATGGATTTAAGTAGACTTCTATTCTCGATAACTACTTCAGTTTAAGACTTTTGCTGTTTAGATTGTTGAAACTTTCATTATGTAAGTCTTGAAACCTGAGTGAGTGTTCCTTGTGAGGACTAGAATTTGAGAAATTAAAAGGATTTTGAATGAATGAATAATTAACTTTATAAACTAATACCTATGTATTTAAATATATCAATAAATTACTTGATTATCTAGCTGTAGAATTCCCATTCTAACAACAATCTGGCTTTGTTATCTATGACTTTAAACAACCTGTATATTAGATGTTGCGTAAGTTCAAGTAGAGATCGACTAGCCTGATGCATTCATCAAGTCAAATGCTGTGCAGATATAAGTAGAATTCAATTCTTAAAAGTTTAAACTTAGGTTTTTCTCCCATCTTCACACCAAGAGTTAGCATGCATTATGAAAAGAGCATTAGATAAAGGGTCTAGGAGCTGGGGAAAGGGTGGGACACTGAGTAGTTTGGTGCCACTACTAAATGACCTCTTTCCTCTGTAAGAATTAGCTGCTAATCTATAAAGCAAAGGTTACCTGTCACTAGAATATAAAATCTGTAATTGTATGATTTTTAAGATTAGAAGACTCTTGAGGTTGTCTTATTTTTCTTCTGACTTCAGATAGAATGATTACTAGAAATGTGTTACCATGTTTTATATTATTACTATTGTTTTTTTTTTTTTTGAACATGTTTTGCCTTAGTATGCATGCATTAGCTGTAGAGAGAGTGAGAGTGAATGAGAATCAGACACAGACCCAGTGAGAGGAAAAGTTAGAAATCACCCCCTGAGAAGATGGCCATGCCACAGTCCCTTTTCTTCCATTCTCACCCCTGGATCTTGGACACACATGACATGTACCCAGTGTGATTTTGAAGCTACTGGGTCCAGGACTGAAACTGCAGTTGTTTATGTGGGAGCCCAGTGATGTAAATTCTATGCTATCTGCTGGTCTCTACTTATTATTATTTTCAATCTTATCCAGTCCAGTGCTGAATGTCTACTTACAAAATTATAGTGGTGGTATGATTGACTCGCTTAGTTTTTTTTTTTTTTTTTTTTTTTCCTGTTTTTGAAGTTAGATGATGTTGGGAAAAGAGATACTTACATGTATGTTGTTTTATCTTTCTTTGTAGTTGGACAAATTTGCCAGCATAAGAATTCCAGGGAGCAAGAAAGAGAGACCTCCACTTTCCAATCTGAAAACTGCATTTTCAAGCAATGACTGTTCATCAGCATCTTTGGAGATGACAGAAAACCTTCCAAAGCCACTGTCAGAGAAAGAAGTCTTAGAATATTTTGAAAAGATGATGGTAAGAATTTGGATTATGTATAGAATGTTGAGGGAAAAAACCTTAGGTTTTTTTTTTTTTCCATTTTGATAGACTACTAAATATAATTTGGAAATCATGTCTGTAGGGTGATTTTTTTTTTTTTTCTTGTAAGACATCACTTTAGGGAACCAGCAGTTAGCATAATGGCTATGTCGCTGGATTCCCACGTAGTCGACCGTGGTTCGCGTCCCGGACCCGGTGGCTTAAAACTCACGCCGGGTGCGTGTGCGTGCGTGCCCAAGATCCCGAGAGGAGAATGGAGGAGAAGGGATTGCGGCGTGACCATCCCCCCTGGGGGGTGATTTCTCGCTTTCTGTCTCTATGTCTCTCTCTGTCTGTCTGGCGAGCGCACGCGCCGTACAGTGAAAATCTCTCAAAAAAAAAAAAAAAAAAAAAAAGACATCACTTTAGCCATAGAGAACTTTTGAGTAACAAAAATAAGAATGAAGAATGTGAAGAAAACTATCACACCAGTTTTGGTTTTATAAGAATACATAGAAATAAGCTCTGCAAAGTATCAGATAGTACGTTTTTGTCTCAGATTATCTAAATGGTCAATCTGAGTGGTTTTTGCTGATTTTAGAATGATGGTCACAGTGCTCTGATGTTTGCATTGTGTGTGGATTTTTTTTTTCTTTGCTTATTTTCTTTCTTAGTTCTCAGAATAACTGAGTTCTTTATGGTCCTGCAACAGTTATCTGTAGAGACTTGATCACTTGTTTTAGGATGTGCCTTTTCTGGGAGAGATACATGATAGTATCTGGAGACTTTTTTAGTTGGCTCTAAATAATGGTTATCCTCAGGTCAGCCAGGTAGTGTAGAGCTTAAGGTGGTTGGATCTTTATGGTGGAGTGCATGGTTTATAGTCTTGGATCTGGCGACTTGGAAAATACAGTGGGCACACGTGCGTATGTGCCCCAAATCCCAAGGGGAGAATGTAAGAGAAGGGTTTGTGGTGTGGCCATAATCTTTGGACCCATTTCATCCCCTCCTTCTCCCTTCGATCTCTCTGGTGAGTACATATACCCTATAACAAAAACTTGAAAAAGAAAAAAACGTGGTGATCCTAAGACTGACTTAATTCCTTGCTTGTAAGCAGACTGAATGCATTTGACCATTAACCCACACATGTTAAATATATTCAAACCATTTACCACACATTAATGCTAATTTCATCTATATATTTATGTACCTATGTAGTTCAGGATTCAAAGAAGACACTGCAGAATCAAATGAGTAAGAAATGTCAGAGTAGGAAGAAACTGACTTTTGAGGTACCTAATTAACTATAGGGAAAAAAAATGGATAGGACACTGTAATGCTTAGAGGAATTAGTAGAGAGGGTTAATTAGAGCAGGTCTCAACCAAAATAGAATAAAAGTGAAGGACATTCTCTTAAGAGAGAAGGAAAGAGCAATGAGCAAGAGTTCGGATACCGATACCTCAAGAGGAACTAGTGAGAGACTGGAAAAGTTAGATTGTACTAATTTGGGGCAGACCGTGAATTACTTTGTATGTCATTCTAAATAGTTCTGTATTTCTGAATCATTTATTTTGTACATGTCTATTCTTTCACCTGGTTTTGACAGCTGTATTAATTTTCACGGAAATTATATTCATCTATTTTATTTTATAAGATGTGCATGAAATTTGAGAGAAATTAATAGCTGGTCTCTTCATTGTTCAGCTGGAATCAACAATGAGTTTGCCATTACAATGCCTTATTTTCTATTCATTGCAAGGATTTGTGCATTCAATGTTGTACATAAAGATTCAGAAGACCCCAGAAAGGAATAATGCCTAGTTTATTTCTTCAGAGGGTTTTTAATAAGTATCGGTGATTCCTACTTTTCATCACTGAACGTGTTTTATTATTATTATTATTATTATTATTTTATTTATTTATTTTTTTGCATGAAACTTGAGCCTGGGAAACTCATCTATTATACCAGTATTTGATGAGTGCTAGTTTTGGTTTCATTTAACCACATATTTATAATTCCCTATTCAGTCTTGGCACCATGAGCTGATAACATTTTAGCCAAGAAAGAAAACTTGACTTTTTTTTTGGCTACCCTTGCCTTTTAATAAGGCTTGTACAAATGTAGCTTTTTCTAGTACTCTTTTTGAAGACTTGAAATTATATAGTGCCCTTTCCTTTCTCTCAACCATATCTAGAAGAACTCACCTAAAATTCTGAGATTCTGGAAAGACCCTTTCTTAGAGCGAGAGCCAAGTTCTCATCTGAGAGAGGCAGAGAGTGAGAGAACCCCCTTGGATAGGGTCTTGTCTCACTGTGGTCCCCTTTTCCCAGCCTCTAGCTCCTTAGAATCCTGTCCACATGTTCAGTGTTTTTTCTCTATTTTCTTTTTTCTTTTTTTTTTTAATTATTTTATTTATTTATTTAGCTATAGGGTACATGTGCCCACCAGAGAGAGAGAAAAAGTGAGCTGTCAGGTCCGAGGTTCGAACCCTGGTTGCTTATGTGGGAGTTCATTGCCTGAACCACTGTGCGATGTGCTGGCCTGTGTCTAGTGTTTTTTATTATTATTATTATTATTATTATTTTATTTATTTATTTTTTTGCATGAAACTTGAGCCTGGGAAACTCATCTATTATACCAGTATTTGATGAGTGCTAGTTTTGGTTTCATTTAACCACATATTTATAATTCCCTATTCAGTCTTGGCACCATGAGCTGATAACATTTTAGCCAAGAAAGAAAACTTGACTTTTTTTTTGGCTACCCTTGCCTTTTAATAAGGCTTGTACAAATGTAGCTTTTTCTAGTACTCTTTTTGAAGACTTGAAATTATATAGTGCCCTTTCCTTTCTCTCAACCATATCTAGAAGAACTCACCTAAAATTCTGAGATTCTGGAAAGACCCTTTCTTAGAGCGAGAGCCAAGTTCTCATCTGAGAGAGGCAGAGAGTGAGAGAACCCCCTTGGATAGGGTCTTGTCTCACTGTGGTCCCCTTTTCCCAGCCTCTAGCTCCTTAGAATCCTGTCCACATGTTCAGTGTTTTTTCTCTATTTTCTTTTTTCTTTTTTTTTTTAATTATTTTATTTATTTATTTAGCTATAGGGTACATGTGCCCACCAGAGAGAGAGAAAAAGTGAGCTGTCAGGTCCGAGGTTCGAACCCTGGTTGCTTATGTGGGAGTTCATTGCCTGAACCACTGTGCGATGTGCTGGCCTGTGTCTAGTGTTTTCGAGCTAATAGTGGGTGTCTGAACTTATGGTCAGCCATGTGGTTTCCTGCCTTGTAGGACACTTGTGTTTGCCAATGAACCTCAGTAGCTGGACCTGTGGAATGGTACTTTTTGTGGTCTGCTTGTTGGTACCTTGTTAATTTTTTTTTTAAATGGTAATTATTATCTAAGAAGTAAAGTAACCCATTGATAATAAACATTCATGAAGGTCACATTTTATTACATGAGCAGCTAAAAGTACAAATACCTAGAAAGTACTAAATATAGTGCGTACACACACACAAATACACTCACACACACAATTTGCTCTCGGCCTAGAGAAAGGTAAGGATATAATTTTTAAAATCTTATCAATAGTAATATATACTGGGCTGATGTATATGGACTTTTTTGAAATGTTTACAAATACTTTTTAAAAAAATTAATCATTTAGAAATTTAAGACAGGATCTTACCAGGTTGTGATCCTCTTGCCTTAGTCTTCCCAAGTCAATTGGATTACAGGTGTGCACCATAGTGCCCGGAGCATAGGTTGGACCTGAATTGAACCTTGGTCTCCCATGTCTCCACAGCCTGTGCAACACAGTGTCCTAGTGTGCATCACTAGGGTAGGACCTATAGAATAGTTTTTTTTTTTTTTTTTTTACTTGCTGGGTCGGACTACTTGTTTATATGCCTTAAACACGCTGGCAGCTAACCTCCACTTTACTCAACAGAAGAAAATGTAATTGTCATAGACTCAGGGCCAACCAAGTTTGTTAAGAAATGAGTCACAACTAAGGTCTTTTTGAAAACTAAAGAACAGTTTCTTTCCTTCTGTTACTGATTCCTTAAGTGTATCACAGTACTCTGTAGGGAAAAAAAAAACCTGCTGTTGATTCCAAAGCTGAAAGGTCTTTGAAGCAGAGAAGGGTCTTTTCGTTCTTTATATGTGTGGGTGATATTTCTCAGACTTTCCAGGATGCCACATTTTTTTGACAAATTTAAAACTTTTTTTTTTAAGTCTGTGGAGAATGTTGGATTTAAACTGAGTGATTTTTGAGTTGTACATGTCTGTAGCATTTCTATTAGTAAAAGCTCTCTTGAGGAAGCAACATTCAACTTTCAATTCAGTAATCAGCCATGTTAACCTTTGGCATCTTGCACTTAAGTTTCACGTTATTTAAAATTTGCACATACATTTTTTGTTTTGTCGTTGTGTCATTTTTATGATTATTTAAATTTTGCCAAAAGGAGTGTGCATATCTCAGGGGGAGAGAGGAAGGGAAAGTGAGAAAGCAACCCCTATGGGGAATAGTCATGCTGCAATCCCTTCTCCATTTCTGCTCACATGCTCACAATATTTCTCAAGCCACTGGGTCCAGGATATGAACCATGCAGTTGGGATCCATTTACTTTCACCACCATGCCACTGGTGATCCAAAATGATTATTTTTATTTACCATTATCAAAGGTATTTAATAATTTTTGTGTAAGGTAGAAACTTTGTTTTGAATAATACCTCTTCTCACTTCTCAAGGCAGTCCTTTGAAAGCTTGAGTTGACATGATTATTTAATGAATGCGAAGTACAGTGTAATATGGCACTTGTACACATTTTACTTTTACTAGGAAATTGATTTACTTGGTCTCTGGATAATAGTCTAGTTTCCGTTTGCTTTCCTAAAGCAGTGATGATTTTTTAGTTATGCTTTAAAGTTTTTTTTTTCCTGTTTATCTTTTAGTGAAAGCCAATTTTTAAAAGCAGAAAGCCCATCTTGTTTCTCTATGGATCTTAGATATGTGAAATAGTTGTGTTTATCATTTTGCAAACACCTTTCATTTCGAAAGTCAATTTCAGTGGTTATTCTTGAATTTAATGTACATACATGTCACTGGTTTTGTGAATGAGGTGAACATGATAGAAATAAGCTGAAATTGACTTGTTTATTACAGCCATTGAGATTTGTTATGTTTTTTAATGGCAATTATTTTATGTCAGTGCTGCCTTCATGAGTACTTGTAATGTTGCTTTTTTTGTGTCCATGTTTTTAAAAATAATAATATATGTAATTGCTCCAAAACGGAACTTTGTAGTGTGACTGAGCCAAACTAGATACAGACTAGAAATCAGTCTCTCACTGCTGGAAAACCAAACTGCTGGGTTTGTGGAGATGGAAGGCTTTATTATGGGTGATTTCATCTAGGAAACAGATTTGCTCAAAAAGACTATCTCCTAGAATGTTTAGGAATGTAGAGAAATAATTTCTGCTGATGTCTTCAATTAAATCTTCATATGCAAATTAAGGCTTGAAATGTGTAATGTTCTGATAGGTCATGTAACCAGTAGTCCCATTGTCCATTAGTGAAACTAGTACTGGTCTGATTGGTTGCCCTGCTGCACAAACATCCATATTTCCTCTGTAGTGGACCAATATCAGGTTCCTCAGCCTTGCCCATACACCCTTCATACAGCAGTCAGCCCCATGTCTGTGACATCCAGACTAGTTCTGGCTAAAGTAGTTGAGGAGCTGCAGTTCAGGGGTCAGTTTTATGTCAGAGCACTTTGTCAGCTGAGTGTGGTGAGGTGGTTTCTCATGCTAGCAGGAGTGCAGGTGCTGGAGGGCATAACCAGCCCTTGGTCTGTGCATGGGGGTATCTGTCCTCGCTGCATGTGCTTTACAACATGCAGGCATCTGGCCTCTGTCAGGTCTGCGTTTTCCTCCCAATACTCAGAGATTTCAGACTTTATGAACAATCTATTTGCCAGAGAAAATCAAGTGCAGGTGTCTACACTACTGTGGAAAGATCAGGGAGCACTGGCACATTCTAGAAAGGCAGATATTAAATCTACCATAAGCCTGAATCTAGCTGGGTGTAGCCTTCATGCCTCTCTATGGACAAATATAGACTTAAGAACCTGCAAGCACCACAGGTTTGCCAGGGTAGGCCTGTGTTTATACTCCAAGGATAAGAAGCTGAGATTTAAGTAGGGTATAGGGAAAAGCTAACAATCAGGTGAGTTTTATGTGTATCTTTGTTCATGAACTCAGTAAACATCTTAGGATAATCTTCATTAATGTCAAGACCTACAATCTAATACCCATTAGTTTGCCCTTCTTGGCTGGGGCTGTGGTTGGGAAGTGAGGAAGAGTCAATTATGGATCGGCAGTCAGTTCCTTCCTGCTACTTGTTAGAGCTGCCAGGATTATAGAAACCTGTGTATCTTTGACCTTTTACCCAAACTGGATAGCAAGAGGCATCTTTTTCTAGGTTTTTTTTTTTTTTTTTTTTTTTTTTTTTTTTTTTTTTTTGCTATAGGGCACATGCACTCGCCACAGAGATGAGAGGGGGACAGAGAGACAGAAAGCAAGAAATCACCCCCCCAGGGGGGATGGCCATGCCGCAGTCTCTTCTCCATTCTCCTCTCGGGATCCTGGGCATGCACGCACATGCGCCTGGCTTGAGTTAAGCTGCCGGGTCCAGGACTCAAACCACGGTCGAATACATGGGAGTCCAGCGACATAGCCATTATGCTAACTGCTGATCCCTCTTTTTCTAGTTTTTTTTTTTTTCTTTTTTTTCAATGTGCCACACACTTTGTTAATTTTGCAGCTGTGATTTCTGTTTGGTTTTTTGCATGTTTGGTCTTGGTCAATTCCTAGTATTCAGTTTCTTTGTGAAAATCAAAAGACAAAATTTAGGCAGCACCATCTCAACAGGATGCTCTTCGGTCCTTTGTTGTGTTGCAGTTGACATGGGCAGCTGGTGAATACCTCCTTGGGCCCTTCAGCTAGTCACTCCATGCCATGTTCCCATTGCTTCTGCCACCCTGGTTTGTAGAGACTTTAGCTCTTGCTACCCCCTCCCCGCCCTTTTTAAAAAGAATTATTTTATTTAGCTTGCTTTACTTACTTACTTATTTAATTAATTTGATCAGAGATAAGGAAAATCAGAAAGCAAGCAACCAGGTCCAGGACTCAAACCGTGGTTGACCATGTGGGATTCCATGCGCCCTTAACCACCATGCTACCTCCAGACCCCAAGTCTTATCTTTATTTTCTGGGAGAGCAAGAGGGAGAGAGAGGAAGTGATAAATACCCTCAACAGGGTCCTCGTGGTCAGGTAGACCCTGACAGTAACTCGGCTGAGGCCTTTCACATGACCTGCAGTGTTGTGCCAGCACCTGCACTATGCCTTCACCACCGCACCTGGCTCCATGTCTTCTCTTCTACCTGTCTTTCGATTTCATCTGAGTGTTGCTTCTGCCTCTCCTGTCTTGTCTTTATGCACCTTGTTTTTTGTGTACTCCTAGGGGATTGAAGCCTTCTTTGTGATGGACTGTCTCCTATACTCTGATACTTTGCTATGTTCCTCTACAGAAGAGGAGCTACAATCCCGCTCTCGAATAGATGCTGACCCTCAACACACAAAAAACCAAATTTATCTTCTTTTTAAAATTTCATCTCAAGTACCCATCATAATGTATACAGATAACTTACATTTTTGTCTGTTCAATATTTCTTCCTTTTGCACCTTTACACCTATCTTCTTCTATCCACTCTCTACAGTCTACTTCCCCTCCTTACAGACTCTGGTATCTATACTTATCCTATCTCTATCATATCTTCAAATCTTTCCATTTCTAGAGTACAGGCATTTGATACACACTGAATGTATACCCCCGTTCAATATGTATCGTTGAGTCTGGAGCTCACTTTGCTCCACATTAAGTCTCCTATATTCATCTACTTTGACTCAAATAGTAGGGTCTCATTGTTTCTTATAGCTGTGTAATATTCCATAGTATATATGTACCACAGGTTTTCAACCCAGTCATCAGCTTTTGACACTTAGGTTGGTTACATATTTTGGCATTTGTGAACAATGCCGCAATAAACATGGGTGTGCAAATGTCTTTTTCAATGAGTGTTTTCCTGTCCTTTGGCTAAATACCAAGGAATGGGATTACTGGGTCATATAATAATTCTATTTGTAGGTTTTTGAGGAAACTCCGAATTTTTTTTTCCACAGAGATTGTACTAATTTATATTCCCATCAACAATGTAAGAGTGTTCCCCCCCCCTTTTTTTTTTTTTTTTTTGGGCCACTTTCTTCAACAGTTTCTTATAGCTGTGTAATATTCCATAGTATATATGTACCACAGGTTTTCAACCCAGTCATCAGCTTTTGACACTTAGGTTGGTTACATATTTTGGCATTTGTGAACAATGCCGCAATAAACATGGGTGTGCAAATGTCTTTTTCAATGAGTGTTTTCCTGTCCTTTGGCTAAATACCAAGGAATGGGATTACTGGGTCATATAATAATTCTATTTGTAGGTTTTTGAGGAAACTCCGAATTTTTTTTTCCACAGAGATTGTACTAATTTATATTCCCATCAACAATGTAAGAGTGTTCCCCCCCCCTTTTTTTTTTTTTTTTTTAAAATTTTGGAGAGGTTTTTTGCTATAGGGCACATGCGCTTGCCAGAAAGAGAGAGAGAAAGCGAGAAATCACCCCCGAGGGGAGACGGCCATGCCACAATCTCTTCTCTTTCATTCTCCTCTCGGGATCTTGGGCACACATGCACACGCGCCCAGTGTGAGTTTAAGCCACCGGGTGTCGGGTCCCGGACTCGAACCACAGTCGACCACATGGGATTCCAGCTACATAGCCATTACGCCAACTGCTGGTCCCAACATTACTCTTCTTTAGTATCTTCCTATGGTCTCTCAGATGTAAGCACTCCTTAAACTTGCCTGTCAAAGCTGCCGTATGATAGTCCCTTGTGGAATTAATTTTTTACTTTTATTTTTGGTTATCTGTTTCTCCATTAGGTTAAATCTATGTAGTATCATCCCATTAGTTTATCATCACAAAAAATGTTGAATTAAGTGTAACTTCCCAACTTTCAAGATTTTTAAGATATTATATTTCTCTTCATTTTAGACCCTATGTTTAGATGGAGATTAGCTTAATTGCTAGTCTTCCCAATAACCTAACAATATTAAATAGTGAACGGGAGAGGGATTTCATGCGTTTATACCTTTTTTCATTTTCTCACTTTCACTATCTATTGAGAGAATGAAAGCTATGGAGGAAAGGTCATCTATCAGGATGCTGTCATTAACAGGCATTAAATTGAGTGCCAATTATATCAATCATTCTCACTAAAATTACTTAAATTCTGGATATCCTGTCCAGAATTATTTTAAGTGTAGAGAAAATGGTTTAATAAAATTGCACAAAGTTCTTAAGTATTGATAGTGATCCTCAATCTTTTCTTGGGAAGACGTTTATCGGTCTTTATCATAATGTAAGAGAAAGCACATTTATAAAATGTCATCGTCATTTCTTAATTGTGTGTATGAAGTATCTTTGGCACTAAGAGCTTAGATCACCTATCTAATGTACAAATTGGCTTTTTAGTGTGGAGAGAGATTATTTCAGTCTATAAAATCAAGTAGAATCTATTTTTGTTAAGCAGGGTTTTCATAATTTAAAGTATTTCAGGCATATAAAAAAGTATATGGGGACTAGCTGATGGCATAATGGTTATAGTTGACCGTGGTTCAAGTCCTGGGCCTGGTGGTTTAAAATTCAATGCTGGGCACATGTGCGTGTGTGCCCAAGATCCCAAGGAGAATGGAGGAGAAGGGACTGCAGTGTGGCTATTCTCTCCGGAGGGTGATTTCTCACTTTCTATGTCTCTTGTGGGCACCCATGCCCTATAGCAAAAAAATTCCCTAATACAAAAACAAGTATATAAAACATAATATAACAAATACCACCAGAGATATAATTGAAATCCTGTGTGTTTGCTCAATCTCACCTCTTTCTTGGAGGTGAACAGTACACTTAATTTGATACTTTTCATTTCCATACATTTAAAAAGTACAGAAGAAACTTTTTTTTCTTAACTATTTGGTGGAAAGTTGCTGATTTAATTTTCCATAATGCTTTAAGAAGGATATCCTCCTGCATCTTCCAATTACAACCGTCAACATCGGAAAGTTAAGTGATCTCTACCAACTAGTCTTTAGATACCAGGTTTTACTAATAGTACCAATAATGTCCTTTGTTACAAAAATAAGCTTTTTCAAAATCATGTGTTGCATTCAGTTGTTATGTTTTAAAAAAATCTCTTCTAGTCTGGAATGGTATTTTCTTGCTAAATTTTGAAGATTTCATGTTGGTAAATTTGTGGAATGTCTTTCAGTTTGCATTGGCATTATAAGACTTTTGAGGTTTTGCTAGTCTTCCTAGTAACTAATTCTTCACTATAGAATATCCTCTATATTCTGATACTTTGCTATGTTCTCTATAGCAGGGTAACTACAGTATAGCTCTCTAACAGATACTGAACTTTAGCACATCAGGAGCTAAATAAATAATCCTAGCTAAGCAAATCTAAAGAGGATAGCTCATATTTTAAAGTTTTTTTTGGCTTTTTTGTTTTTCTTTTTTTTATGTAAAGCAAGATTAGGGCTAGCCTTGCAACCTGATAGGTAAGAGAGCTGGATCCCATATGGTTTATAAAAGCTAAAATTTTGGGCTGACCGCTTGCAAAACACAGTGTGCATATGTGTATCAGCACCTAAAATCCCAACAGGAGGAAGAAATGGAGGCAAGAGTGTGGCCTGACTGTGCCCCATTGTGGTGTGCTTACTCCCTCTCTTTCTCTTTCTGTCTTTGTCTCTGGCAAACATATGTGCCCTCTGTCATGTAAAAAAAAAAAAAAATAAATAAAAAATTGCAGTGGAATATCTTTACACGTGCTTGTTGGCTTTTTGGTCTACCATTAGGTAAATCTCCTGTTGATATCTTTTGCCCATTTTGTTGGGATTTTTGTGTTTTTCCTATTTGTAGAATTTACCAAATTTTGAACAGTATTATGCTCGGTTTCTGTGTTACACTATCTTATCTCAGTTTGAGTCTTTCCTTCTTTTTGGAAGGGGAGTTGAAGTACAGAAAATGTAATGTGGCCATATTTTTCACTCTTTTTTTATGGTTTGTGGCTTTGTATATGATTGAAGAAATTCTTTTCCATCCTGACATCATAAATCTACCTTAATATGTTTACGTCTAAAATAATTAGATTATTTGTGTCTATTTATAATATGAGATATAGATCCATTGTTTTTTCCCCTACATGGCTGACTAGTTTTTCCAGAAGCATTTTATCGGAGGGTTTATTCTTTTCTAGTTCTTATAATATCAGTTTTATAGATCAAGTTTCTCTATATGAATGGGTTTGTTCCTGTGGGTTTATTTTGTTCATTAGCTAGTTTATGTAGCTTTGCATTTATATCCATTGTCTTAATTACTGTTGCTATATAATATGTTTGATATTTCATATATTTTGATTTCCCCTACTCAAAATCACCTGGGTTATAGTCTCAGCTCTTAGCTTTTTCATATTAGAATCAGTTAAATTTCATTATAAATCCTGTCTGGATCTTGACTGGAATCACAATGAATTTAATTGGTTGACTTAGGCAAACAAGATACCTTTGTAATATTAAGCTTTCCCTCTATAAGCATTGTATATACATTTATATCTCAAGATTCTTATTAAAATTTTTTGTTCTTGAAGAGCAAAAATTTATACCCTGTTCTTTACGGTCTTACAAATCTTGTATTAGATTTATTCCTTGGTTTACTATTAATATGTAAGGGTATTCAACAGTTTTTATTAAATACATATTTTTGATGTATCCAGTACCTTACTGAAATTTTATTAGTTTTATTATTATTATAGATCTTATATTTTCTATGTATATGATCAGAATACCTGTGAATGATAACTTTTGATTTTTTTCATTTTTATTCCTTTTAATGCTTTTAGTTTCCTTGCACTGATTAGAGTTGTACAATTAAAGGGCCATCAGGTGTTGTGGTTGTTAAGGGTGCCGGACTCCCACATAGCCAACCATGGTTTGAGTCCTGGACCTGGCTGCTTGCTTCCCCCCTGCCCCTTTTGGTCAAATTAAAATAAGTAAATAAATAAGTAAAGTTAAAGTAATTCTTTTAAAAAAGGAATTGTGCAATTAAAAAAGACTGTAGCAGTGTTTTTATTGTTTTGAATGTTTTTTGTTCAGATCTGATACTTCAAACATAATTAAAAATTAAAAAAAAAAACCCTTGAATTAGGAGAGCTATACTGCTCTTCCCTGAAAATTTCTTTGTACCTACTCAGTATGTGTCCCATTCTTTAATTTTTATTCTGGAGCCAGCCCAGGGACATGGTGATTAAGGTGGCTGGATCCCACATAGCTGACCTTGTAGTTCAAGTCCTAGACCCAGCGACTTGAAAAACACACCAGGCACATGTGCACGCATGCTCAAAATTACAAGAAGAGAATGGACTAGAAAGATTGTTGTATAGTCATTCCCCCACCTTGGGGAGGGAGTTTAATCTCTTTCTCTCTCCCCCTTTCTCTTTGTCTTCAGCAAGCATGTGTGCCCTGTAGCAAACTATAAAAAAAGAAAAAAAGTTTTATTCTGCTCTCATGATGATCCCACTGGCTAGTTCCATAAGGTCTTTTCTGATTACCTTACCCCAGAAAACAACATTAATATCTTACTCTTTTCTGTTCCTAGAGTATTTGGTAAAAACTTTCTCCACCTCCCTCAAACACACTTAGGTTGGTTAGTCTTTCAACACTGATCTTTCTCTAGGGTAGATGCTTGGGCCTGCTATCTATTTTTTTTTTTTTTTTTAATCCTTTAAGCTGAGTATATCCTCCATTAATTATTTGTTTTTCTGTTTTATGTTGATTCATTAGATCAGTTTTTTAATCTTATCAGAACCATATTTTATTGGACTACAAACATTTAACCAGATTCTTTTTGTCCTTAGTGCCTTCACAGTACAGACTACATGTTTTCTCTCCTGTGTTGCTGAATGAGTTGATCTGTTTTTGCTTTGGTAAATACCACATTTTAGTAATCAGATTACATGAAAGAGTCCCTATAGAGCTAAATACCAAGACGTCTTTGTGTTCTGAGCTTTGTAGTGAGTTCAGAAACATAGGTATCTTTGTCTGGGATAAACTTAAGTCCAGTGGAAGAAAGAAGAGCTCAAGTGATCTCATAAAATCAAATATGACCATTACATTTACTGCTTTTGGTATCAGTGGTGGGAGGAGGGTTCATCTCACTAAGCTTATTCCTTGTTGGCACTGTTGGGTTACCTGCAAGGGTACTACAGAAAGCTCATGGGAAAATGGAATTAAGGTAGAAGTTCATTTCACAACTTAAAAAAAAAAAAATTCAATATATGCATAGCCTTTTGATAATATGTATTTTTCATGAACTTTTTGAGGTATCTCCAGTCTTGTACAAATGGCATTTTTTTTTTTTTAATCTTTGGTGTTAAAGATTTATGCTTAGCAAGTAAGTGAATGCCTATTCTGTTGAGGATGCAAGGAATATCTTAAGGGCCACCAGGAGTCTGATTAATTAAAAAAAAAAAAAAGGGACCAGCAGATGGCATAATGGTTATGTTGCTGGACTCCCATGTAGTCAACTGTGGTTTGAGTCCTGGAGCCAGCTGCTTGAACCTCAGGCCAGGTGTATATATATATGTGTGTTTGCGTATCCAAATCCTGAGAGGAGAATGGAGGAAAAAGATTATGGCATGGTTATCCCCCCTGGGGGGAGGTATGACTTCTTGGTTTTTGTCTCTCTGTCTCTGTGATGACTTCTTGGTTTCTGTCTCTCTGTCTCTGTCTCTCCGGCAAATCATGCACCCCATACCAAAAATTTCTCTTAAAAAGAAAAAGGAAAGAAAAAACCAACAATGACACCTTTATGTTAATTCTGCTTATTGACTGCTATAGAAAAAAAACTAGCAGTTTATTTCAGGTATTAGTATTTTTACGAATAATTTTTCTTCATCATGAGTTTTTTTCTTTTTCTTTCTTTTTTTTTTTGGAGAGGTTTTTCGCTATAGAACGTGTGCGCTTGCCAGACAGGCAGAGAGACATAGAGATAGAAAGCGAGAAATCACCCCCCAGGGGGGATGGCCACGCTGCAATCCCTTCTCCTCCATTCTCCTCTCGGGATCTTGGGCATGCACGCACACGTGCCCAGCATGAGTTCTAAGCCACCGGGTTCGGGATGCGAACCGCGGTCGACTACGTGGGAGTCCAGCGACATAGCCATTATGCTAACTGCTGGTTCCCAGGTTTTTTATTTCTTGTAAACTTAAAACTATTTAGAGTTGAACAGATAAAATGAGTGGTTTCATGGGAATACTTTGTTCTGATCTATTAGTTGTCACATTTTTCTTCTCCATTGGGTGGAAATTGAAAAATTCAGGAAAAGGTGATCTAAAAGCAATCCAAGGAATAATCTAAATATGAGGAGAAAGATGAGGAAGAGAGTATAATAGTGTAAAGCAGCTGTCAAGTTGATTCATATGTCATGTTTGTCAGGGTGATAATGTCAATGCTTGTTGTTTCTTCTAGATCCAGATAAATGAGAAAATTAATGATTTAGTAGCATTGGATTTTGCCTGGTGGGAGTTTGTAGCACCAATAAAATGGTCAGGAAGAGGAATTTTAGAAGGATAAATGTTATGATAATGTTTAAGCATGCTGTTCTACCGTGTAAGAGGTGTGTAGGCACATCATTTAACAGCGAAGGCCTTTTCTTGGTCTTATTTTTGTTTGTAGAAAAGTCAGCCTGTGTATCTTGAGTCAAATGATGCTACTGTTTTATCCTTCATGTAATTTATGAAGAAATGGTTTAGAAATTTATTTAGAAATGTTGAAAAGCAAATAAGGGAATAAAAACCTTTTTTAGTCAGTGTCAGTGTTCTTATCTGCAGGATTACACAGCAGTTGTCTGTGATCGTAGGTACTTATGCACATGCTTGAACAGTTCTGGCAAGGTTATATTCCAAAATAAATTAGAATGTACAACTCCCTACAGTCATCTTCTCTGTTCTGTTAAAGGAAAGTGATACTTAAGTTTTTTTGTTTTGTTTTGTTCCTTGATACTGACAATAGGATAGTGTGAAATTTGGCTTTCAACTGAGATAGTTTCTGCTCTGCCTATAAACTCCAGTTGGAGTATGGTCAAATAATTGTGTTTATTAGTTCACCTTTTTCTGAGTAAATATCAGTTTTTTGGCTGCTGTACTATTAATGAGCTAGCCATCTGACTTCTAATAATTTAAACGGGAATTGAGTAAAGACCTTTTGGATAGAACAGTGAAAAATCCAACACCACTCATGATAAAAACAACATAAATAATGTCTCTGTAATCACATTAAATTATTATAAAGGCTTATATAAGGACATTGTACAAGTGATGAGCAAAAGAAAAACTATTTTATAGCTTCAGTTTATTTATATATCTTGAATATAAAAATGTAGTAACACAGTTAATTCCAAGTTCCAGGTTCTTGGTAGTATTTATGTTTTAATTTCATAATTATGACTGAACCCACCTAAGTATAAAATTTACCAAATTGAAGAGCTAGGTAAGATTCATCTAATTTGCCCTATTTGATAGTATAATGAGAATCTCTTTTTTGGGGGGGTTACTAAACTATTAGTAAGAACCTACTTTAGTTTAGCGATAAACATTAGCAAGACCTTTTGTCATTTTGTGATGTAGAGGATGAAATCAAATATAGTTAAGAACAGAATTACACTTTCAGAAGAACTTTGAATAAAATTATGTTTATAGGATGTTGAGCTCTGAAATCCCAAGAGAGGGAATTAAGGGATTACAGTGGACTTCCTCTTAATATGCTTAACCAATTTGTAGTTATAGTAATATAATGTTATTAAAGAGAGACTGCTATTGAAAATAATTACGTGGGGTTTAACACATGAAACGAAACATAATGCTATTGAAATCAGATGATTGCTGTCAACCTAATTAGAATTTGTTTGGTTATGCTACTGTGGTGCTTCCAATTTTTATCTTCCAATATTGTATGTATTGATCCATATGAATGTTTTGATCCATTGTAATACTGTTTTTCCTATATCCATTTTGTAACTCTAATCATGCCTCTGCCTGTCTGTAGCTTTTTTCCTTTCTGGCTGAATTATCTCACACCTGACCATCTTTAACAACTCGCTACTTGTATATATTCGCTTAATTCTTCAAATAGTCAATCATTTTAAATTTAATCTGACTTTCCGTGGTGTTAACTGTCCTACTCAACTTGATGTATGTAAATTTAATGAGCATGCTGTCTTGTAAAATCCACATCTGTGAATGAAAATATTGAGTCTGACTGTAATTCAGTTGAAAAAACTGTCCATTCTCTGGTTGCCATTCTCTGCTTGATTGCTCCTTAGTGCTCTACCTATTGATAGTTGTATGTATATTATAAGCATAACGATTACATATTCTTTTCCTCTTTTGTTGGAGAAAACTTGGGAAATATTTATTTTACATCAATGTTTTGTCAGGTTAGATAGTCAAGGTGCCTAAAAACATTTGTACACTTGTAATTGTCTGACTTGTGGGAACTTCTGGCCCTATTCAACCATAGAAAGAAAAGTTTAGAGGTCTTAAAATGCTTGCCCTTGGACTAAGGTGTATATCATGCTGGGTAAAGTCTCTGAACAATCTAAATGATGTATAGCGATTTAGTATATGAATAATAATAATAAAATTAAAAAAAGAATGCTTGTCCTAACTGGTTTCCCAGTCAGGGCTGCCACGGACACATTTGGTATCTTTATACGACTTAGAAAAGATGTATCCCTTCATTTTGCTGGGTGGACACACATTCCTATAAAGAAAGTCACAGCTTGGTGGTCTCAGCCCCTTTCACTCCTTTGACCAGGCGCTGCTGGGCAGGGTATAATCACACTGACTGTATTTCAGATCACTGCGTGGTTCTTCTATTGCTCCTTGACAAGGTGATGGACTTTGGCTTAGTCAGCCCTGTGTAAATACCACTGCCTGAAGATACTACCTCTGGAGCTGAAACTTGTTCTAGTTAATGTTATCTGAAGATTCTTGAGAATCTTCTAGAGTAGCAACTGCTTAGTGCTCTAGACTAGGGCTGTCTATTATCTGTAGCTTCCTAGAAAATTACTTGCATTTTCTAGTTTGTTACAAAATAAGATTACTAAATTCTATTTGAGATTTTTCCATGTATATTTTTTATTCAACAGATATTTTAAAAATGATCACATGAACTTTATATCTATGCACTGTAAAAGATAATATAAATATTTCTAAAAGTAATACATGAGAGAAAAAGGAGAAAGTCATATATAAAAAAGAGCTAGAATTGAGAGAAGACTTTTTTTCGCCCTCAATTTTAATCTTAAAGTTAACATGCTTATAGATTGTTACAAAAACTGAGAAGAATTTTGTGAAATAAAAATAATTGTGCAGTGCCCTTTAGGAGGTGGGGAGAAGGGAGAGGTGCAAGTATAAATGAATGTGATCATTTTTGGATAGATGCAGGGATTGGTGGGAAAGAGATTTTTTTACGCAGGTAAATTGGTAATACAGGAAATTGAATGATAGCTTTCTTCTTATGGAGGGAATTGAAGTTTGTTGAGAATGCTAATTAAAAGTAGTAATTTCACAGCTCTTGGAGAGTAGCGAAGTTTAAAGCGAGTATTTTAGGGAATGTGAAGGAAAGACTAGTAGGAATTCCCATAAAATTTGTGGAACTTGATGTATGAATAATTGGCCTGTACTGGGAGAAAATGGTTAGGTGAAGAAAAACAATTTGCCCTAACCACTACACCATCTGCTGGCCAGTGGTTAGGGCATCTGGCCATCTGTTGGCCAGATGGCATAGTGGTGATGTTGCTGGACTCCCACGTAGTCGACTGCAATTCAAGTCATGGATCTAGTGGCTTCAAACTCACTCAGATCATGCACGTATGTGGGCACCCAAAATCCCATGCCCCCATGTGCGGTGATTTCTCATTTTCTTTCTCTCTATCTCTTGAGAGTGCATGCACCCTATAACAAAAATCTCTCGTAAGATATATTTTAAAAAATGTCATCTGAAGTGAGCAAAGTGAAAAGATTGAGTTTGGATAAAAGATCATGGAAATGGTGATGATACAAGAAGCATAACATTTTTTAGACAATGAAAGAGTCTAGGTGTATTATTTTATTTTATTTTATTTTTTGGAGAGGTTTTCGCTATAGGGCGCATGCGCTTGCCAGACAGACAGAGAGAGACATAGAGACAGAAAGTGAGAAATCACTCCCCAGGGGGGATGGCCACGCGACAATCCCTTCTCCTCCATTCTCCTCTTGGTATCTTGGGCACGCACGCACATGCGCCCGGCGTGAGTTTTAAGCCACCGGGTCCAGGATGCGAACCGCGGTCGACTACGTGGGAGTCCAGCGACATAGCCATTACACTAACTGCTGGTTCCCTAGGTGTATTATTGAAGACTGGGTCTGGGGAAAGTGGAAGTCAAGGTCTCTGGTGGTGAGGAAACCAAGGACACCCCAGGTAGTTCTAGGTGATAATAAGGCATGGAACATCAGAGGAGTCACAAGAGGCTGCCCACTTAAGTGTTTAGATACATAGGATTAGCTCTAAGGAAATGGGATTTTAAATTATAATGGAAATAAATAATATGCAGATAAGAATGGGGAGATAAGATAGACCAGAGTTCAAATCAAAGGTATAGGACCATGATCAATTTAAAGAATTCTCTTAAACCTGTTTCCTCAGTAAGGAGGAGGAGATACCTCAGATGGTTATTAATGAGGATTTAATAAATTGCTTGTAAAAGGTTAGTGCAGTGACTGACTCAAGAATGTAACTTTTTTTTTTTTTTTTTTTTTTTAAGATTTTAAGAATGCTAGGGGTCTATGAAAAGTTGTAAAAAGATTGCTGGGAGAATGGTTGAGAAGCACAATTTAGGAAACAGATTAGGAATGAAAATGGGGAGGGAATGTGAGTAACCCTAGAACTTTGTGCTTGAGAGATTCCAGAGGGTGCCTAACTCCTAGGTTCTGAGTGGAATTCTATAGCGGATATCCTAACCCCTCCTCTAGTAACCTTGGCTTTGTCTTGATAGTGATTTCTTTATTTACCACTGCTTTTCTCCCCTTTATCAAGTTTGTGTGTATTTACTGTTGCCAAATATTCTACAAACCTGTTACTTTCATTTAGAATTTATTTAAGAGATTAAAAGGAATTATTTCTTTTTGAAATAAAGGATGTTCCATTTTTATGATTTCGTTTAAATTCCTAAATTTCACTTTGGGAAGAGTATCACAGAGGATAACTCTGTATCACTGATATAGTGTGATACTTCTTCACAGTATATCAGTAGATTGTGTCAGTGGGCTTGTGATATTAATTTGTCCTGTTATGGTGGTGTTAGCCTAAGATTCTTTGTGAAGGTATTATCTTCTAGGTTTCTGCATTTTAAACTTACTATTTTTCCCTTGTGATTAAGGAGAATTAGGATAGGATTGCACAGTCTTAAAATATCTTCTCCATTCATTTTATTCTTTGAGTTATATCCAATACTGTCATTATTTGTTTGTCAAATTGTTCTAGATCTGGCCATTTAGAGCTCTTCCAGGTTGGAAGAGTTCTTTTGATTTTTTTTTTTTATTTGAGTACTTTTTTTTTACTTTCCAGTACCGTCAATTTGATCTTTTAAACTAGTTTTTTTAGATGACGTAGATGTCTTCTTCCATTTATTGAATTTAAGAGAAAAAAATCTTTTGCAATATTTTTTCTCTCTATTTCTAATATCCCTGTGCTAGTCACACTAGGCAGTAAAATAGCAGTGATTCAGTCTAGATTTTTTTCTTAAATTTTGTAGATTTTTGCATAGGGTGTATCTACTCACCAGAGAGAGATCATCGTGCCTCCCCCCCCCCCCCGGGGGGGGGGGGTTTGTGGCTCGGCACTCTCTCCTCGGGTTGTTTATGGCCATGCTCAATCCCTTCTCCATTCTCCCCTCAAGATTTTGGGCACATATGTATACGTGCCTAGTGTGATTTCAAGCTGCTGGGTCCAGGACTTGAACTGTAGTTGGCCATTTGGGAATCCAGTGCTATAATCACCATACCACCTGCTGATGCTGATTCAATCTAGATTTTGATTAAAAATTAAAATAGAAGATTATTTTTTGATATTGCAGCTCCTAATTTTCCTTGGCAAAATTGTGTTTAAACATATATACAAAGGTAGTGCTATAGATGAGAATTTATAATGTACGTTGCTAATGTAGTAGTTAAACTTTAATTCCAAAAAACAATTATAAGCTCTTGTGACACACAGTAAGTTTCATTTGGTGACTCCTGAACTAATTTTTTTGAATAAGATATATTCAACTAGATAGCCAACTGCTAAGATTTTTCCATTAAAGAGTAGGTATTAATCTCATATATATCCAGTGAATTTTTGCCCTTGAAATTATTTATCAAGCTTTTGTAATTAAGTTTTCTATGTCTATCCTGTTTATTATTTTAACAATAATGGTTATTTAATGAAATATATATATATTAGGGGTATTTGAAAGGTTTAAGGAAAAATATGAAAAAAAAAACTGTGAATTTCAAATTTTTTTTACATGCTTAGTATGTGCTCAATAAAGGTTTCTCTGGTATTATGTAGTCAATTCCAAACTTTCGAAGTATCCATTTTTTGTTTTCCTTTTGTCTTTATACTGGAATTGTCACCAGATTTTTGTCAGGAAAGTGAGTGCTGTATTTAGATATGAGAGGTGGGATAAATCAGAGGAAAGGTATTGGGAGAACTCTGGATTTTTTTCTTAATTACAAATACACCAGTCAGACTTCTCCAGAGAGACAGAACCTATTTGGTACATAGGCTATCTCTCCATCTCTCAGTCTGTGTGAGATGGGGCTTAATAAGGTAATTGACTCGTGATTATGGAGGCTGATAAATGCCATGGGAGGTCCTCTGCAAACTGAAGAACCAGGAAAGTCCAAGTCTGAAGGCCTCTGAATCAGGAAAGTTGATGGTATGACTCTCAGTAAAAGGCTTGAGAACATGGGTGGTCAGTGGTATAAGTCTCAGTCAAAAAGCCAAAGAACTTGGGGTTCTTATGTCCAAGGAGAATAATTCTGGCTCCAGGAGAAAAAGATAGTTTGATTTCCTCTTTTTGTTCTCTTCAGGGCCTCTGCTATTTAGATGGTGCTGCCTACATTGAGTGAAGACAGGTCTTCCTTACTCAGTCCACTGATTCAAATGCCAATCCTGGCTGGAAACCTCCCATACAAATGCAGAAATATCTCTTTGTCAGTGCATGGGTGTCTCTTGATTCAATCAGGTTGACTCAGTTAACCAGAACAACCACTTTTGTGAATGAGCTGGTGTCACCTAGAATATACATTTCCACAAAAACAAAAACAGGCAGTGGCTTTTTGGTTTATTTTTTTCCCAGCTATCCACTTTGAAATTTTATTCTTTTAGTCACAACAGGCTTTCCATTTAAAAATATTCTCTAAGTGTTTTAACTTGCTGGTTACATACATAATTCTTTTAAAAAAATTCAATATAATGCCTTACTGTACTATGTAATAAACAGTTTGCCACAACTACTCAGGTAGGTGCAGTAAAGTCACACTCATGAATCTCTGCCTCACACCATTGTGGAGCACAAGAGCTCTAGTGTAGCTGGATTAAGGTGTGCTGTTTTGGGGATTCAAATACCACAGACAGTATAGCTTTTGGATCCCTAAATTTCAGAAATGAAGCAAAGCTGTTGTCAAAGCTTAATAAAGAATGGAGGAAAAAAAAATCTGTTTAGCTGCAGTGGTGCATGCAGGGGGATGCAAACTAAACATGCTGAGCGCAGTAACCCAATGCCAGTGGTCTAGTTAGCTGGGAGCTCAGGCAGGATGGAACAGGGCAGGACATTGTCAAAAACACCCCCCTTTCTGTGCACAGTCTCTCTCTCAAACACACACACACATTGTAACTATCATTTAGAGACTAGATGGACTCTTAGAAAATTCAATGTATGTTGAAACCATGCAATACAGAGTATTATTTAACAGTCTGTATATTCATTGTAATTTACAAATTTACATTTTTTTTTCCTAATTGTGTTGAATAGAGTCTAGGCCTAGGTAATTATGATTCTTTTATTGTTTTCGGTATGTGAATCTGGGGGGTACAAAATTAACTGCAGGATGTTGAGCATACCTAGCCCCCCCCCCCAAATGCTATTAGCATCACCTCAGTCACTATGACAACCAAAATGTCCCTGGAAATGTCCAAAAATTTTAAATGCTTCCTGAATAGTGTTATGGTTTATTGAGAATAGCTAACTTAGAGGGGAAAAAAATGAAACAAAACCATTATTTACACAATAAGATATTTCTAACTTTTGGGTTGTTGGAAAAGTTGTGATGCATTTTTGCCTAGAAAGGCAGAAAAATGCATCATGGCTTTTCTGACAGCCCAATAGAAGAGCAAGTGTGACATTACTTATTAGTACCTTCTATTGGAGTACCCCATGAATCAGCTTCTAAACTCTTAAATATTTTCTTAAATATTTCTATCAGTTTGAATGAAGAGAATTTCAACTTTTAAGTGCTTGAAGGATTTGGGAGTCAAAAACGAGTCAACTAAAGACGTAAATGAGTGTCTGATGAATGAAACATCCTTACAAACCTTGGAAGAAATTTAACTTGTGTTTCATGGGTGATCCAAACTCGTGAGTTTTATGGACCTATTCTGAGTAGAAATTAAGTTTATATACATTCAGTTATTTTACATTACTTATCACAGCTGACTCACAGCTAAGATAAGGAGGAAATCTTTGGAGTTGCCCTTCCTTAGCTATTTCTGTCTTACTTCAGGTTCCCCTTTCTTTGACAGAAGAGCCTCTTTTTCAGCAACTCAGTGACTAGTAATTCATATAGTTAAGTGAATATACTGACTTTAACTGTTAATCAACATTGGGTCCAAAGCAAGATCTAGGATACTTCAGTGCTTATTTTGGTAGGTTCTGTTGAAAAATGCTAGGTCTTTGTGATATCACCTGTTTTTATTAAGGCAACTTCTATGTGATTTAGAATAATCAGTAAATTATTCAGTTAATATTTTTGCTAGGGTTGGGGAAAAGGCAATTAAAACTGTGGAATGCTTCATGTTTTGCTAGGATCACTACTAAGTATTTGATAACAATATGTGCTTGTAGCTATCAGAATCTGAATAGTGGTTGGTTTATTTACTTTTTAATTTTTATGGTACATGGAGCAGGTCTTTCAAAATGGTACAAGATAGCTTCAGGTGCAGCTGTTAAAAAAATATATTAAAATTGTGAATCCTAATGACCTTATGAAAGACAGAAATCTGCAACTGATTATCTATACTGATGTGAATATAATTTTACTAGCATGCTGTGAATTTAAAAAGTTTTTCTGGTAAGTGTTTCACCTGTTAAAATGATCTAGAATACTTTCTTCTGTCTCTCCAGCTCGTTTCTCTCTCTTTCCTGCAGGCAAAACTACACGTAAATCATTCCAAAACAATTAATGCTGCTTTAGTCACAAATTATTGATTTTTCTGTTCATAGCAGTATGTAGAATTGCTGCTCTACTTAGATTCTAAAATGAAGCATTTTAATTGTGTTTTCCAGGAAGATATGAATTTAAATGAAGATAAAAAGGCACCATTGCGGGAAAAGGACTTCAGTATCAAAAAAGAAATGGTGATGCAGTACATTAATACTGCTTCTAAGACAGTAAGTAAAACTGTCAAGTTGAAAAATATTGCTGAAACATATCGTGGTATGGAAAACAATGTGCTTATCTAACGAAGTGCTTCAGTTTGTGGCCATCCTTAATCAGAGGGCTTTTCAATGTGAAATAAAAGACATAGGTATTATAATAAATCTGATTTAGAAATATTCCCATCTTTAAGACACTTCCCCCCACCCACCCCGAAGGTTAAAAAAAAAAAGAGAAAGAGAAGGAGAGGGACAGTTAAGACATGGTCACGCTGTAATCTTTCTCCTTCATCTCTCCCTCCTGATGGGATGATGGGATTTTGGACATGTATGCACATGCCTCCGGTTTCTCAGGCCACCATAACCTGGGTTCAAATCAGCAGTTGGCCATGTGCGATCTAATAACCTGAACATCAGGCCACAGAATTAGCCCAAGTTATGGCTTTTAAACTGTGTGTAGGTTCTTTGGTGTTTTTTTTTTTTTTTTTTTTTTGGTTTGTGTGTGTGTGTATGTGTTTTGTTTTATTTTTTAAAGTCAAGAGAATGGCTGAAAAACATACTTGAACATATCTTTCATTGTCTTTCACTATTAATGAGTTAAGATGATTATTGATTTCCTTGTATGTTTTCCTTTTTGGTTATTGATTTCTAATGTCACTTATAAACAGGAATCTTATTTGTATTATAGGAATGGGAGAATGATTTTACTCCAACTACCTAAAGTCAGGATACATGATAGTGGCGTAAAAGCATATCTTTAATATGAGTTTCTCTATTAAAAAAATTATCTTGTAACAAATTATAAATGTAAATATTGAAAGGAACATTAAGCCTCTACATGGCTGCCAATTTTCTAGGGAAACATGAAATATGTGGGTGAAAGTAATAACTAAATGTCTAAGAAACCATGACTGGCATAGACAATCAATTGGAACAACAAATGAGCTTGGTTAGTCATATTCAAGTTGTGACTAAATGCATTGAATGAAAAACATAAAAGGAAAGCCAATGAAGTGTTTTGTAGAAAGTAGACAATGATTTTGGCTGGACTTAAAATAGAAATGATTAGAAAAAGTAGCTTTACACACTAGTTTTCACCAGATACTTATAACCTAAGTCCATGGTACAAGAATATAAGTATTCATACTTTAACTTCATTTATCTACTAGACCAGTTAGTGACTATGAGGCATTTTGGAAGAAAGACTCAAGTGGTGTTTAATTTTTAAATGTGTCTCATGCTTTGGCAGCCTGACCTCCAGTTGCAGGAATCACTGTGAGTATTGTGCTTTTTCTAGCTCTTCTGTAGATGGACTTGCATCCTGTCAGTGTGATATTGTTACTAATTGCTTTTATCCCTTAATGATACTTAGATATCACTAATTCGCTTTAGGGGTTTAGGTGTCAGAGCCATGTTGTTTTAGATTTTCTTGTTCTTTGTTTGATGTTGAACATTTTATTTTACCTCTCTGGTTCTCAATTTCTTCAGTTATAAAATAGGAATGTCTACATCTAGGACTGTTATCAGAATTAAATGGTTTATTCCACTATTGGAGTATAACTATTTTATAGCTAGTGACTTCCTGGTAATACTAGTTATTGTGAGCCTAGTGGTTTCAGTAGCACTTATTTATTTTTCTTTGTGATTTGTTTATTTTTGCTTTGAAATCATTACACCATGATTAAATATATTGATGTACTTATCAATAAAAATGCAGATTTACTTTTGTGAGTTTATGTGTCTAAGGCATTCATTTGTTCTTTCAGCACATGTCTGTTAAATGTCAAATTGAGGCAGAGTTCTAAGCAATGGACATGGGATACCAAGATAATCTCTCACTGTGGCTGACCCTGTAGTGTAGTGGTTAAGCAATGTGCATTGGGAGCAGGCTCCTACATTGCCCATTGCACATTGAGTCCTGGCCGCAGAGGCTTGAAAAACACACTGGGCATGTGTACGTGTGTGAGTGTGTATGTGTGCGTGCATGACCAAAATCCCAATAGGAAGGTGAAGGGAGGGCCATGTGTAGTATGATCATGTCCCATTGGGGAATGTTTTCTCTCTTTTTATCTGTTGAGTACATGTGCTCTCTGGTAAAAAAACAAAACCAAAAACAACTCAAAAACAAAACAAAACAAACAAAAAAAACAAAAAACTTTTTAAGATTTCTTTTTACATTTTATTTATCATTGTGTCCTATGGAGCAGTGTGGGACATACATAACTAAAACACATAAACACATGTATGATGCATGTATATGTGTGACATGCTATGTGGGAAAAAGGTGGGGTGAGTAGAGATGTAATTTTATGTAAAGTAGTTAGAGGGGCCAACAGGTGGCATAGTGATTAAGGTGTTGGACTCACAAGTGATTGACCATGGTTTGAGTCCTGGACCTAGCAGCTTTAAGCTCATACTAGGTGCGTGTGTGTATATGTGTGCCCAAAATCCCAAAAAGAGAATGAAGGAGACAGAATTGTGGCATATGGGGGGTGATTTCTCACTTTCTATCTGTCTGTCTCTCTTTCCAGTGGGTACATGTACCTATAGCAAAAACAAACAAAACAAAACAAAACCAAACAAACCAAAAAAACTCAAAAAATAAAGTAGTTAGAGAAGACTACTATGTTAGGGAATTTTAAATATTGTAAGCAAGAATTCATTTAATATAATTACAAGAGATACTACAATATATCAGAATTGGTTAGGAAACTGATTCTTATTTATTTATTTTTTTTTGGAGAGGATTTTTGCTATAAGGCGTGTGCACTCGCCAGAAAGACAGACAGAGAGAGAGAAAGTGAGAAATAGCCCTCCCAGAGGATGGCCACATTGCAATCCCTTCTCCTCCATTCTCCTCTCGGAATCTTGAGCACACATGCACATGTTCCCGACGTGAGTTTAAGCACTAGGTCTAGGACTCGAACCGCATTTGACTACATGGGAGTTCAGTAACACAGCCATTATGCTAACTGCTGGTCCCTAGGAAACTGACGTTTTTTAATTCTTGACTTTGGGCTAATAAACAGACTTCTAAGTGAAAAATCAATCTTTTTAAATAGAGTTATAAAATTATACAAAATTATAAGGCATATCTTGAACATTATCTTTAAAATTCAGTATTTTGAAATTTTGAAAGTTGTTGGTAAACTGTCAAGGATTATGGAGTATGAGCTAAAATTTTTTGCTATATAAACTAAATGTTTGTGGAAAAATGTAAAAATAAATAAATGAAAGAGAAAAAAAAATAAATGATTAGGTGAGAGAGAGAGAGAGAGAGAGAGAGAGAGAGAGAAATATCCTGTACAAGAACTAGTCTCATTGTGATACCCTTCTTCTAGTCTTCAAACCCTCCAGCCCATTGGATCTTGGACACTTGATGTATGTGCTTGGCCTGCTTCAGGCTGACTGCGTGACGAGGTTGCCATGTGATCCAGCTTCTCTTGAGCAGGTCGTTACTGTTATGCAATGGAACCTGCCCAACAAACCTTTTGAACTTTGTTATAGTGGATCTGTTTCAGTTTACATTCACTGATTTTAAACTTTAAGCCTCTAATCATTTTGGACTAAGGTTGGAATTTATTTACTAGAATTAAGTAATTAAATGATCAGGATTGAAATGGATTAGTTCTTTAAAGTGTGATTACAGCATTGACTCATTTAATTAGTGCGTGAGGATCATGCCTTTTCCTAGGAGAGTTCTGAATAATTTGGCAGATAGTTAATATTATAGAAAGTTCAAGCTGACCAGTTATTTATTTTTACTTTGGTAGTAGAAAAGTGTTTTATTAGTTCTAGGGTATAGACTTTGTCATGCTGCTTTCTGTCTATCTGTCTGTATTTTTTTGGAGAGGTTTTTGCTATAGGGTGCATGCGCTTGCCAGAAAGACAGAGAGACAGAAAGCAAGAAATCACCCCCCAAGGGGGATGGCTACACTTCAATCCCTTCTCCATTCTCTTCCTGGGATCTTGGGCATGCACGCACATGTGCCTGGCATGAGTTGTAAGCCACCAGGTCCAAGACTTGAACCGTGGTCAATACATGGGACTTCAGTGACATAGCCATTACGCTAACTGCTGGTCCCTCATGCTGCTTTATTTACCTTAATGAACAGATCCGAAAATCATAGAAAGGTTGTTCTATAGAGGATTTGTGGAATTTGTGTCAAATATACTTTTATTATGTTTTTAGCCTTACAATTTGCCTGGAGATTTTCTTTTTTGAGAAAATATTAATATTGTTTCTTGGAAAATTATACTGATACCTGTAGTTAATGATTTAAAGCACTTCATTGATATTAACCCTGAGAGTGGGTCTAAAGTAGATAAAGTTGTTTTTTAGAACAGAAAGAAGAAAATGCCATCTCTTAGAGTAGGTTATTTATAAGACCTTAGTAAGTTTGAGTTTAGGTGGCCAAATAGAAAAACAAACTCTGCAGATATTAAAGAGTATTAAAATTTTATTAACTAGGTATCATATTTAGGACTGAAAATGCCATATGTGCATTTTTCTGATTTCCTAAGGTGCGGATGTGTGATCTAGGTTTGCCCAATCCAGTTTACAGTGTTTTCTGAGAAAGACTTCATTTCTCATTTAAGGATTCACAGGGAAGCGCCTTGTTCTTCTGCCATTGACATGGTTGTGAGAGGTTGTGAGAAATTTTACAGCACGATTTCATGGAGCTGCCACTCTGGCCCAGTACACTCATGTCTCTAGATTTTCCCATTATGTAAAATGATGCCTTTTCTTATTTACGCTGTTTCAAGTTGAGATTCTTCTTTGCTGCAAGTCTAAGTGCCTTGATGTACCATCCACATAAATTTGACCCTAGGTGAAAGCTATCTTAATATATTCTTGAAGTTACTGTTTCCATTCACAGGACATCTAAAAAGACCTCCCCTGTAGCCAGAATATGCTTGTTCAAAGCATAGATGAGATAGGAACCACAAGGCCCTGTGCCCATTCTCTGGTTAGGTTTGTTTAGCAGCAAGCATACTGGAGAAAATGACTTTCAAAAAGAGTGCAGCCTTTCGTTCAGTTACGTAGCTGGATGATGACACGATTGTGGAGTTAGTGGTAAGGACCTTGAAAGTAGGATGTGACATGTCCTAATAGTATTGTTGCCTTCACCTAGATTTTTCTCTTTTCTTTTTGATTTTGGTAAATCATACCCTTTGTGGTACCAATATTTATGTTAGTGCTTATTTTCTTATGGGTGCTTTAGTTGTATTCAGGATGAGCTGTTTACAGGTATATTATGTCTGGATAATGTGATAAAATCTCTCATGATAGGGGTCATGGGAGACCATGGATTAATTCATACACAAAGAATGTGTTAAAGCTTATCTGTTCAGAATAGGGTTTAGATCAATAGATATGTAGCTCTCTGTCACTAAGAGTTATAAAAACAAGGGGCCAGCAGATGGCATAATGGTTCCATTGTTATACTTCCACAGGGCTGACTGCTGTTCAAATTTTGAACCTAGTGGCTTGAAACTCCGGCCAGGCCGGGCCACAGGTGCGTGTGTGTTGAAAATTCCAAAAAGGAGAATGAAGAAGGGATTATGGCATGGCCATCTGCCCTGGGGGATGATTTTTTGCTTTCTGTCTCTATCTTTTGGGTGAATGTATGTACCCGATAGCGAAAATCTTTTAAAAGTAAAATATACACTATACCTTTCTATTCATGAAGAGAAAAGACTATTTGCTGTTCAGTTTCAGGTTTTCATGGTAATCTGTTGCAATATAGAACTGGAAAGGTCCTGAGAGGACAAAAACTTGTATCCCAGTAAAGTGAAAACAGAGCCCTGAAAGGAACAGAAGGATGACGAGAGCTGGGGCAACAGAGAAAGTGAAGAGCAGAATTGGGAAGACCTAGTTTGATAGATAGGAAAGGAGAACAGAAAGATGTTTGGTCCTTGGTGGGGAGGTGATGTTTTAGGATACTGAGAGGAAATTTAAAGAGAATTTGAGGTTTATTAGCATAGCCTAGGGAGATAAACCAATAGGTTATGTATAAATATATGTGAGAGGATTTATTGGGGGAATATGCTCATGTAATTACAGTGGCTGAGAAGTTTGCCAACCAGGCCACCTGCTCTCTGTAAGCTAGAGACCCTAGGATGCTGGCAGGGTCTTTCAGTCATTGTCCAAAGACTTTAGAAGCAAGGAAGCTGATGGAGCAAGTCAGTCTAAGGCTAAAAGCCTGAAAACTTGGGTAGGGGAGGTGGTGGTGGCAGAGAGGTGCTGCAGGTGTTGGTGTGGTCCTGAGTGCAATTACAGGTGAGTCATGAGTTCTGATGTCTAAGGCAGCGGAAATCCTGTTCTCACTTTTGAGACTCTGTTGTACATATTTGTTCTATCCAGGCCCCTTGTTGATTAAATCAATATGGGCAGATCTCCCCTGCTTGCCTACTCAAACTGGCATTGTTCATATGTTCTGGAAACACTCCCATGGACACATCCAGAATAATGCTTTATCAAGTTTCTAGGTAATCATTAGTCCAGGAAAATTGGCACTCAGAACTAAATATCACATGAGGAACATTTTCTTTTTTGTTATACACACATGCACTGTGTGCCTGTGCATGCATGCCAAAAATCCCAAGAGGAGAAGGGATTGTGGTGTGGCCATCCCCTCTGGGGGCGGGGGGCGGGGGGGGGTGATTTCTCATTTTCTGTCTCTCTCTGTTTCTCCAGGGAGTGCATGTGTCCTATAACAAAAATTTCTTAAAAACAAACAAAACAAACAAAAAATTCAAAAACTAGGTGCGTCAAGTTGACATTTATTTAGAAAAGTGAAACCAGAATAATGAATTTGGAAGGTACTCTTTCTGAGCTTAATAATTTACAGTTCTAAGAAAGACTCAATTCTTCTTTTTGTTAAGACCCAATTCTTTTCTTTCTTTCTTTCTTTTTTCTTTTTTTTTTGAAGTTTTTGCTGCAGGGCACGTGCGCTTGCCAGAAAGACAGAGAGGCAGAAAGCGAGAAATCACGCCCCCACCCCGGGGTGGGGGGAATGGCCACGCCACAGTCCCTTCTCCTCCATTCTCCTCTCAGGATCTTGGGCATGCATGCACACGTGCCCGGTGTGAGTTTAAGCCACCGGGTCTGGGACTTGAACTGCGGTTGGCTACATGGGAGTTCAGCGACATGGCCATTATGCTAACTGCTGGTCCCAAGACTTCATTCTTTACTATCTTTCACTACTTCCTGTCATCAAGGAATTAAGTTTATAAGTTTAGGATTGTAGATTCTCATGTGTGGGTGAGTACATGTTCATATTTGTGTATATGTATATATGTATAGGATGTCTCAAAATTCATGGGTAATGTGTATTATGAAAAATCTGTTCAAAAATTCTCCGCCCCAAATTTTTACTTTAATTCATTTTTTTCTACAAAGTTTTGAAATCTGTTTATGTAATAGCTTTAAAAAGTATTTTGAAAGATCTTACGGTGCCACTTGTTTTAGCTCAGTAGGGTATAATGTTAGGTATGGAAGCTGATATTCTGCAGTGTGGTTTCTTCTAGGCATAATCAGAAGATTATAATATTGTTTTCTTCTTAATCAGAAGAAAAACTGTGGTTTTAGAAAACATTAGTCATATATCTGTATTCGTGTATGTATTCTCTAGATGAGAAAACCAGAATTGTTTTAGCATATATTTACTAATATTATAATTTTAGTGAAGACATTTTCAGATCTTCCACTATCTTACTTTTCAGGTCAGTTTCAAATGATTTTGTACAAGTACAGAGACAAATTCTGCATGATCTCATTTGTGGAATCCAAAAAATAGGTACAAAATCATAGTGAGCAGGAACAAGTTCTATTGTTCTATTACACAGTTACAATATTTAACAGTAATACAGTGTATACTTCAAACAACTTCAAGAAAGGAATTAGAATGTTATCACCACAAAGATGATAAATGTTTGAGGTGGTGGATATGCTTATTCTAATTCAATCATTACACATTGTATAGATGCATCAAGACATCACAGTATGTCCCGTAAGTATGTACAGTTATTACGTGTCCATTTAAAAATACAAATTAAAAAAAATGTTAACTTTAGAAAACATCTGAGGTAGGCAAACTGAATAGTTCTTTTTGTTATTCTTCACTTTTTGTTATTAAAAGGGCTTTATTTTATTCATTAGAAACTTAAATGAAAAAGTTTCATACATTCTTGCTAAAGTTAACATGGATTATTTTTTAGATTATATTTTAGGCAAGGATTTGAATAAAATACCCTTATAACACAAAAGCCTAATAAAAATTTGTGACTGGTATTAGTATTATCTAATAACAATGCCCTTGGCTGTGATATTTTGCCTGTTTGTCTCCAGGTCTTGCTTGCTGACTAGGAGAAAATTTCAGAGCCTCAGGGCAATGAACCAATTTCTTGTTAAGAGTATTTCCCAATAATCTATCTGGCATTTTAATTTTCATTTGTGCCCTTATAGGACAGGTTTTATTTATGTACAATTAAAATTATCTTCCAACAGCTTAGATTTATCCAGCTTTCTTATGAGTCATTTCGGGGCAGCCCAAGTAGCGTTTAATGTTCTCTGCAATTATTGCATTGTGTTTTTGTTTGGGTAGAAGATAATGAAGAAACGGTCATCTTATCCTTTTTTATAGGAAGAACTTATATTAGTTTCAAATTGGAGTTGTATGTTTTTGGTCTCTTTAAAATTCAATAGGTAGGTAAAATACTTTTCCTTTTATTATAGCATTTTTAAAGAACTCACCAGATGCAGAAAAGCTGTTATTTGCTAGTTGAAATTCAGAAACTAAATTGGTCATTGATACTTATACCAATTGTTGGCATTAGAGGTTGTCTGAGGTTGTTTTCAGCTTCGTTGCTGAGTTGTTTCTTGGCCTAAGACATTTGCTATGGTCATACTTACCTTTCATATTTTTATAATTAAACATATCTGATAACTACAAAAGTTGTGATAATGTTAAAAGTGCCACAAGAAGAGGCACGTGATTATGATGGAGATGAAAATGATGAGGAAAATTCACATGTAATGAGCCTTTTGAAGGAAGAAGCACTTCCAAAGGAAAAAGTGCAGAATTATGAAAGTGTGTGGATGTACAGTTGTCTTTCAGTGAACAAAGTAGAAAAGTAATTGGTGAAATGAGAAAATAAGTGGTTAGGAACAATGGCTCTCAACCTTGGTATCTATTAGAACCCTCTGGGGAGCTTTAAACAACTCATTTCCAGGTCCTCCCATTTAACAGTTAAATCAGAATTCCAGAATCTGGGCCCTAGGCATCAGCATTGAGTAAAAGCTCTCCTGATAATGCAACCAAAAATGAGAACTACTGGGCTGTGAAAGATGAGCCTCATCAGCAGCTGTCTCTCAGTATAACATTTATTAAACAGAAGGCTAGGAGTTGATGGAATTTAAAGGTGATAAAGTTTAAAGCTTAATGAACATTGAATAACTCTTATCAAGTCACTATGGGTTTTTTGTTTGTTTGCTTGTTTGTTTTTGAGAGGTTTTCGCTATAGGGCGTGTGTGCTCGCCAGCCAGCCAGAAAGAGACATAGAGACAGAAAGCGAGAAATCACCCCCCAGGGGGGATGGTCACACTGCTATCCCTTCTCCTCCATTCTCCTCTCGGGATCTTGGGCACGCACGCACACGCGCCCGGCGTGAGTTTTAAGCCACCGGGTCCGTTATGCTAACCGTGGTCGACTACCTGGGAGTCCAGCGACATAGCCATTACGCTAACTGCTGGTTCCCAAGTCACTGTGGTTTTAAGGCTGGTACTAGCACATGCATTACACAGAAACAGGAGGCGTACTGTGGCTACCAACTTCATGGGACACTTGACCACCTGTAGACATCATTAGAGGAGAAAATCAACTACTGTAACAGATAAAGAATCTGCCCTATTTTGGATGAAGATGCCAAAAAACCCCCAAGTATCCTCAGTAAAGAAGCTAAGAGGTGTTTTTTTTTTTGTTGGTTTTGTTTTTCTTTGTAGAGTTCTCTCTCCCCCTCCTCCACCCCTCTTGTTTCATGAAAGACAGACTGAGACTGGGATCTGAATCTGAACCCCAGGCCTTCTCGTAATGGCCTAGGACTGCGCAGTGGTATCCTGCTGCCTGTACTACTGCAGCATGGCCAAGCTGATTTGGAAGCTTTAGTGAACTGATTTACCTTGCGTAGTAAGTTTTAATAGCTAAGTTAGTTTGGACTTTAGAGACATACTTTCAGTTCTTGGTTATTCCTAAATAAATAAACTTGTATATATACTTAAAAATATCCTTAATGGCTTAATCATCTTGATGTGTAAAAGGCATTTGTTCCTAATTTCATGGTCCCCTGATTATATCATTATCACTGAGGAGTGGTGCAGTATAGTGAGTGGTTCCTCCCCAGCCTTCTAGAAAATAGGTATGGTTGATATAGCCTTTTATTGTCAATGTGATACAAAATGATTTTTAAATACCTTCATTATCAGAAAGATTTCTGGTGTAGATTAGGTAAATTAGAGATTTGTCCATGGGTTCACTGAGGTGAGTACAAACAGTATAAAAGCAAATTCAGACAATCCTAAGTTTTGATTGTTTCTTGTATCTTAGTGTTACATTAGATTTTATTTGAAAACTTTTTGTTTTTTGAGAAAAGCTATTTCACTGTCGAGTTTAAAACTATTTTCTGGAATTATTTTTTAAAAGTAACTTTTTAATACTTATTTAGTAAGTTTGTTTAGCAGTTATTAAATTGTTTTTTATTTATTGATACCTTAGGTCTGGAATCTATCTTAGAGTATCTCCACATTTTACAAATGAGGGAAAGGCAAAGGTGGTGTGTTACATCCACTTTAGTGATGCACTCAGGATGAGAAACCAAGGTTTCTTTTTCTTTTCCATTTTTTTTGGAGAGATTTTTGCTATAAAGTGTGTGTACTTGCCAGAGAGAGAGAAACAGAGATAGAAAGGGATAAATCACCCCCCTGGGGGGGGGAAGAGCCACATGCAATCCATTCTCTATTTTCCTCTCAGGATTTTAGTCACACACTCACATGTACCTGGAGTGAGTTTCAAGGTGTGGGGTATAGGACTTGAACTGCTGTCAGCCATGTGGAAGTCCAGTGCCTTAACCACAATGCCACCTGCTGGCCATGGCTTCTCATATTTTTAACCTTTTGTGAAATAGAACACAGTTATAGAAAACATTAAAAAAATAGCTTAATGATTTATCATAAAGAGAACACCACCTAAATTAATAAATAGAACATTGCCAGCCATCCCCAAAAGCCTTCCATGTACCCCGTTCCAGTCTGAAAAACCTTGCTTCTTATTTGGGTATCTTTTTCCTTAACAGTAATTACTGTCTTGACTTTTATAGGAAACACTTCCTTTAATTTTTTTCTATTAATAGTTTAATCATCTAAAAGTGGACCTAACACCATAGTTTAGTCTTACTTGTATTTTAAGATTTGTAATGTTTTTTAAGTCTTTTAACCTTTTGATTGACCATCCTTGTCCAGAACAGTGTAGATTTGGCTGATTCGCATACTCATGGTGAAGGCCACGTATTTGTCTATTGTCTGTATTTCTTGCAAAGTGGCTGCTAGATTCAGGGGCTTTATCAGACTCAGGTTTAATAAGACCCTAGGAAGTATTATCTTTCATCAAAAGATACTTATATCCAGTTTGTAATCATTAACATTGTAGTTTCATTTTCATTTATTAGTTAGAACACTTTTATAAAGACACATTTCCTGTCATACTACCTGGTTACCTAATGATATAAAGAAATTAGTGTGATTCTTTTTGTTGGCCATTTTTCACATATCATCCTTTGAAGGTGATTAATCATTTTTCGTATCATTAAGTTATACATCACAATTATTATTCTTTTTGAAGCTCTAGTCATCCCTTCTTTGGCCAGTGGGACCTTGTCCAGTCAGTTCATAGTCATATTGGCATTACTCAGGTAGTTTTGGATTGTTAATTCCCGTCCATTAAGATAAGTTGATCCAGGCTCTTACTGTATATTTTTCACACCAGATCTCGAACTATTCCTTTCCTTTGGTAGGGAATGATTTTGCAAGTGGGATCAAGGTTGCTTAATGATGTTGGGTAACTGTTTATAGGTCTTCGGTAAAGAGTTAACAAAAGAAAAAAAAATATGTGTGTATTTATTTAAAAAACTTTTTCTTTTGCCCAAGCTATCTCCACCTCCAGCTATTGTATTAGTTAAACTTTATATCTATTGAGTACGTAGCCATTACATTTTAAACTCTTCCTTTTAGTTTTTATTTAGTCTTCATGTCTGTGATTAACAGTATTTCAACACTCATTACTAGTCCTTATGTTGCTATTTCTCTAGCCGTTTTGTTTGTCTGAAGTTTATTTTTGAGTAGATAACTCAGAAGGGCTTGTGGAAACATTCCTGAGGTTTGTATGTTGGTAACAGGATATGCCCTTTATTACTGAATGTCAGTTTTACTGGATATAAAATCTTTTGATTCATGTTTTTTCCCTTAGGATCTTAAATGAACTATATGATTTTCTTCTAGCATAAAGCACGAAAGTATAAGTATCCAAAGGTCTATTGATAACTACTTTTTATTCCATATAAGGTATTCTCTCTTATCTGTTGTCTGCGTTGGGATTATTGAATATGCAATGTGCTCTTTCATTGTGTACTTTGAAATCTTTTTGTTGTTGTTTATTCCCTCTCTTTAATTCCCAATTTTATTATCAAATATCCTCATTTTCTAAAAATAAGCAACCAGAGCTTGTGAACATTTTTCGAGGATGGTTACTACAAAACTCCATTGCCAAGTCAAATGTACAAGCTATAATACATCAGAGAGAGGCAAAATGATAAATGTATAATCGAATGTACCAATTATCGATCATTTATTTTTAAAGTCATGAAAAACCAGCAACAGTTAGGCTGGCCAAATACTGATTGTATCCATGTTTTTCTGGGATGTGAACAGAAGTGCTAAGTTACACAATGGGAGCAGCACTTGCTTTTCACCTTCCTGGAAAAATTTTTTGTTAGATAAAGCAAAGGGTGGTCAGCTACTGAATGGTGGTTTGAAGCATGCAAGAAAAATAATATGTAACAGTGTGCAATAAGCATCTAATTGCTGAATCTTAGAAAAGGGCAGGGAATAAGAAAAGAAAGTCCAGTCGTGAGAGAAAGTTGTAGGATATATACTTTGTTTTCTGATATTCCAAAAGCCATGGAGTGAAGTCAACAGTTTGCAAAGAAGTGCTAGAATGGAGAATGCATTATATTTTTCCCTGAATTATTTTTAATATATTTTAGATAAAATAACTCTGAATAATAGTAAAAGAAATCACAAAAGTGTTCTGTTTTCTCCTTTTTTGTGTGTGTGTTTGTGGGGGTATCCTATTATCTGTATGTTGGATTTTTGTCTATCTTTAAAATGTCACTTTCTCTCAAATGCTGTTTATCTTATTTTTCATTTATTTTTGATCTTTCAAAATGTCATCTCTGAATCTCTTAAAACATTATTCTCTATTCCTTCTAGTTTAGTTTCTGCTTCTGAAATTATTTTTTTATTTCTGTATTTTCCCAAATTTCCTTACCTCATTTTTGAGTTTAATTGTACTCTGCTTTACATATTTTTTCATGTTTTATATATTATCTGAATTTCTCTTGTCTCATTTGGAAATTGTGAGTTAACATTTGACTTATAGGTGTGTCCTTGAGGTATCTTTAATCTTTTGTAGGAATGTTCTGTTTGGTTTTGATTTCACTCTCAGGACCTTCTCTCCAACGTAGTCCTGTCCTGAAAGGGATCCCCTGCAGCTCCATGTTGAGAGCTGATTGAATATAGGTGCTCCAGCCCTTCTCTGGGCCTCTTGCACTTGTCTGAAACTGGAGTGGGCAAAACTCCTGGTTTCAGCTGCTGTTAGCAGACTTGCCTACTGAGATTACCAATGAATACTTCAGGGTCGTTTTGGGATTCTTTTGTTTTCGTGTTCATTTGACAACCAGTTGCTTCCCTCTACTTTCTACTCACTTTGGGACTGTGCTTGTCTGGTGGCGTAGTTGTCTCAAGATACCTTGTCACTCAATGAAATAATGTTGGATTTTTGATTTTGCAATTTAGTTATTTTGTCTTTTTGTGTGTGTGTGGAGATTGAGAACGTTCCTAGACTATTCTGCTATCGCCATCTTGCTCAGATCATCCAGTCTTCCGATATTAAAATATCCTATTTTTTTCTCTATTCTTTGCCATTTTATGTATTTGTTTAAAATTCAGCTCAGGCTATTAGCATTTTCTCCTCCCTTCTCCCAGTTTTCTAAGGGAGAAAATGATAGGTTAAGGAAGTATTTATTTATTTATTTATTTAATGTAACGTTAACTGATGGCTTTAGGTTTTGTTGTTTATTTCATCCATAAACTTTCATCAAATCTCTTAATGGTCCATGACCTACAAATAGATTTAAATAAAACACTAGGTTTAAGCTTAATTTCTGTGCTATGTTGGTGCAGTGCTAACATCTCCTCGTGTAGTTTCAATAAGTTATGCAGGATACATCCTTTTCTGTATCCCATTGATAGTGGGAAAATTTAGACTGCCCTTCACAACTGTACCCCACCCCTGGAAAAATAGGTCTCATCTGCTTGTGTGTGTCTATAAATTAGTGAGTGTGTTAAATCTATCACAGCATGAAATCACTTCAAGCGCTATGAAAGACTATCTTAAAGAATTTAAATTGATTGCAGATGTTAGTGTAATTAAGCAGGCCTGATGAGCTCAGAATCATGTTTCTTAAATTTGAATATGAATGCATTTAAAAAAATTATAGTGATGTACTTCATGTAAATGGAATTCATAGGCATCTGAGAGTTTTTATCACATTCTGTTTTAAAATGGTTCAGCAATGTCAAAAGTGATGGGTGACCCCTTATGGAGATGCTTGCATTACTTAGAATAAATATATATTATTATTCTTAAGTATATAGTTCTGTCCCATTCATAACCAACCAGAATTGGCAGGGAATGATTATTTTGTTATTTCCTTTGTCTACCAATTAGTTTATCTACCCTGTATGCCTATAATTCATTTTAAAATTATTTTATAGACAGAAAGTATCATCTTATTTCATCCTCATTTTTAAGAATGAAAACAGAGCGTATGACAAAGATTTAGGCTTCAGAAGCATAGGGCCTCTTCTTTTTCCTGAGTGTCAGCCCTCTTGGCTGATAGAACTGTGTATCTTGTTACTTTTGTTTTAGGCTACTGGAATATAAAAGAAAGTTTTCTATTTATTTAAAAATATAACATACTGGATTGCAAATTAGAAAGTGAGTTCTGAAACAAGAGTCTAACAAGATTAAGTGGAGTGTAGGGTGTGTGTTCATTTTCAATTTATTTCAAATTGATCCATGCACATTAAGTAATTAAACTCATCAATTTCTGTAACACATTGTAAAATGTTATGGACATTAGAACTTTATTATATGTACTGTAGTAAAATAAAGTACAAAAATGGTGACTAATTGTATTTAGATATTATTTTTAAGTAATGAAAAATTAACAAAATATTATTTAAAGTGTAGCAACATAAATGATTTCAAATAGAAATAAAACATTTTTTTCTAGATAGTGAGATTTGAAACTATGTTCTAAAATATGTTGTAAGAGCCTGTTTTACTCATAATGGTAGAATATACTTTGATTTCAGGAGATAGGAATCCAGCTTTTTTGCTTAGAGCTCTGTGATTTTAGAAAAGTGATTATTTCTCTAGTATTTAGTTTAGCAAGTTATAAAATTTGGGAGTTTTCTTTTGAATTTTTAATTTTTTATTATTGTTATTTTAAAATTTGCTATCGAGCATGTACACTCACCAGAGATTGAGAGAGAGTGAGGGAGAGAGAAAGGAGAAGAGAGGAAAGTGAGAAAGCAAGCCACCAGGTCTGGGATTCAAACTGTGGTCGACCATGTGGGAGTCTAGCACCTTAACCACCACACCATCTGCTGGTCCCCAAATTTGAGAGTTTTTATGTGTCAAAGTATGGAGTAGAGGCAATACTTAAATGTCTCTTAGTGCAAGTATTGTTTTCAAAGTTCATAGGAAAGCGCAAGATGGGATTTGGTGAATAAATATTATAGTCTTCTTAAATCTAAATCATACCTGGAATAAAATACTGAATAAAACGTTAACAAAATTGGGCACATTGGAAATAATATATGTAGTAGTTTTGTTTTGTTTTGTTTTGTTTTAAATGAAATTTACAAGTATATATTCATATGCATATCTTTGGATACAAGGCCAAACCCTTTCCTTTTGCTAGGAATGGCTCCTTATTTTTTTTATTTTTTTTTTTTTTTGTGCATAAGTCACCATCATGAGATCTGTGATCATTAATTGTTTGTGTATTTTAAGTAGACCAAGAATTTATACCTGTAAAAGAATATAAGTTTAGACTTGTAAGAGATGGGTATGGTTTTTACAGTGTGATCTTTTCAGTTATTTTACCATATCTAATTTGAAAACAAGTTTTTATGCAAGTCACTAGTCTTTTTTCTTTTAAGACATAATCTAATTTATTATAGAAACAACTTTAAGTGATTTTATACATTATTTCAGCAAGCACAGATATTGTAGTAGTCATATACAGTTTGAGGTGCCAAAAGAATCCACTCTTGATTTCACAGAATTTAGTTCTTAGGAGTAGGCATGGGGCACCTACAGCATTCTTTGGATGCCTATTACTACATGTTATAGGGTAATGGAAAACCTAATAATGAACGTCTCTCTCCAGAACTTAAAGAAGTTATACTTTGACTTTTATGGTGAACTTTGTTTTTTTCTCTCCCCAATGGGTAATGAAAAGACTTTTTTGGTAACTTTCTTTTACCCTCTTTCTAATAGAAATGACTGATTTGTTTCAAACTGCCTGAGAAGCAGAACATACTGGCTTGTGTATCTGAGAAGCCTTGTTTATTGGCTTCAGGCAGACCTACAGGCAAGTTCTTCAATGACCTAAGGATCCATTATTTCTCTCTCTCACTTCTGCTTTATCTTGATTCCTGGCTTCATTCATGTAAATTCTGTGGTATATCCAGATTAGCAGAAGCTCCCAGATTAATGCTTGTATTTTAGGTCAGTAGTCTCCAACAAGTTTGTCACTAACCTCATCAATTTAAAAGAAAAAGAGATTATAGTGCATATTGCTAATTCAACATCTTATTATAAACACATTGATTGTACAGTACCTCATATTTGTTACATTTGCTTTGAATATAATATAGATTAATATATTAACATTTTACTTCAAATATACATGAGTTGAAAATTTAAAGTATATATTCTATTAGTATTTCATTTAAAAATTTTGTCTCATTCACAAATAAAATCAGTTTATTTTTACTTTTTATTTTGTTTCTTCAGTTTAGCCCAGCTAGATTCATGAGATACACAGATGAATATGCTTTCTTTTTCTACTCTGAAAATGTTTTCCTTTTATTTATTTTATTAAAAAATTTTTTTTCATTTCATTTTCTTCCATACATTCAATCACATTATTATTTGTCTTACAAAATGGGTATTTCAACAGGTGAACATTTCTCCCTAGTACTGTTGATAAAACTACAAAATATCTTCGACAGATAATACCACACCTCTTTGTGCCATAAATGCTTTGTCTCCCTGCCCCTTCCCCAAATGTCCTTCCTCAGACCCTCCTCCTCTGAAATATTTTTAAATATTCTACAAATTACTAGATGACTTGATATTTTCAAGAACTATCAAACTTTCTGGTCCTGATGCTTTTTTTTTTTTTTTTTTTTTTTTAATTACCAGAGTGTGTGTGTACTCGACAGAGACAGAAAGAGAAAGACAGAAGGCACCCCCGAATGTGGTTTTGTAATGTCACCATCTCTTCTCCATGTATCTATCCAGTCAATATTTTGGGCAGGCATGCATATATGCCTGGCATGTTTCTCAAGCCACCAGACCAGGTGGCTTAAACTATGCTTAGTCATATGGAATCTGGCTTCTTTAACCACTAGGCTTTGTGACTGGCTTGCTTGATGCATTTTTAAGATAAAATTTTAGCTTAAAGTAACATTTTAATAAATGTAATAAATTTTATTAGGCTACTTTAGTTTTCTTTGAAAAAATACAATTTTGCCTCTTCTTCCAGATTTTTAATTTGTTACTCATCTCTTCTATCCTTTCTAACTTGATCTACTGTATCTATTCAGGAATGCGCTGGGAGCATGCACATGCAGTAACGTTTCATGCTAACCTCCACCTTGCTCACTTCACAATCCTTTTTTATTCTTGCCCTCACTGGTTCTTCTATTCTTATATCACTCACTAGCTCCTGTTCTCCACTTAGCCACATTTAATTAAAGACTCAGTTTGAATTTGCTGTTTTGACTTCAGATTGCTACTCTCTTTGCCTATTGGGTTAATGCTCTAGGGCCTTAAGTAAGATATGTCTTTATGTGTTATGCTTTATGTGTTATGCCTTTATGTGTTATGCTGGAGGAATAAGAAATAAAGATATGCATAGAGATCATGAGTCATCAAACAAGATATCCTCCTGAAAGAATGGTACCTCTGTGAATTCATCATTGCTTACATGTGACAAGGATTGTGAAGCCTGCAGACTTGACTGGTCGACGTGTGAAGACTCAGTGTGCCTTTCAGGTGCAGACATATAAGCTAAGCTAGTGGAGACTGATGTATTCAGTATAAAAATCCAAATATCACTTTACTTATAAGTAAATATTGAGAAGGTTCTTATGTTTTCTTTTCTCCTTATTGGCCAGTCTATGTGGGAAGCTAAATGATAGAGAATTGCTTACTTGGTTTGTTGGATGATCTACTACAGAGATAATGAGGCATATGTTTAGACTAAGTTAAATTCTGGTACTGTGTTACCATAGCATCATATGCTTTTCCTAGCTTAACTTTCCTAATATGTCGTGTAGTTAATTATTTAATTAACATGATAGACTAGAAACTCTATGAAGGCAGGGAATACCTGCCACAGCAAAAATATATTGAATAGATATCTATATGTGCCAGGGAGGTCTTTCTTGGGGAATCTCAATGGGATTTTGTAGGTCTTTGGGTTCCTTGACATGTTTATAAGTACCATGAAGTCTGCCCCCTCCTGTAACACAGGCTCAGGCTCTTCTTATACTATTCTAAAATTGATGGTCATACTATTGTTTTGAAAGTAAAGTGAATTTATTTTTTGGGGGGTCAAACTTAGTACACATGTATAATCTCTTGGGTCATTTTAATGTAAGCTCATTTTATCACTCTTATTTTGATTTTTCTCGTATTTCGTTTTCTGAAGTTAATTTACTATTTGGGAGTATCTTATAGTTTGCAAAATGTATCTATCCCAAAGCATACTTCTTATGTGTTTAGCTTTTAGAAGAGAATCAGACAGGAACTGCTATTTCATTTCATTTCATTTTCTCACTATTTAAATTTCATAATTCATGATCTTTTTACATTTCCCCCTGTCATTTTTGAGGATTTTCTTAGGACAAAAAGGTTGTTTAAATAATCAAAATAAAATGATTAGACATTCTAAGATCAACTTATTTAGTAATCAAGTAACATTCCAAGTATCATTCATTTATTCAGATGCTCAAATTTGAAATGATTAAAATCAAAAATACAACTTAAACAAAGTATCAGTTAATGAAGCAGTCTTCTACCAATGTGAAATAATTTCTTACGATCATATTGCTTTGTCTGGTCTACTTAAAGAGGTGTGGATGATTTTTAAATAGTTTCCATAATAACAGCACTGTAGAAGGAATGCTTTCCTATGACATATGATCAGATTTCAAATGCCATTATACAGCACGAAAACTGAATGCATAGAATGGTTTTAAATAATTACTTTTATGTATTGCTTATTTAAGATTAAAAACAAAATCCAAGTTAAAAATGTGACTAATGGGAAATGTGCCAAAAAGTTATTTAAAATGTAACAGCTTCAGGGCTAGCAGGTGGTATGGTGGTTAAGACATTGAATTCCCACATGGCCAATTGTGGTTTAAGACCCAGAACTGGCAGCTTGCTTTCTCTCGCTCCTTCTTTGGTGAGCACACGTGCCCTATAGCAAATTAAAAGAAAATAAATAAAATTAAGTAATTAAAAAATAAGGTTCTTAAAAAGATAGCTTAAATCTTATTTTTCTTTTTTTCAGAAATTATATGTTATTGTAGAGTATTAAGCAAATCTTAGCTATTACAAGGTACGACGTAAAAATTCTACCAAAGATAAGGCATTCAGCTAAGATAGTGAGTTGGTTTTGATTTTGGAAAAGCCTGAAAAGAATATTAAGATTAAGATTTCTTTCTTTTCTTTCTCTCTGTCTTGTACACACACACACTCTCTCTCTTTAAATTTTGACACAGGATACATGGGTTGGCTAGAGAGACAGAGAGAAAGTGAGAAAGCACTCCCTCATTTGGAACGGTTATGCTGCAGTCCTTTCTCCTTTTCTGCCTTTTTTTGGAATTTTGGACAGTATGCACATTTACCTGCATGTTTTTCAAGCAATAGGGTCTGGGATTTGAACCTTGTGGAATCCAGGTGCCTCAACTGTCAGGCTAGAGCCTGGCCCAAGTCTAAGATTTCTACAGCAGAAAAATTAAATAGAACTTTTCCTGCTGTGTCAGTTTTTGCACAAGACCAAAGACTGAGAATATTGGGTGCCAGAACAATGCAGCTGTAATAAACGACTAGAAAACCAGTTGTGGTACCATTTATTTGCTCATCCTCTGCTTTGAAGCTATAAAAGAATAGGTTTACAATGATTTAAACACCGGAAGATTGACAGACGGACTTTCTTTGGAGAGAAAGGAAGTTAGTGGGTATACAGTATCTTCATCCCTTGTGAGGGACTGGGGCCTTATGAGTGGGTATCTGAGAGAACTACACAGAGGTTGACATATATCCCTTCCAGAGTGGGTACGTGGATTAGACCTATACTCTATCTGCAGATAGTAGACTCTAAAAGGAAGAAGCTGTGTGAAGTGCATTGTGGCAGGGCATGGAAAGTATAAGCTCTCCTGTAGGAAGAAGTTGAACTTGCATCAGAACATAGACTGGATGAGGACCTTTAGAAAGAATTGACTTTGAATTTGAGGGTCAACTGCCTGTTTTTCAGCAAGGGCCTCTTAGTGATCCACATTAGCATTGTGGAGTAGTAGTGGTCAACACTTGGATGTCAGCCACATCTAGAGGATAGTGGCATCAGAGTATAACAGTGATACCTGATTACAGCAGCTTTCTGCATTTTTCCTCTTTTTCTCCTCAATCCCTCCAGCTCTGAAGGTGCCAAAGGAAACCTGATGAGTTGGAATGATGGAATTGGAGAATAAAGTTGGAAAATAGTGAAGATCCAGCTCTGTTCATTTTTGTAGATTTTCTACTGAGGAAGGGAAGAAATTTACATTAGTTAAGATTAAGCTTTTAATATTAGACCTGCTTTTCAGAAAGAAGAACTTACTTTTCCTTAGTAGGCTGGATGAGTTACAGGAAAGTTAGAATAGCATTCTGAACTGATATTTTTAAAAATAATCTTGGAGCAAGAGAGTATCCTTAAGCAGTTTTAAATACAGAAATTATTGGGACATCAGAAAAGTCATAACATATTTTTCTGTGCAAAAATGCATCATGTCTTTTCTGACAACCCAACATGAAAAGGTGAGTAAATTTGCTAACATAACAATTAACAATTTTTATATAGGGAAAAAGGGGAGATGGAGGGAGTAAACAAAATTAGAAGAAATAAACTGGATGAAGATATTTGCTATGTGCCAATTATGTGCAAAGAATATCTATAAATCATTAAAGAGAAAAATGAACAATCCTAAGTAGGCAGTTTATGTAAGAAGAATCACAAATGGTATATGGCCATTTGAAACGTTGTTCAGTCTCAGTATGTAAATTAGGTATGGAGAGCATTTTTCAGCTGTCAAAATTGAAAAACTTAAAAAGCTTGGTAAATGGTATGGATGTAGAAATACTTATCAATGCAACCTTTTTGGAGTATAATTTGGTAAAAGTTATCAAAATAAAAAAACTTGTATACCCTGTTAATTTAACAGTCCCACTCTCTTGAATCTATTTTATAACAATAGCTTGAAAGTATAAAGATCTTTGGAGGCCAGCGGGTGATGTGGTGGTTAAAAGCATTGGATTCCCACATAACTCACTGAGTTTCAGGTTCAGGATTGGTGACTTGCTTTCTCGCTTTCCCTTTCTCTCTCTCTCTCTCTTGCTCTGGTCAAATTAAAATAATAACAAAATAATAACAAATGGAATTAAATATTAAAAAAAAGTATAAAGATCTTTGTATGAGGGTGTTCTTATACAAGGAATGTCAGGAAATGTGTGAATGTCAGGAAATTTAAAACAGCTACAATACCCATCATAGAGAGGTAGTGAAGCAATATGTTACAGTCAAACTATTGAAGAATAGGGCTATTAGGAGGAATTAGATCCCACTTAAGCAATATGTTACAGTCTAACCATTGGATAATAGGGCTATTAGGAGGAATTAGATCCCACTTTGACAATTACCCATTATAAGAACAATATAGAAATATTTATATGATATGAACAAATATTTATTTAAAGTTGCTGTGTGAGTCCACGCCTGCTCTATGAGCAAGTGGTCATCTGTGTATATCTGCTCACGCAAAGGAAAACCGTTGAATTCTTATGAAACTTGTGAAAACATTTACAGTAGTCATCTTGCTCTGGGGTTTGAGAAACTGAGGCAAGAACTTTAATTTCTTCATATACTTAAGTAAAAAGGAGGGGTGGGATTATAGGGATTTTTTGTTTTGATGTACTTCTTAGGATAAACAAATTTTTTTCCCCCCAAAGAGGAGGAAGGTGATATGGTGATGTGGGGTAGAAAGGTAAGGAAATAGGAAGGGCAACCACTTAGCACATACATAATTTCAAATATCTGGATGCGATTAGGATGAAGTATGAACTTAAATGAATGTTTCTTGATTTGGGGCTAGAGTACAGTAATTTTTCTCCTACTAAGTGCAAGAAATTCGGTGAAGTTGATGTGAAGGTCTCTAGCACTCTATTGGGCTCACAGTTTAGTAGAGACAAAATGTATAAGGAATTGAGAAGAATTCAGTGTGACTGACCTCTAAGTGGATGGTAAACTGTTAGATTATTGCTAGTGGGTCAGAGTAGAAAATGCAATACTCTTACTAGCTTGAGTTAAAGGGGGTGACTCTGGGCTCTCATCAGCATCTTAGCTGATACCCTAAGCACTCTACCACACTGTTCCTGTTGTGGCTTCTTTTATCTAAGTTTTCAGCATTGGTATTAGAATATACCTTTTTAGAAAATTATTTTTTCTAACAAAACCAAAATCTAATGTTCTCAGAAGGAACACTGTTTTTGTCTTGTTTACCAAGTCATTTTGCCACAGTGCAGATGGCCTGATAACATGGACCACATTTCAATTAGAAAGAATAAAAACAAATCAGCAGAGCTAATGGTATGCTGTTTGCAAAGCTTTTAAATGTGACTTGGAATAGCACACAGATTCATTTTATATTCTTGTAGTAAATTGGCACTCATTTAATAATCACTTTTATTCACAGAACTTAAAGTTTTGGAAACATCTGGGTAAATCTATGAATAATTTAAGTGTTCAGTTTTTGATCATTGCCAAATAGCATTTATTAAGCATTTACCTATGTGTGACAATGCTGGGTGCTATAAATATCACCACAAATGAAAAATATGGGAAGCCTGGAGAGTTGACTCATGAAGGGAATATATTGGTATATTAAAATACATAGGAACTATCATTTTATATTTGAAGTATTTCATGTAATTTTCTGTCTACCTTAGAACTTATTTAGCATTACAAAAATGATTTTTTTTTAAATCTGTAAAACTAGGGGACTAAATATGCTAACATTTGAATTACTTTTTCATTTCTGAAAACTATTTGTTTCTTTCCTTTACCAACAAATGCTTCTCAATTACAAACCCTGCTTTCCAAGTTATTTAATTGAAGCCATTACGATATCTTTTTTGTAATACACCTTTTTAAAAGTAGTGTATAATCATTGTAGAAAATATAAACAATAAAAAAAGAAAGTCATTTGTAATTTTCCATCTGAGATAACTGTTATTAACATTTTTGCTTATTCTTTTTTTAAATCCTGGAAAATGAGATTGAAGATACCAACTTCAAAAGGTTGTGTAAAGTAAATTTAATATCACTGTATGCCTGGTGTCTGACATGTTAGGTGAAGTTTCTAGTAGTATTAACGATACGGTCTATTTTAGAGTTATTTTTAAGAATCAATTTTATTTCTTATATTTTTCTTATATTTCTGTATTTTCTGATATTCTAATTCTTATTCTGAGGTTTGTCAGTCTTAGTAACAGTAACTTATAATGTAAGGTTCTCTTTAATAAAGATGCATTTATAATTCAGAGGTTTTTTTGGTACTAGTTTCCATTTCAAGTAAAATTTTAAGGATACTTATCTGTAGAGATAATTGGAATGCGTTTTCTTGCTAAATTAATACAATTAATTATGGCTCAGAGAAGATTTCAAATGTTCATTTGTATAAAGTCATGGTTGAATATTTATCAATAAAGTTAATTCAGCAAAAAGGAAGAAGAGATGGAGCAGTAGTCAAAGTCTCTTTTAAATGGATAATGGAAAAGAAACTCAATAAAAGACGAAGTCCAGCTTCTATAGATATATACATTTATGTACATGAGGTAGAAAGAAAATAATTGGATGGGATAATCTGGGGAGAGGATAGTTCAAGGTGGAAAACACAACTTTTTTGTTTCAGGAGATTGACAGATGGTCATTGAAATGAGACTTTGAATTAAGAGGTCCTTTATGGACTTTGTTAGAGCAACCCTGGGAGAGACTGATGGGGAAGGCTACGGAACCTATGAAGGCTTATGAAATGAGTATCTAGAAGGGAGCAGGGGTAGCAAATGTATCCCACACCGGTCAGTTGTTTGGTGGTGATAAGAAAGAAATGAATAATAGCCTGAGTGGAAGCAGAACTGAGAAAGATTTGGATGAGAGGGTGGGTCTGGTTTAAAGGTTGTGGAAAAGAAGTCACTAGAGAGAAGAAGATTGAAGATAAAAGAGGAAAATAGGTGCTGTGACAGTTAGATTGATGGTTTAGAGTTAAGAGTCTAAAGAGGAGGAAGCGCACAAATTTCTCTGTGCAGTAAGATAAGTATAGATAGAAGGAAACTGGTTTCCTTGAAGAAGAATAAAATCAAATCAGCTCATACTGCTTAGCTTCATTCACTATTCTCAGAGATATACGGGGTAAAACTTAAGTGTTTAGAGTTAGGCAGAGATATGTATAGTTTTGAAAAGAGCAAATCGTTTATTTTATTTTTTTAACACTAAAGGATTATGAAAGGGGGAGAGAGAAAGAGAGAAAGAAAAAAAGTGAGAGAGCACCTCCCAGTGGGGCCTGGTCATGCCATAAATCCCTTTCCTCCAATTCTTTATCTTGTCAAGATCCTGGGTATGGGCATGTGCCTAGTTTGAAGCAAAAGGGACCTGGACTCAAATCCTGGTTGTCCATGTAGAATCCATCCTTCTTTGTACAATGCCTAATATCTGCACAACAGAGTCAGTCTAGTTCATAGGTTTTGAACAGTATTGAAGGAAATGGGACATGAGTAAAAATGTCAGAAAGCTATCTTGAGGGCCTACTTGAAGTTAGAGAAAATTAAAAAAAAAAAAGGTAATATAGCATAATGGTTCTAAAATTCTCTTTCGTGCAACACTTTTTTTTTTTTTAAATGAAGTCTTTCATAACCCTTTCTCTCCCTCATATCTGAAAAGAAAAAGTGGGCTTATTCGACTTGAAAAGGGTTACTGGGTCTTAGCTGCCTGGATTAACCCTTTTGTCAACAACTCCAAGTCATGTCTATGGAAGCCCATAGCTCCAAAGGGTATATCGACTGATACAGACTGTTCTGATGAGAGTAGTTGAGTGCACAAAAAATGAAGATGATAAAGAGAAATGAGAGCTTCAGTGGGAGTTTTCCTTTGTTACAAACAGGTCAGAATAATAACAATCTAGCAAATAACGGAGATGTGACCTCCACAGTTAAGACCAGAGGACAAATGTATAAAATGCTAAGTTACTTTATAAAATGAAGCATTCACCATCATATCCATAATTTTCTAGTTTAGTATCTGGATGGTAAAATTACCTCACTTATGATGGGAAAAGATACAAAATTTAAAGAATAAAAATTTCATGCACATTAGGAAAAGACATTTGTCAAATGGAAATTCTAAGGATACTTTCACTGCAGTTCTTAAGAGCAATTTAAATAATGTTGTCAATAATGCCTAAATTTTAAAAGCTTTAGCTATTGTATGTTAAATTATTAGATTCTATTTTCTTTAAAATATGTAGTGCTCCCCCCCTCCCTGTATAAACATGTGGGGACTTAGGAACACTTATATGGGTAGTGAGAATGGGAAATAATACAGTACTAATTTTCTAGAACTGGCATAAAAGCCACAGTATATCAAACTTAATAATAATTTAGTTGGATAAATACATGGCAGTGTTTGTCAAATCTCTTGGTTGTCAGGAACAAAACCACTCTGATTAGAGTTAATAAAGGGGAATTTTATTGACTCTGTATCTGGAAGGCAATAGTAAAGTTTGGGATGACTAGAATGAGGGTCCAGTGTGAGGACATTTTCTCCCCACTTTCTTTGGCCTCTTCCTGAATTCTCATATTCTCAAGAGGCTTCCTCCAAGAGTTAGAACTTTGAAACTGTGGAAGAACATAGATATGATAAACTGTTAAAAGACAAAAACAGGGCCGCCATGGTGTGGTGGTGAAGGCAGTTGGATCTCACGTGGTTCACTATGCAGGTTCAAGTCCTATATCCAATTACTTGAAAAATACACTGGATTTGCATACGTGCATGCCCAATATCCTGAAGGGAGAGAGAAATGGGGAAGAGACTGTGGCATGACCATTCTCTGTGGGGAGTGCTTCCTCATTTTCCCTTTCTCTGTCTCCTGTGAGTGTCTATACACTCAGGCAAACTGAAAAAAAAAAAAAACAAAAAACCCAACAACAACAAAAACACCCAAAAAAACTGCATACCAAATTAAGCACAGGCAAAAAAGAAATAAATTTGGTTAAAAAAAAGTTGATTTTGACAAAGAGTCATACTATTTTTATACTACTTATACCTTACATTGACATTTTTATGAATTGACTAGAAAAGCCAAAAAAAAAAAAAAAATCCCAAGAGCAATGGGCTGAGGATCCAAAAAGACAATTTGTGAACAAATCCAAATAGATAAAAGCATATTCAGAGACTTATGGTTTCTCAAAGTAACTATAACCATCAAAAGTTTTTATTCCGGGGGTGGAGGGCAAGTATCTTCATACATCACTGGGGGACCGGTGAAGTGATGTATCATATTTGGAAAGCTATCTGAAAACTATCTGTGAAAGGGAAACAATGCTCTCTGACCCAGAAGTTCTACTCCTGGGACTCTGACAGAAATAAAAGCACCAGTACATGAGAATTTATGTAGAAAAATATTTCCTGCAGTGTGATACACCATGTTAAAAACTTGGAATAAAAGGCGATGTCTAAACTATGGTTATCTGTATTACGACTGTTATGCCCATGTTAAACAAAACATGGATTAGTATAATACTAGGTAATTTGAGGAACGTCCATGAGGTGTAGGTTATCTTGAATGGCAAGGTGTATTAAAAGAATTATATATTGCATTGTCTGGAAAGTCATGATGTATTTTTGTATAAAAACATAAAATATGTTATGACTTTCCTGATAACCTAATAATATGGGTCTGTTATGGAAAAATAAAAGACTCTACTTGTACATTTGTGTGCATGTGTATGTATACCCTTTATAGGATTATATGTGTAGATATTGAAATATAGAAATGTGTGTGTGTGTACATATTTACATATATAGATCTGGTTCTTTTACATGGATTACCTTATGATGGGAAAGGGGATAGAGAAGCTGGGTAAAAAAAAATTGTATGAATTTTTGAAACAGAAAATTTTTAGATAAATGTATTAAAAAATTAAGAGTTTTAAAATCGTTTAGAGAACACTGTCAACAGGATAATACAAGTTTTGTTTATTTCAGAAATTATTACTAAAAAATTATAGAATACCATATTTAACATCCTTCTGCTCAAACTGAAGTTGATAAACATTAAAATCCTAACTTAGGATATAAGTTGAAGATAGAAAGTAGACTTACTATGAAGAAAATAAAACATGAAGTAATGGAATATTAGTCACTTTTGTGTCTCTCATCCTAGCATGGGATTAGTTATCTATGTCTACATATCTATATCTGGCTATATTCAGCATTTAATAAGTATTGGTTTGAATAGAGAGAGATGTTTATGCCTAGTCAATATAATTAAGGGTATATCAAGCCTTATATATATTGCACTTAATAAATGATAGCTCAAATGCATTGGAAGATGTAAATAGAGAAACGGAATTTTAGCAAGAAGAAATTTAAAAGTAAAATTTTACATTTCAAGCCTTGTATATATTGCACTTAATAAATGATAGCTCAATAAATGCATTGGAAGATGTAAATAGAGAAACGGAATTTTAGCAAGAAGAAATTTAAAAGTAAAATTTTACATTGCCAATTGTGTGTGAAGGAGTCTTCGAGGATTCCTGAAAAACATGTATTACTAAAGAAGCTATGTCTGGCTCTCAAACTTTTTTCTACATCAAAATTACACTTTAATTCAAATTTTCCATGAACTTAAAAAAAATCCTCTTATAATAATCCTCTTACAATAAGCATTTCCCTTCTTTTAGAAAAGTTCTTAAAAATATTGTTAGTTAGTTGATATATTTTGTTAACTTGATACTTAATATTGAGATACCTATGAAAAAAGATTGGTAGTTGAGCTATCGAAAGTGGATTTAAGGTATTGTCAATTGAAGATGGAAGAAATAAACATCACTCTGGTTTCAAGAACTTGAAATTCATATGCCATTGTACCATTCTGATTTTTTTTTTTTTTTTTTGAAGATTTTTATGGTAGGACATGTGTGCTTGCTGGAGAGACAGTGAGAGGGAAAGTGAGAAATCATCCCCCCAGCAGGGATGGCCATGCTGAAATCCTTTCTTTTCCTGGGATTTTGGGCACATACATACATACACCTGGCTTGAATTTCAAGCCTCCAGGTCTGGAACTTGAACTGCAAGTAGACCACGTGGGAGTCCAGTACCTTAACTTCCATAACACATGTTGGTTCTACCACTCTAATTTTTATAAAAACTCTAATTTCATAGAGGGAAGAGATTGTGTAATTTTCATTATGCCCTCATCCCAACCTGGGATGTAGCATATACACAATAAGATACTGATGAATACAAGTGATTCGTAACCATGGTACGTGTCAAACAAATCACTCTAGCACAGCATATCTTTCTGTAGTATGCTACAGCCAGTTTCTTTTTTTCATTCAGGGACATTACATTGGTTGCTTGAAATTGGCCATCTGGGAACAATTTATACTACATGGTTATCAAACACTACCAATAAGTTGTTTTTCTCTTCCTGAAAAATGGTGGTTAAGTTGTTAACATTTATTGTCATCCCCACTGTATTTCATTATGTATCACGACCTATGATATGGCTCTTATTCCATTATCATTAATAGAAATACATGAGAGTGATTAATTTATGAAGAAATAGGGGTTTATTTATTGATTCATAGTTGTGTTGTTTAGAAAGTCTGAACGTGTAGGTCTGATATTGGACTGGCCTATAATGGCTGACGGAAGCACAGAGGATAGCAGGTATATATAAAGAATGAGCAAGGGGTAGTGCTCTCTTACAGAAACCAACTCTCAAGCACTAACCATTTCCAGAGATCTAGAACTCATTGGGTCTCCCAAGACATTATCTGTTCACAAGAGTGTTGTCTCTGTGATACAGTCACCATTATCCACTTCCCATTCAGTCTTACCACCTCCCAAAATCAAATCCCAAAACATGAAACTTTATGTGACAGTTACCTAAACCATGACATTTGATGGCTAAATAAATTACTAATGTGTAAAAATAATTATACATTCTAGAATTTACTTGTTTTTAAAATAATTGCCAGAAGGTTCATACATTTGCTAGATAGATGGGGGGGGGAGAGAGAGAGAAAGGGAGAAAGCACTTTCCAATGGGGAGTGGTTATACCACAGTCCCTTCTCCATTTCTTCATCTATTGGGATCTTTGGCACACATGTACGTGTGTCCAGTATGTTTTTCAAACTTCCAGGGTTAGGATTTGAACTACAGGCAACTATGTGAGATTTGGCTTCCTTAAGTGCTAGGCCATGGAGCTGGCCCTTTAAAATGTTCTTTTTTAAATCAGAAATTAGTTAAGTATAACATATTTATAACATTACAGGATATTTGCTTTTCTTCTAAAAATTTTATAATTTTTGTTTTATGCATTCTCATTAAAAATTAATTCAAGTGTAAATTACCCCATTTACATTATTAGATTCGGGGCTGGTAGTACTTCAACGATAACCCAATTTACTTTTATGTTTAGTAAATGTCTATTGCTTGTGATGCATATCAATGAGTAGAGTCAGTACTTAAAAATTACATTTCTGTTAAAATTATATAATCTTGAATTTTCTTAGCCTATTTTAAAAGAAATATGTTTTATTAAAAGTGTTAACTTTTATTTTGATATTTAATACATGATTTGTAGGGA
>NW_006160175.1:287252-307435 GCF_000334495.1 Tupaia belangeri chinensis
TAAGTTTCTGCAGATCATCATGGGAATTATTCATCATTCTGAAATACATCATTTAACAAAACAGTTAAATAATGCCTTCCCGTGACTATTATATTTTCTTCTTAGCTTTGTGTTCACAAATTAGGAAGATACTTAATCAGTTTCCCACTCCCTTTACCTGAGTTTGTGCAGTTCTTATGGAGCACCATTTTTTTGGTTTGTTTTTTAAAGCTGTGATTGGTAGACTTTTTTTCTTTTCTTGAGTTAGTAGTTATTTTAGTGGTTAATGACAGGCCCTGAGATAATAACCTATTTATAAATTACTCTGGGAACTTATGTCAGAGATGAGAAATTTCTGAGAAATTTCTTTATAGATATATATGGATAAATTTTCTAGTCATGATCTTTAGTTTAAGATAATATGGGATCAGCATTTGGTATAATGGCTATGTCTCTGGACTCCCACACAGTCAGTCGACTGCGGTTTGAGTCCCAGACCTAGTGTCTTAAACTCACGCTGGGTGCGTGTCATGTATGCCCAAGATTCCAAGAGGAGGATGGAAGAGAAGGGATTGTGAGGCATGGCCTCACCCCGGGGGTGGCAGTGATTTCTTGCTTTCTGTCTCCGTCTCTCTCTGTCTTTCTGGTGAGCATACGTGCCCTATACCAAAAACCTCTCATTCATATATATATAAAACAACAGTAAATCCTTTCTATTAATAGGAATATTTCATATCTCATTCATTCTTTCATTTCTTTCCTTTCAGCAAATACTGCTGTGTGCCAGGCACTGTTCTAGGTGGTAGGGATGTTATAATGAATGAAGTTGACCATGTTCTTGCCCTCATGTATCTTAAATTTTAGTAGGTGAGGCAGACAATTAAGTAATATGTAATATAAGATCAGGTCTGGGAACACAGGGATTGTATTATTTTTTGCTGTTACTTTGGCTCAAATTTCTAGGTAGCACCATTGAATTTGAGAATCTGACATCCTTACCTTTTCTAGGACAGTTATCTTTGTCCATGGAATTCATGTGCTTGTAGAGGCCTGGCTATAAAGATTTAGGAGGTAATTGAAAGAAAACAGTATATGGAATTCACTGGTCTACATAGTTATGATACTGAAAATACTCTGGAAAGAACTGCCTCCTCCTACCAACTGATAAAGTTTCTAAGAGTACATTTCCAGAGCTTACAGGAATTTTGCTGATTTTATTTGTTTGGGTATTTTTAACATATAGAGCACTGCTTACGTATAGTAGATGCTCAGCAAATGTGGAATGAACGGATGAGCATACCTATGTGGTTTTTTTGTGGTTTTTTTTTTTTTGTATTTCTTTTAAGAGAGACATTTTTGCTATAGGGCACACACAATTGACAGAGAGACAGAAAGCAAGACAGAGGTCGCCACATCACAATCCCTTCTCTTCCATTTTTCTGTCTGGATTTTGTACACACACACATACATGCACCCAGCGTGAGGTTTAAGCCACCAGGTGCAAGACTCAAACTGTGGTTAACTATGTGGAAGTCCAGCGACATAACCATTATGCCATCTGCTGGTCCCACCTATGTGGTTTTAACCAGTTTCTCAACATGGCTTTGATTAAGGTAGCCATTAAAAAAATTTATTCAATGTTTTTAGAATTTTCATTTTCTTAGATATATGTAAAGATGAACCCTACATTTATCTCTTTCCTATAGAGTTTTTAATCTGGTTTTGTTAATAAAGATAGAAGTATATCACTAAAACAAGGTAGAAGTAAATAAAGTATAATAAGAGAAATAAACCCAAAATGGGAATTCAGAGGTTAGGATTATTACCTTTTGACGGGATTAGAAACAGTTTCCTTAGAAAGGTTGCATTGAGAAGGAATGAAAGACAGATCGGATATGAACATTTGGAGGTAGCTGTGTGTATATGTAGAAGGCTGTAGGGATCACCCAGCAAAGATGTGTGTATGTGGGGAAAACCATGTTGTGTATATTTGGATTGGGAAGTTTTTATTTTTTATTTTTTATTTTTTTATCTAGGATGCCACTCCCATAAAAGAGAGCAGTGTGATATGAGTATGGAAAGGTAGGCTTAGGATTTTTGTTGTTGTTTTTCAGTAGTCAAGACTATTTTTGAGAAAAGTGATGGGCTATTTTGAGGAATGTTCCTTTGTGTCCACCTATTAACAGGAGAAACAAGTCTTTTTATATTTTACCTTTTAAGTGCAGCGGGACAGACAACATTCAGTTTCCTTGTGTGAAGAGAGCACACTTTTACAACAAACTATAGTAATTCTTTAGCTGTTCTTTTTTTGCCCCAAGGTTTTAATAGAACCAATGTATTCTTAGAAGTCCACCTGACTTAATGGATTTTTGTACTTTATTTTGTACTTTAACAAGGAGCAGTGACTTCCTGTTATCTATGAGTAAAAATCCATTATTTTTTATTATAAGGTAGGCACTTTTCATGTTCTTGTACCTGTGTATTTTGTGTATGTCTTTCCACTATGTGTACCACCTGAAATATAGCCATGTTCTTCCTAAAGTCATCAAGTTCTTAACCTAACTGTGCCTTGGCCATATCGTTTGTGTTATTCTGCTTTCTAATTCTTACCTTCTGTTACCTGATTTTTGAATGATTTCTATGGAGAAGCCTATCCTCACTAATCAGGACATCCTCCCTTTTGCTCCCAGAGACTTGAATCATATCTGGGCTCCCCCAGTTTATAACTGGGCTTTTCCCATCCGATGACGACACCTCAAATTTAAGAGTTTTCTGTCACTCATTTTTGAGTCCTAGGATTCATCATAATGGTACATAATACAGACACACCTATGGATCTTTTTGACAGATTGCTGGGTTTTACAGAACATACTAGAAATTATGAACTTACAAATTTGTTATGAGATTTTCACATTTGAATGTTGGTTTTTTTTTTTGGAGAGGCATTTGCTATAGGGCACGTGCGTTTGCCAGACAGACAGAGACAGACAGAAAGCGAGAAATCACCCCCTGGGGGGATGGCTACACCGCAATCCCTTCTCCTCCATTCTCCTCTCGGGATCTTGGGCACGCACGCACACGCGCCCGGCATGAGTTTTAAGCCACCGGGTCCGGGACACGAACCGCGGTCGACTACGTGGGAGTCCAGCAACATAGCCATTACACTAACTGCTGGTCCCCACATTTGAATGTTCTTAGGAGCATAGAGGTTCGGTCAAATTAGGTTCATTCGTCTGTTTACTGCCATTTAATATTTATATGAAGAGACTTCAAATAGTTTGTGGGAAAGTCAAATTAAAGATAAAATATAAACCATTTCACAGCATAAAGCTGCATCAACCTCAAGGCACATTTGTAAGTGATGAAGCCACCTATTTATTCTATCCCTGAAGAACTGAGGATTCTGGGAATTTAACCATGTCAGTGCAGTTTTCTCTTTACATGACTGACAGAAGAATAATGGGTAACCTTTTAAAGAATTTTTTAAAGATTAGTAAATAGAAAAAAGTAAAAAGGAACCAAATCAGGGCATTAAGGTAAATGCCTACTGATTTCCCATCAAAACTCACCCAAATGCCCTTGTTGGATGAGAAGAGTGAGTATTGTGGTAGAGAAGAGCATTCTGGATAAGTTTCCCCGGCATTTTTTCTGCTAAAATTTTGGCTAACTTTCTCAAAGTACTTTTCAATAAGCAAGTGTTATTGTTCTTTGGCCTTTCAGAAAGTTAACAAGCAGAATGCGTTGGCATCTGCCAAAAACCTGTTGCCATGACCTTTGCTCTTGATTGGTCTGTTTTTGCTTTGATTGGACCACTCTACCTTTTAGTAGCCACTGCGTTGATTGTGCTTTGTCTTCAGGCTACAGTCCTGAAGCCTGGTAAAGCCACATGTCATCTCCTGTTACAGTTCTTTGAAGAAATGCTTTAGGATCTTGATCCCACCCATTTACAATTTCCATTGAAAGCTCTGTTCTTGTCTTCAGCTATCTGGGCACAATAGTTTTGGAACCCTTCAAGTAGGAAGTTTGCTCCACTTCATTTTTCAGTTAGAATGTGTAAGCTGAACTGAGATGTTTATAATGTTCGATACTGCTTTGGCTTTTAGTTTTTGGTGACTTTCAACTAAGGCACAAACAAGATTCTCTTTTTAATTTTTTATTTTGCAAATTGATGTGGATGGTCTGCAGCAGGGTGTCCTTTTCAACATTGTCTCCTCTCTTCTTAAAAAATTACTGATTTGCAAACTGGTTTCTTTGGGTCATTGTCCCCATGAACTTTTCATAAAGCATCTTAGCATAATTCATGTTGATTTGCTCCAGACTCTTCTCAAACTTAGGTCTTATCCTTCTCAGTGTCTCAAACTAGATCTTGTTCAGATGTGTTGTGTTATAACAAGTTAGTATACATTTCTTTTGATGCAAAGGATCTTTTAAAATCTTTGTGTAGTTTTTCACATAAGTTTTCTATGAACTTTTCAACCCCCACTCTACCCAAACTACTGTTATCTGTTTAGAACATAATAGCAGGGATTCTTGGAAATATAGAAGGCATGTAAATAGTATTTTTATCTGTCTACTTAGTTCCAAGGAGGATGAAGTAAAAACAAATGAACAACGATCCTATATCTATTGAACTTTAATTGCTTCCCCTCATTTTGATCAAGTCATTAGTTCAAGTCATTCGCTATCCCACCTTGCAGACTCTGGGTTGTTCCTTCTTTTGCTTTGATCTATAAACTATACAGGTTTAAAAAACTACTGATTTAAAAAAGGAGTATATGCCTGTTGTGACAGTAATACTGGGATATCCCAAGCATTTCTAGTGTTCAGTTTCTTTCATACTATAACCACTGAACTTTTTATGTCAGAGAAGCAGCAGGCCGAAGTCTGATAACTGATCATACCAGATCATATAAACATATAAAGATTTTGATTTTTTTTGTCTTTGCTATTTATTTTTGTCCCATCTTTAGCTGTTATTGTTATTTGTATTTGAAAATGTGTGAGATTTTGTACTGTTGTCAGAGGGCATGTGCACTCTGTTCCAGAGAGAGACAGAATAAAGGAGAGGGAGAAAGTAACCCCCAGGGGAGTGTGATCATGCTCTAATCTCTTCTCCTTCATTTCTTTATTTCACTGTGGTTTTGTGCATGCATGCATACGTGCTTGGCATGATTTTTCAAGTCCCTACTGCCAGGATTTGAACTGTGGTTTGCCATGTGGGTCTGGCTCCCTTAACCAGAAGGGTACAGGGCAAGTCCTGTTTTATAAATGTATATGTATGTATATATACACACACACAAATATATTTGCATTCATATATATATCATACATATATTTATATTAGTATATATATATATACACATACACACAAATATATTTACATTCATATATACACATAAATATATTTACATTCATACACACATATTTACATTCATATATATTCATACATTTACATTCATATATACACACATAAATATATTTACATTAATATATACATACAAAAATATATTTACATTCATATATATGCATATACATAAATATATTTGTATTAATATATATACATACACACATAAATATATTTATATTCATATATACAAATATATTTACATTAGTATATATACACATCAATATATTTATATTCATATATATACATAAATATATTTACAGTCATATGTACACACAAATATATTTACATTCATATATATTTATTTAATTTGCTATGGGCATGTAAGCTTGCAAAAGAGAGGGAGAGAGAAAGTGAGAAAGTGCTCTTGTTCCCATGGGGGATAGTCACACTACAGTCACTTATTCATATCTGCTTTTTGGATTTTGGACATATATGCACACATACACGGAAAATTTTTCAAGCTGCCAGGTCCAGGGCTCGAACGACATACACGGAATGTTTTTCAAGCTGCCAGGTCCAGGGCTCGAACTACACAGCCAGCAAGGGAGTCTTAACTGATTTTAATGACCATGCCACCGGCTGGCTCTTATTTTATTTTTATTTTTGTTTTTTTGAGTATATTTCATGAGTGAGAGAGATACAGCACCCCGACAAACTCTTGATGCTGTGATCCATCCCAGCCAGCTGAGATTCTGGGCACATGTGTTCCTGTTGAACTCAGAGAGGTCTCTGGACATAAACTGGCAACCTTCTGATGTGAGTCAGCCTCACACAGCATCACATTTTACCTCTGTGCCATTTTCAGACGTGTCCGTGTTGTGTTTTTGAGCATTTTATTAACATACAGTTAGATTTATAGGCCAGCATTTATATATATGAAGAAACAAGCTAGTTTTCTCCCATAAATCAAGAAGAAGAAGAAAAAAGAGAAGACGAACTTAAACTGTAAATATAGTAGTGACTCTTTAAAGTATCACTCAGAACTGTGGAGGCAAATAATTGTGCAATTACCTGGAGTGATTGAAAAACAAATTGCTTAATTTAAAGACTGGAACAGCTGGTGGTTTGGTTCCCCCCCCCCCCTTTTTTGGTTAAATGTCCAATGAAGTTTGTTGTTGTTTTCTTTTTACATAAACATAATCAGTACAATAAAGAAGATAATGAACCAATGACTAAGAGCATCAGTGCATTTTTTTCCTCTCTGTTCAGATGTGCCAAGCAGATCTTTATCCTTCACTGAACCATCAAATGGAGGCTGGCAAATTAGAACATCCATGTTTATTTCATCAGCTCCTTCCGCCCCCAACTTTGGGCTGTATTTTAATCTTAAATTACAATTCATCATTTAGATAAATCAAAGCCTTTTCCAGTTCTAAAGTTGTAATGAAAATGGTGGATAAAACACTTGGCCTTACCTGAAACCACATGTTTTTCACTTAATTTTATTGTTCAGTAAAGAAATACTTTTTGTGGAATATATTTTAAATGATGTGTTTTAAAACCTGGATGAAATATTTTAGAGGTATTCAATTTGAATTTACCTAACCTTAGAAATAGCATTAAGTGGGGGCCAGCAAGTGGTGTGGTGTTTAATGTTCTGGGCTTGAAACTCATGCCAGGTGCATGTGCATTTGTGTCCACCCAAAATTCCAAGAGGAGAATGGAGGAGAAGGGATTGCAGCTTGGCCATTTCCTCTAGGGGATGATTTCTCAATTTCTGTCTCTGTCTCTTTAGCAAGTGCATGTGCCCTATAGCAAAAATCTCTCAAAAAGAAATAGCATAAAGGGTAAAATGTTAGTAAATTTGAAAATGTTTTCGAGCTTATTTTCTAGTTTTTTTATTTTCTAGTACTTTCAGATTATTTGTATAGTAAAATCCACAAATCTTAAGTATACCAATAGATAAGCTTTCCCTGAGTAAACCTCCAGTGTAATCAGTGCCCTAGTGAGGAGGGAAACCCACGTCCAAGCGCAAATGCTATCACTACCCCAGGACACCTCCTGACTTCTAACACTGCAAATTAGTGTCTAAACCTTTTCTTTTTGTAGTGAGATTCCTGTAACAGAATTCATTTTAAAGTGCACAATTTGGTGGCATTTAGTTTTTTCACAATGTTACACAATTATCAATACCATCTAATTCCAGAACATTTTTATCCAAAAGGAAACTCTGTACTTTCAAAGCAGTCACTCCCTCTCTTCATCCTTGACCTTCTCCAGTAGTGTGGGTCAGTAGAAACCATTCTGAGCTGGCTCCTTTGTTTTTTATAATTGTCATCTTAATCTTATTTTTAAAAAAATTGCTAGAAGTAGTGATATAAGTGATGTGTGTTCACTGGGAGAGACAGAGCTGTTTTTATTTTTTTTTTTTTTTTTTTTTTAAACACAGGTTTGGAAACATGCACTCACTCCCAGTGTGTTTCTTAAAGCACTGAGTCCAGGACTTGAACCATAGGATTGGCCATGTGGGATCCAGCTGCCTTAACGACACCATGACTAGCCCCTGTAATCATCATTCTTGGAGTGCTTCTTTACTATCTTCTGTGTGATATTCCAGAATAATTCTGTGTTCTTCTAGCCTTAGCTCTGGAATCAGCCATTTCTCCAAGGACTCCTAGTGTGTGTGTGTGTGTGTGTGTGTTTTAGTGGAGAATACTTAGAAAGCAAGATTTGGTTGCTAGGTATTTTAATGGTATGTCTTTTTTTAAGAATTATTTTATTTAACTTTATTTATTATTATATCATTATTATTTTTCAGTTTGATCAGAGAGAGAGGGAGAGGGAGAGGTAGTGAGAAAGCAAGCCACCAAGTCTGAGACTTGAACCATGGTTGGACATGTGGGAGTCCAGCACCTTTAACCACCACGCCACTTGCCGGCCCCAATGGTATGTCTTAAAGACCGTTTCACACAGAAAGAATGAGAAGATACATAAATAAATCCACACTCATTTACATGTGGGAATACATGTTTATTTATAAAGGGTTTTTAAAAAATTAATGGTAAATGCATATTCTGGAAAAACTGTGGATTTCAAATTTCTTTTTCAGCAAAATAAACTTGAACTTTAGTTACATTTTTTCCACATGTTTTTGAAGTCCCCGTATACATTCATTCATATATACCTGTGTATACATGAGTATATAAAAGCTATATATATGTCTCCATCTAGAAAATGTAGTGCATATGTATACACCCATCTATATCCATTTCTCTTTATATACATATATATGTATGTGTGTGTGTGTGTGTGTATATACACACACACACATGTGTATGTATGTATGTCTCTTTAGGGAGCTCTCCCCTCTCATTCTATTGAAAACCACAAATTCATATTAATAACTTTTAGTTAGAATCTAACACTATAGGGTTCATTCTAACCTTTCACATTTTGTTTTTAAAATTTTACCAGAGGGTGCATGCACTCTCAGAGAGAGACAGCGACAGTGAGGAAAGAGAGAGAGCTCCCACATAGGGCAATAGGCATGCTGCAATATGTGCTCCTCCATTTCTCCCTTTGTAATTTTGGGCATGCACACAAACACACACGGCATGTTTTTCAAGGCTCTGGATCCATGACTTGAAATACACAGTTTGCTGTGTAGGATCCAGCCATGTTAACTACTACACCATGGGCTGGCCCTAGCCTTTTGTGTTTTCATATTCTTATTTCTGTGACGTTATTATTTGTTTGAAATACAATTAGATTTCTTTGATTGTATTCATTTCACTTTAGGATTGCTTCCCATCTTTCTTGATTTTCATGTTTTTTGAGTATATGAAACATCAACGGAGTTACAAGAGTTGGAACTATATAAAAAAACTATGCAAAAAATTATGTTCAAAATTGTCACATACTCCTCCCTCCCCTCTCCCCTATTTCTTCTGTGTTTTTGTCTCCCTCTTTTTTTTTTCTTTAAACTGTTACCATCCACTCCCTGAAGGTATATAATCTTACTAGTTCCTCATTCTTTCCTGTGCCTTTTGTACAAATACAGATATAGTGTGTTCTCTTTTTCTTTAATTTATAAAGTAGGTAATGTACTATAGATACTTTATTTTTCTACTTAAAATATATACTAAAAATCATATATATCAGTTCATGGAGATATTCTCCTTATTTTTTGTTACTAATGCTACTCCATTGTTATTCAAACTGGCTATGGGGAGTTATTCTCTTGCTGTGGAGAGAAACTTAACTGTAAGGTGGATCTTTCGAGGCTTAAGAGTTAAAAGAACAGTTCTGGTTCTGATAAGCAGGTTATATATATAACATGAGAGAATTGCATTTAGTAGTTGAAGCAACTCTTCTTAAATATAGAAAATAATCTAAATAATCAAATGTATCATTGAGAACAATGGGCCAGCATAGGAAAGGGAGAAAGGTAGTAATGATGGCTAAGTATTGATGGATAATAAAATAATGTAGTATGTTGAATTTTTTTATTATTTATTTATTTTAACCATAGGGCACATACACTCACAGGTGGGAGATAGAGAAAGAAAGTGAGAAATCACCCCTGTGGGGGATGGCCAAACTGTAATATCTTCTCTTCCATTCTCTCTCTCTCGCTCGCTCTCTTTCTTTCTTGTTAAGAGAGATTATTTGCTATAGGGTGTGTGCACTCACTGGAGAGATAGAAAACGAGAAATCACACCCCCACCCCCCATGCCCCCAGGAGGGATGACCATGCCACATTGCTTTCTCCTCCATTCTCCTCTCAGGATTTGAGAATGTACATACACGTGTCTGGTGTGAATTTTAAGGCACCAGATCCAGGACTTCAACTTCAGTCAACTATGTGGGTGTCCAGTGACACAACAATTATGCCATCTGCTGGTCCCCAATTCTCCTCTTTGACATACATGCACAAGCACCTGGTGTGTGTTCATGTAACCGGATCTGGAACTCGACCATGAAGTTGACTTTGTGGAATCTAGCACCTTAACTACCAAGTCACTGCTGGCCCAACTTTTATTTTTGTTTTAACTTTTAAGTGTCTAAAATTAGTACTGGATCATTTATTTTTAAATTTTCTCTATAGAAATATTTTAAAACTAGTAATAAGGAGAACAGTCTTTTTTATTTTTAAATCACTTTTCTTTGTGAAAATATACTTGGTAATTCTAAACTTTTAACGTATTTTTAATATTACACCAAAGCCAGCTTCCAAAATCATAGGCAAAGTTTTTGACATGTAATGGTGGTCATTAAATGTTTATCAGAAAAATTAAGTAATTCTTTAAGAGGAATTCTTGCTGAACATTCTGTTGGTGAATGCCCCTTTCTGCAGTATTTTTCAGCCTTCCTAGTTCTTATTATGAATTTGCATAAAATCATCTGTGAATAACAGATTTTATTGGCACTGGAGATCTGTTTGGATTGTAAATGTTCTGAAAATGAGTAATTCATACTGCAGTGACAGTTTAGTGTTTCTGTTGATCAGTAACATTAGAGATGCTTGAAATCATTTGAAAAATGCTAAGAAATTTGTTGCAATGCATTTTAATAGTAATGTACATGATAGTAATTTAGATTATAATTACCCTCTTGGCATCTACTGCACTTACCCTTGTTTGTATTGTGCTGACTTTGCTGTTTTCTTAAAATATTGTCTTTATCAGTGCAAAGTCTGTCTTTAAATAGTCTTGACATTTTATATCATCTCATTCTCTATTAAGTCTTGTCACCGAATAAGGTACCAGGATCTCTGTGTTGAAATACTGAAGGGACTGGGATAGTTTACGGTTACTAACTAAAATAAAGAAAAACCCACAGGCATAGAGGTAGATACCAAACCGCCACGGAAGAATGCACACACCCCTCAGCACTACAGAAACTTAGATGTTTTACTATTTAGTCTTTACGATTATGGCATTTTTCTGTTTTCTGCAATTCATCTACTAAAAATTATAAAGTAAGGGTTATAGGAAGATCTAGAATTTAGTAGCTACATAAAAAATAAAGTTTCAATTTTTATTTATTTTCATTTTTAAAAATTTTTATTTAAATTTCTTTTATACATTCAATCACGTTACTTAGCTTATGAAGTGAATATTCCAACAAGTGTACATTTCTCACCAGTCCAGTTCACCATTCTCAATTTCTTTTCTTATAGTTCCCTAATATATTAATATTTTATTCTCTAGAGGCTATGTATTTTGGGTCTTTGATAATAACAATGCTAGTTTTCTTTAGCAGTTATAGTGTGATGGAAAAACTAAACTATTGCCTGTAGTTGATAATGTTGCATGGTGAATTTTGGTGTAGCTTGTCTTCTTAGAGGAATAAAGTTTGATTTCATAAATCAAAAATGGCCTACAGTGATTGGAATAGTGTTTTAGAATGTAATTTTTGAGACTGGCCCCATATCATAGCAGGTCAGTGCTGTGCAGAGGGAGCCAGATCATACATGGCTAACCGTGATTTGAATTTTGGCCTTGGTGGCTTGAAAAACACACTGGGCAGGTGTTTGCATGTTGACAATTCTTTTTTTTTTGGAGAGATTTTTGCTATAGGGCATGTGCGCTCACCAGATAGAGACAGGCAGAAAGCGAGAAATCACCCCCTAGGGGGGATGGCCACACCTCAGTCCCTTCTCTTCACTTCTCCTCTTGGGATCTTGGGCACGCACGCACACTCGCCCGGTGTGAGTTTTAAGCCACCGGGTCCGGGATGTGAACCGGGTCGACTACGTGGGAGTCCAGCGACATAGCCATTATGCTAACTGCTGGTCCCTATGTTGACAATTCTTGATGGCTTTCTCTGGTATGTGCACATTCACTCTGGTGGAAAAACGGGGAAAAAAAAGCTATCAATAATTTCTGAGGAGCCCATCAGTGGCACAGTGGTACAGGGCTACACTCTGCAAGACTGCCACACATGGGAAGGTTCCCCTTTTGCATCCAGGGACCTCCTTGAGTACAACAAGCACATGAGTGCCCATGATCTGGAGCTGGCTGAAGCTGGGGTGGATTGTGGCACTGGGACTCTGTTTGGGGAGCTCTTTCTCTATCACTGTCCATATTTCTCATTCATAAAGGAAGAACAAACAGATGTCTCAGATAATCTGGGCAAACTTTTGCTTTAAGCAGAAGTGTTAGACACTCCATTAGGTTCCCAAGAAGTCATTGCCCTGACTCACATTAGTATTATGTTATGTCCTGTTTCTAAAAAATATTCTAGATTTAGTATTTTTCTTTTAATATTTTAAAAACTGAGGTTATCATTAAATGGTGGATTCTTTATGGCTGCATAAAAATCAATTATTTGAAAAATGAAAGGTCAGTTTTTCAATACTTTTCACTGCTAATTGGAAATGCAACGTGTTTTTATTTTGTCATAGAAATGATATTACAAATTACCATCAGACAAATGAGATAGAATAGTGAGGAAACATATTGAATAAGTCTTACACCTGAACTGATATAGGCATTCAGGCAGTAACAAAAGTATCTGGTCAAGACAGGTCAAAGGGAATGGCTACTATTACCAGCAGTAGTGACATAGTAAAAGAGAGAATGTTTGGTTTTAGAGAAATAAAAAAGATATGGGAAATAAGTATGCGAAAGGATATGTTACATTTTAAACCTTAGAATACATTTAATAAGGAACATGACAAGAGTAATCTATGTACTTTTCTTTCTAGCCTGCATTTGGTATTTTAGAATAAAATTTACTAAGGGATTATAAAAGATTTAAAAATTATGTTGGATAAATATCCTTCTAATTTTTGTGATGTCAGGCAGACATCCTTATCTCACTAATGTGTTTTGATACCACAGGGGATAAAGCTTTCTAAGTATTTTCATCTTCATGGCTAATGGACTTAGAGATATGCAGCCGTGAGTAACCTTCCCCTTTCTCCTGACTTCCCACTTCCTTTGAAGTTATGTAAAATGGAAGAAACAGAAGAAGAGCTGTGCTTAAAATGAGTAGTTGTTATTCTTGAAACATAATATTTTTCTCAATTTCCTTTCTTTCATACCTGTATTTTGATAGGAATAGAAGAATAGAAGAAATATAAGGAATAGAAGAAAATACGAGTCTCTCGATTATCTAATCTATTTCATGTCTTTAATTTGAAATACTTCTTTCTGAATAAGCATTTGTTTCAGATTTTATTATTATTATTTTTTTTTGCCTGTGTCTTCATGTCTTCATTTTAATCTTTAGTCTATGTATACTTGTATTTTATCCTCAGCTCTCTCATGGGTTAATACCTGACATCTTACCAGGACTGGTGATAGCGTGATGACTTTGGCAGGAGGAGACACTGCCTGGGAGGGATGCATTCTAGTGGAGAAGATGGCAGCTCACAGAGATGTTGGCATGTATTGACAGGCACCTCCTCATTCCTGACGATCAGGCTGCTGAGCTCATTGCTGCTCTTCTTGGTGCTACCACTGCGAAAGTCCTTAATGACTTCATTATTCATGTGGATGATGCATCCAACACTCCACTTTCACATTTGCTTAACTTTATCACTTCCAGTAATCTCTTTGTTTTTTTTTTACCTAATCTCAGCCACCTGAGACAGTTAAATGCCATCTCTAAATATTTACAGATTTCTTTCCCTGAAAAGCACTTTCCTACTTAGTATCTCCACTTTAAGAATTTCATAACTCTACTGGAAAGGCGAATCCATTCACGCTACCTTTTTTTTCATGTTTATCTCACCCCCCACCCCCTGCCATGTTCTCATTTCTCTGCTTTTCTATCTAAGACTCATAGTTTTTTGCTGTCCTGCACAAACCATCAGTTTGTTTGCCGCTCTGTCCATTTATACCCTTCCCTTGGTTAAACTAAGTTTCCTACCTCCTTTGCCTTCGTACCTCAGCACAGTGTGCATCCGGGAGAAAGCTACACTCGTTTGTCTTTTCTGAATGATCATAGTGTGTAAACAAGCTCTTAACAATGCTCAGATATTCCACCACATGTCCTTTGTTAGTATCGTTCTTTACTTTCCGGAAACAATTTCATACCTCCAGCTCTGTGTCCTCACTTTTAGCTGATAATATTGTTGCTTATTTGACCGACAGTGTTAATATAAACAAAATTGAATGGCCATAAATCGTTTCTCAATCATGGGATCTAACAACGCATCCAGCTCTGTTCCCTTCACTCTGCTTTTGGTTTTGCTTTTGCTTTCTTATAGTAATAAACTTTCCCTGTAACTGTATAAGGTCAGTCCTTTTTTTCCTGTATATTAAAGCAAATGCTCTGTCACCTCTCGAGGGATTTTTGTTTTTGTTTGCTTTTTTGCTTTCCTGCATTTTATACCCATTAAGTCATTCCCATCAGTGTCCAAAAACGATGTGATTTATCTATTTTATTAATTTTTTTGTGCCTACCCTACTGAAAAAAAAAAAAAAAAAAAAAGGAAATGTAACCCAGGTTTTTCTTAAGCTGCTCCTGTTTTTGCATCCTTTTAGAGAAAATCAAGAATTTCTCCTTCTTGCTTTCCCTCTTGAATTTCTGATCAGGCTTATCCCCGGTCCACCACTTACGCTGTTCTTGCCAAGGTCACTGTGATCAGTCCTACTGAAAAAAAAAAAAAAAAAAGGAAATGTAACCCAGGTTTTTCTTAAGCTGCTCCTGTTTTTGCATCCTTTTAGAGAAAATCAAGAATTTCTCCTTCTTGCTTTCCCTCTTGAATTTCTGATCAGGCTTATCCCCGGTCCACCACTTACGCTGTTCTTGCCAAGGTCACTGTGATCAGTAGATGGCAGCACCATTCACTTATTACTGAAAACCTAGCATAATCTTTGAGTTTTACTTCACATCTCACACCCAGATTATCAGCAAGTACTGTCAGCTTTATGTTTAAGATCTACCTTCACACTGAACAAATTTTGTTTCTCTTGTCACTGGGATTTTCTGTAGACTATTGCCAACTGTCGACCAGACAGTGGTGTCTAACTGGTGTCCTTGTTTCACCTTTGCCACATGTAGTCTGTTACACGGTAGGTAGCATCATTTTTAGAAAATGTTTATTAGACCTTATGCTTTTTATGCTCAGGACCCTCCAGTAGTTTTCTGTTCTATGCAGAATAAAACCTAAAGTCCCTCCTGTATTGTACGAGTCTATCAGGGCAACATACTTTTCTTTGAATGTCCAGAGAGTAAATATTTTCATTTTTGTGTGTCATATACGGTTTCAGTTTTGGGTATTTTTAAGTTCTAAAAACAGAGTATGGATTTTTTTCCCCTCTTTTAAAAAAGAAATATTTGTCTCTCCCATGAGTGACAGAAATAGAGACAGACAGGTACCCCCAACAGGGTCCTCAACCATGGTCCATCCCCAGTCTCAGCTAACCCAGATCATGGGCACACACTCCTGGAATACTCAGGGAAGTCCCAGCACGTGAATCCCAGACCTTACCACGTGAATTCATTTGCGTTACCAGTGCGCCACGACCTGTCCCCTTCTTTTTATCTTTTGCTTAACACCTGCCTTCTTGTGCAATTGCTGGGTCATATAATTAGTGTATATTTTTTAAAAAAACCAGACAAACTCTTTTTCAAATTAGTGATCCCATCCTATATCTTATCGATAGTATAGGAGAGTTTGAGGTGTTTAAGTTTTTGCTATAGGGTGCACACGCGCCAGAGCGAAACAGAGAGACAGAAAGCGAGAAATGACCCCCTAGGGGGGATGGCCACGCCGCAATCCCTTCTCCTCCATTCTCCTGTTGGGATCTTGGGCACACACGCACATGCACCCGGCGTGAGTTTAAGCCACCGGGTCCAGGTCTTGTACTGCGTCAACTACATGGGAGTCCAGCGACATAGCCATTACGCTAACTGCTGGTCCCTGAATACAAGTTCTTCAAGTTCTCCTACTGTCAGTAGGAGAGGCAGTCTGTCAAGAACCCTTAGTTTCCCTATATCTTCTTCATAGTTAATGCTAAGAATGCAATACCTGACAGCTCTTTACCCGGCCCATTTTTCATAGTTGCAGTTGCAGTGAACAGCCTTCAGAGATGAAGTTAGGTCTCTTGTGGACAATGAATAGGCTTGTTACTGCATATGCTAAAAATGGTAAATCCCCCAAGCTCAGCATTATTCTCCTGTAATGCAACCCACTGTATATACAGGCAATCGTCAGGGGCCCTGCATTTCCCCACTGTGACTGAGTGGGTTGGGAGGCAACACAGGCATAATCAAGTCCTTTTTTTCTAATCCAGGAGTCTTGTGTTTTTTTTTTTTTTTTTTTTTTTCCAGGATCCATGAAGCAGTAACTGGCTAACTTAGCTTGTATGTTGACTGGTATCTCAGATCCAGTAAAGTTTTTAGCATGTATTGGAAATATTTTCTTGAAGTCTTTGACTTACCTTTCATTTTCTAAATAAACTAACTTAATAAAAGAGCCTTTTGAAATGTTTGAAGATTGAAATTTTGATGAGGTTCAATATATTTTGATTTTATGTTTGTGTGTGTGTCCTAAGAAATATTTGCCTGTATCTAAATCTCTATTTCTGGGCTCTATGTTCCACTGATGCATATACAGTTCTAACTTGAAAGCAGGTAGTGTAAGCCACCCATCTAACTTTGACCTTCGTTTTCAAAATTCTTTGAATGTTCTAGGTTTCCTTCATTTCCATATAATTTTTTTAGCATATTGTAATCGATGATTCACATCTATTCATTACATATGTTTATAGGGTACAGAATGGTCTTTAAAAACATGCATACGGTGTGTAAAAAACACATGAGGATATAACCATATTTACCACCTTCAACATTTATCATTATATTAAGTTTTTTTTTTTTTTTTCTTGCTATAGGGCGCGTGCGCTCACCAGGCAGACAGAGAGAGACAGAGAGATAGAAAGCAGGAAATCACTCCCCAGGGGGGATGGCCACGCCGCAATCCCTTCTCCTCCATTCTCCTCTCGGGATCTTGGGCACGCACGCACACGCGCCCGGCGTGAGTTTAAGCCACCGGGTCCGGGACTCGAACTGCAGTCGACTACGTGGGAGTCCAGCGACATAGCCATTACGCTAACTGCTGGTCCCACATTATATTAAGTTTTGAACATTTGGTTATTCTGGAAGTATGTATCAATACCAAATTGTATAAATTGTTTACTGTTCTAAATACTGTTAAATAGTTATTCTTTAAATACAGTTCTAAAGAAAAAGTGATTAAAAATTGGACAACAAAAAGTCATAAATTAATAAGGATGGGTTTTTGAAAAAGATAATCTTAACATAGCCAATGAAAGAAGAATTTGTAATTTCCATGTAAAGAACTATGGAAGATAAGAAATGTGAAAGATCTGTGGTATCAATCATTGGTCCAGAGAGAGGCATAAAATTGTACATAACAATAGCTCATTAAGAGGAGATAAACTTTTACTCACTTACTGTGAGTTCGTGTAAGACCATAGTAATGTACTGTGTATAAAGAATAAATCCTTAAAAAGAAAAACCAAAACAAAATTAGAAAGAAATGTTTAGAGACTGGCAGGTGGCATGGTGATTGGGATGCAGGACTCCCACATGGCTGACCGTGGTTCAAATCCCAAATCTGGTGGCTTGCTTTCTCACTCCCCCCACCTCTGTCTGTCTCTGGTCAAAATAAAAAATAAAAATAGTAAAATAAGTAAAATAATTATGAAAAAAAAAGATGTTTAAAAGTGAAGATATGGTAAACTCAGTGATTTAGTGAGTTATAGTCTTTACAAAGTTCTTGATTTTAGCGTTCTTTAAATTCATTCCCAAGGTAAAATCAGCAACTTGTAATATTTTGGACTTTTCCTGTTATCTAGTTTTATACAATGAATAATAATTATAATAAATATATAAATAGAAATCTGTTGAGACAGCTGTCTATTAAATACTTGGTGAATTTGCACTTAAACCTTCTTGTGTGTAAAATAGTTAAATCTGCATTTTTAGCCTCTTAGTTAGGATATTTAATTCTGAAATTCAGTATTTTTATTAATATGTATGGACTAGTACTGTTTTTTCCTAGTTGTTTGTGTTCTCTTATTTATCTCCCTTTATTTTTCCTGGTATGGCATTCCTTTAAGTACAGTGAATTCTTTCAGCATTTGTTTATCTGGGGATTATGTTATTTTTCCTTCTCATTTGAAGGATAATATTGCTGGTCATAGTAGTCTTGGCTATTTTTTTTTCCCAGAATTTTAAATATGTCTTTTCATTTTTGCTTGGGTTGTTTCAGGTGAGAGGTCTCATGTTAGCCTAATTGGGTCAACTTTTAAGTAACTTGGTATTTCTAAGTGCTTCTAAGTAACTTGTCATTTTTCTTGCAATTTTTAGATGATTGTCGTCTTTGGCTATGATAAGCCTTGAAAAAGATCTTCTTATGTTCTTTTTGGTGTCCTTTCTATTACCTGGATTTGAATGTCTGCATGCCTCTTTAAATTTGAAATGTTTTCTGTTAATCTACCATGAAAAGATTTTCTAAGCCTTACCCTGTCTCATTGCCTTCTGGAATACGAGGCTATTTGGTCATTTAATATTGTCTAGAATTTCCCATTTGTTCTGATTTTTAATATTTATTCTTCTATTCTTTTCAGTTGTTTGGACTAACCCGGAGGTTTTGTCTTCAAGGTCAGCGATGGTTTCTTCTGTGTGGTCTAATCTGCTGTTGATCCTTTTGAGGAAGGTTTTGATTCCCTGCATCATATTCTTTATCTCCAGAAGTTCTGTTTGTTTCTTTTCAGTATGTCTTCTCCTTATGAACTTCCTCCTTCAAGTCATGGAAGGAGTTTATCATCTTTTGAGTTTGTTGAAATTGTTTTCTCTTGCATCTCATTGAGTTTTGTTACAATGAATATTCTGAATTCTTTTTCTTACATTTTTGTGATCTCTTATGTTTTATCCATTGTTGGTAAGGAGTTATTTTGTTCCTTAGGAGGGGTAGATATTTCCTGTTTTTTTTTTTTTTTCCTGTTTCTTGGGACTGTGCTTTGATTTTTATCCATTTGGTGTTGTTCTCATTTCTTCATATTCTTTGAAGTATATTTCTGTTGCTGTGTACTCAATGTACTTCCCTACTGTGCGAGTTGGCTCTGGGCAAGTTCCCCTCATCCAAGGGTGGGAGTGTAGAATTCACAGTAGGAGTTTTGGGTTCATGTTTTGAGAGAGATATTTTTCTCCTTTTACTGCTAGGGAATTTGTTGAGAAAGAATTTCTCCATAGTCTCTTATCTTCAGGGGTTTGGTTCCTGTGTACCCAAACCTTTCCGCTCCCTATGTGACAAGAGGTTGAGCTGAATAGGAAGGATGTAAGGTGGTAGACCACTTCAGCTCCTCCTCCCACAGCAAGGCTGGTCTGGAATCCCTATCAGTGGGCTCAGGCTGAGTGACCTGGGACTCTATTGCTCTTGGATGGTTGAGGGTCAGAACAGTGTCAGCATGCATGGAGTAGCAGCTCCTACCTTTTATCTCTGGGCCCACAGGAACCAAGTAGTGACCCTTGAAGTTTGGAGCAGTCCCTCCTCCCCACAGCAGGCTCAGGAGTTCAGGCTGCCCTGATGAGCAGGGCAGCCTACTGATAAGCTCAGGCCAAGCAGCCTAGGCCTCCTTGTTACTCCTGAATAGAGAAGGGGCAGAATGGTACCAGTGCATGTGGGGTATCAGCCCCTTCCTTCTTGCTCTCTTCCATATAAATTTTATATAGTGCTTTTCAATTTCTGCAAAAAAAAAAAAAAAAAAACAACAAAAAAAAAACATACTGGGATTTGGGCAGCAATTATATTGAACCTATCTAAAGAGTATTTTTTTTAAATGTACATAATGAATTTCTTAATAAAATTGGG